>NC_133402.1:4847402-5153459 GCF_047511655.1 Castor canadensis | reverse complement strand
TTCATCTAAACAGACGGTGATCTCCAGGGGGTTCAATGTCATCACAAGAATCCTCAACATCATCGGAAGAGGGCAGGAGAACAGTCAGTGCATTTATCTGGTGTGAAAAGGACACAGTGCACTTGGAAGACAGGAAGGGCTGTTAGCCAAGGCAGAAAAGCAGCTTCTAGAACAGAGAAAAGCAAGAAAACACTTCTTCACCCAACAAGCCTTCAGAAGAAACACAGCCCTGTTGACATTTTCATTTCAGTCTGGTGACACAGAACTGTAAGACACTGCATCTGTGATGCTTTAAGCCATGAGTCTACGATAACTGGTCCAAGCAGCAATGGAAAGTTAATAAAGTTAATCCCTGCCACACGGGGCCCAAGAGAAACAGGTGAGGGACACTGTCCGCCTCTGTGGCTGCATTTGTACCACTTCTGTCCAACTCCTGCCAACTTTCCTTTGGTTTTATTGGAGCTTGTGCTATTGAAGGGTCCCCAATGTGCAGTCACCCCCCTCCAAAACATCCCTCTTCCCCAGCCCACTTCTGCACATCATTCAGACCTGGATGAGCTATGCTTGACCCTGCCAGCCCCCAACCCAATCTTCCTTGCCTCCTCTCTGAGGATACCAAGGTGCCCCAGTTCGTGATTCTGCCCCACTCATGCAATTTTCACCACACTTGTGAGAACTTCAAGTCCAGTGTGAGTGACCCATGCTGGCTTGACTGGCATCTCCTGGTTTTAGGATAAAACTCCTTAATTCTGCAAGCTGGCTGTGGTCATGCCCGCTGTAAACCCAGCTACTCAAAAGGTAGAGGCAGAATGATCAAGAGTTTGAAGCTAGCCAGGGCAAAGTTAGCAAGACCCTGTCTCAAAAACAAAAGAGCAAGGCTAGTTCAATCCACAGTACCACAAAATTGCTCAGTTCTGGGAAAACTGTAATGACTGGTCACCTCCTCAACTCTGCCTCTCTCTGGGGTATAATACCTGACATACAGTAGGCCGGCACTCAATAAGACATTGACTTGGTAGATTTCATTTTTCCACTGTGCTTTACTACACATGCACACGCTTACAGCCACATTGCTTCTACTCTCGACCCTTCCGTCTAATGGCCTAAGACTGCTGCAGGGCACCACACTCTGGGAACTGCCCAGAGTCTACCACTGTGCTCCTCACTCACCACCCATCCCTGTGCATCCATCTTCCTTTGTTGCCCTGCCTTGTAAGAATGAGTTCTGGGCACAGGTACTCAATGAAAAGTCCTTTATGCTGTGCCTACCTGAAAAGACAACATTAAATGCTTTCTGATAAATTCCTATTGAGATCAAACTGTTCTGTGCTCTCAAAAATGAATGTGAAGAATAATAATGAGCACCAGTTTTGAAAATTTGGCCAAAAGTGAACATTTTTTAAAATAAACCATCTTGGGTCTCTTGGGAGTAATTCTGAGTCTTAGAAAAAGGAATGGATTTGGAAGTACCTGGACAGGTATCCTCTATGGAGGATTTCTAACCTTTAAAGTACTCTTTAAAAGAAAGCAAGAACTTTGTCCAGGGACCAAGTTGAAAGTATTATCTTTGGTTGCAGTGTTGACAGTATGAGAATTCATCTTTGCTTTAACCGTATTGGGCTATAGTTTCCAAACTTTAATATTAACAGAAATCAAGCAGTGTTCCTATTAAAATCCAGGTTCTCCTGCTAGCATGAGCCCCTTCTTTTAGCTTAAGGAACTACAGGCTGATTTTCCAGCAAGCAGATTCAGGACTTGCCATTGACAGGAGCTGAATAAACTTGAAAATATGATAAACCATCAAAATAGTCACATTGTGTCAAAGGTAGGTCATCTTGATCCCATTAAATGTTTATAATTATGGGTCAAAGGAGACATATTTGTGTATCAAAATGGGAAGGCATTCAAGAGAGGGATAGAAATATAAAATATTCCAGTTGATATACTTCCCATGCAAGAATGAATATAGAACTTTTAAACCTGCTAAAATTTTGAGATGGGGACAAGGTAGAAAGGAGAAAAGTAGAGGAGATGAACCGATTCACATTATAATACATATATACATGGAAATGTCACAAGGAAACTCCCTGTATAGCTATCTTAAACAAAAACATCATTTTTTTCTTTCTTTTACAAAATCAGAAAACAGGAGGGTGAAACACGTCCTGTGGGGGGAGGGGTTGGTACCAGTGAGAGGGGGTGGAGGTGGGGAAAGGGTGTAGGAGAGAAAATATGGTGCAAATGCTCTGCACACATGTATGTAAATGGAAAAATGAGACCTGTTGAAACTACTCCAGGAATGGGGGGAGGGGAGATAAAAGAGAATGATGGAGGGGTAAATCAAACTGTGATATGCTTGATATATTGTAAGAACTTTTGTAAATGCCACAATGTATTCCCATCACAACAAAAAAAAAGAAAAAATGAAATATAGGATATTCATAAAATATCATAGGGCCAGGCACTGGTCCTGATGCTGACCAGTTGGTACCCAAGAGGTGTTGTCCCATAGTGGGATCTACAGAATGTCATGGAGAGATACCACAAAAGAGAAAAGAGGATATCTCTCAGTGCAGGGCCCTTTATCTATGTTGTCTGTGTCATTGTCACTTTAACTCATTTCTTTCCACAGTGCTGGTCTTATGAAGATGCACTGTGCAAAAGATTCCCTGGTCCTTCCTAAGACATTTATTAATTAGATGGAAAATAGAGACATGCTACTCGATAGCACCTTTCCTTTCCATGTCTATCCCGTCCCCTGGGCTGTTTAGTAGAGAGCCAAGTCCAAGTAGACAAACGCCTGGTCTGGGTGTACTTCCAAATCACCTGCTTTCACCTGTTCATTTACCTCAACTCCTCTGCCATCCTGACCATCTCAGCCCACCACATGTCCTCTTCCTATCTTCCTTCTGTCACCTTTTAGTCCACTTTCTGTAGCTATCACTGACTTCCTGAAGCTGAGTAATTCATAAAGAACTCGATTCTGCCTCATAGTTGTAGAGGCTCAGGAGGTCAGGACCACAGCACTGCACCTACCCAGCTCAGGTTGGGGGCAGAGGGAGGGAAGGCAAGTGAGGACACGGAAAGGAGAGGCAGATGCCCTGTGCCACACCCACTCTCTGGATAATGTGAGACTGGTAACTCATTCATGCAAGAAGGCGTTAATCTCTCTTATGAACATTTCACCTCTTAAAAGATGCACCTCCCAATACCCCTAAGGGGAATCAAATTTCATTATGAGTTTTGGAGGGGACAAATCAGGTTCACACCATGGCGTGTCATCATCTGCTCACATCTTCAGTTTTCTCTGGGTTAAGTTTTTCTATACAGCCTTGACTTTTCAGGGGATGGTATTGGTTCCTAGTCCTGACCTGATATCTACTTCTCAGAATGCACCTGGCAGGCTAGAGGAGGAGCTGGTGTCACTGTCTCCAACCATACCACTGAAGGGCACCAGTAAACATCATAATTCTTCTTAGATATTTGGGGGAGTGACAACAAGCAGGGACTGATATGCCACAGGTCATGTTTCTCCAGAAATACACAAATCCCTGATATGGATAAACAGAGGGCATGTATAGAATATCCCCATGAAAAGAAAATGGTGACAGAAAATGCTCTAAACCTTTGGATTTCCAGAAAATGGGGTGGACTGAAAAATGCTTTTCTCAGTGTGATTTTAAGCTCCATTAGTATAGGCTTTAGGTTGTAAACTGCCCTTAGTCATAAAGGAAAGAGGAAATGTGATTTGCACAGTGTGTGTGTGTGTGTGTGATGCTGGGATTGAACCCAAGTCCTTGGGCATGACAGGTAAATGCTATGCCACTGAGCTACGTCCTCAATCAACATGGCAGCTTTCAATAAATAATAGTGAATATGATATAACTCTTACTAGGCTCCAGAAGCTTTAAAATCATTCATTACAGATTGCTTTCACTCATGGATGCCACGCCCTCTTTCTCTTCTTTCGCAGCTACGTATCCAGCGCTAGCTTACAGGTGCCGGGTGTATCCTGCTATGGAAACTGTCTTCACATCAGCTGGATTGTCCAGTTGTCCCCGCAGCCCTTCATGGACTCTCACAGCTTTGCGAGATGAAGTGACTGAGGCCAAGGGAAGCTGGGAACTGGCAGAGTGCCCACAGACAGTGTGGCAAAGGCAGAAGTGGGGTGCCAACATGGAGGTCCCCACAGCCCTTTGCAGACTGAACCCAGCCCGCTAAACAGCACATTATGCACTGGTTCTGTAGGAGGACTGTGAAGTTCACATCCAGCTCCGACACTTCACCTATCCATTGGTCTTGACTTCTCTTGGCCACAGAACCTCCGTCTTGAACCAGAACTGAGCACAGGTAAGTGATTGAGACTACTGACTCTCAGGCATTCATTTTCTGATCCATTTTGCAAATGAAGAAACAAAGGCTTAGAGTTGTCAAGAAGCTGCCAACTGTCAGATACTAGCTTCAAAGATGGTGTCATGACTCCCCTGCCCCCTGGCTCCATTTCTGAGGCGCTACACTGCCTCTCTTACCTGCCCACTTGTGCTCATTTTGAGGCTGTAAGACCATTCAATGCACAGGAATGGTTCCATAAAACATCCCAAGGCAGGTAACCTATTTTTATTATAAATCTCCAATTTTTATTAAACCTGCTTTTTTGTATTTACTACATATCTAATTTTGATTAATAAGGTGGGTGAAAGAAATGTCCCTATCCAGAGATGTGCTAACCAACATCATCTTTCTTTTTTTTTTTTAATTTTATTATTCCTATGTGCATACAAGGCTTGGGTCATTTCTCCCCCCTGCCCCCACCCCCTCCCTTACCACCCAGACCTCCCCCTCAATACCCAGCAGAAACTATTTTGCCCTTATCTCTAATTTTGTTGTAGAGAGAGTATAAGCAATAATAGGAAGGAACAAGGGTTTTTGCTGGTTGAGATAAGGATAGCTATACAGGGCATTGACTCACATTGATTTCCTGTGCATGTGTGTTACCTTCTAGGTTAATTCTTCTTGATCTCACCTTTTCTCTAGTTCCTGGTCCCCTTTTAAGCAACTGAGGCCAACATCATCTTTCTACAACCTCCCCCACCCCCCGCCCCACCCCGGCTCTCTGATAAAACATCTGCCTAGAGAGATGCACGAGCACACAGAGCTAACACGAATTCCGAGAACACCAACTTCCAAGCTGTGGCCTTCCCATTTGACACACCGCTCCCAAAAGGAACAGAACCGAATTCCCATGAGTGCTGTGTGTTTAACAGTGCCGTGTGCAGCAGAATCCAACAGCATAAATGAATCCCACCTCATGCAAACGGTATTCCCTAAACAAAATTACAGGAAAAATTTCCTACAATTAAACCGTCATATTGAGAGGGGATTTGGTTAGGAAAGTAATAGGTATCCCCCAACTGAACCATAGCGTTACTCCCGAGACTGTAGATGACATCGTTCTCTCTTGTTTGACAGTAATACGAAACTAATTTATCTAAATATTTATTCACCAAGGCAAGCAGATACCGTCTCAGGATGCCAACAGCTCCCCCTCCTATAGGACAGGGGAAAAGTCCTCCTGCCTAGAGAGGAGAATGGGAGACTTGGTGAAGAGCTCACTCCTCTGCGCTCCTGGAAGACATCGTGAATCAATCACAGCACCTTCCTGCTGAGCTCAGGAGGGCTCTTCCCTGCAGAACTGCGGGGAGTTTTTGCTAATCAGGACTGGCAAGCATGAAGAACTCCACTCACCTGCCCTCTGTGCAGTCTTATTTCACTGCACCCAGACCTGAAGCTCCCTACGACCTGGGTCCAAGTACATAGGCTGGAGACTGCTTAAATCCAGGGGAGGTGAAATCAGATCTTTCAACATTTGATGACCATCCTGGACAAATTAGTGCACTTCTAATAAAATACTTCTCTCGAGAGGCTGAGGAGTTGGCTTTATATTCCTCCACATTGCTAGCTGGTCTTTTTCAATAAGGTAATACTTGGGTTTCCTCTTCTACTTCTTATGTCCTTCTTTCATCAGGACAAGTTTATTCAACTGTAAACATTTATCTTAGAAACATCCCTCTGAGGCTAGCCATTTTGTTTCCTATCCCACTCTTTTAAAAACAACCTTAATTCAGCAAAGTGCTGGTGGCTCACACCTGTAATCCTAGCTACTTGGGGGGATTGACAAATAGTTCCCCAGAGCTCATCTCTACCAATAGCTGGGGTGCAGTGCTGTACCTGTCATCCCAAGCTACATGGAAGACTGAGAGTAGATCACCTTGCTAAGGATCAACATGAGATAGCTTTCTTTTTATTTCTTCAACTTATTAGTTGTTTTATTTCTACTATATTATTGGCAGTAGAAAAGTACCTAATGATATGGAAAATCACTTTTCTACAATTGATAAGTGAAAAATGTCAGGTAGCATGTAGCATCTTTTTAGAAGAAAGTCTCTACCGAATTCTATTATTTGTATAATGTATTTAAAGGGCCAAGCTACAATATCTACAATATACAAATGTAACCCTATTTCACTAATCAAGCCTGAGTGAGGTTGTGTATGTCTATAATCCCTGCTACTCAGGAGGCATAACTTGAAAGGATCACAGTTTGAGGCCAGCCAAGGCAAAAAGGTAGTGAGACCCCCCCCCCATCTCAACAAATGTCTGGCACATGCCACGCACCTGTCACTCCAGCTATACAGAAGACATATGCAGGAAGACTGCCAGGCTGGCCCAGGCAAAAAGTGAGATCTTCTCTGAAAATAACCTAAAACAACAAAGGCTGGAAGTGTGGTTCAAGTGGTAGAGCACCTGCCTAGCAAGCAGGAGGTCCTGAGTTCAAACCGCAGTACCGCTGAAAAAGAACTAAATAAAAACAAGCATATTTCACTTGTTTAAAACTGAATGTAACACACAAAAGTAGCTCTGCATCCACTTCTGACTTTTTTATTTGAAATTTTCAGAGTTTTCAGATGTGTAGAAATGACTAAGAAAGGAGTGGGATTAAAACAATACAAAGCAGGCCAGAAATGGCAGACTCTTAGGACTAAAGATAAAAAAGTATTAGCAGCAAAGAAGGTGGCTTCAGACAACAAATGAGAGTTCGGGATGGGAAAGAACGTTGGTGGTGACCCCACGTTGATGGGGTCAATGGTCATTCTTAGTAAGATTTTAAATACTTGTCATGATCTGGCTGGATGGCTGATATTTGGTGAGGCACAGCTAATGCTTTCTGTTCTGGAACTTTTATTAGCAGTGAGCATAACCATCCAAGGATTTATCACCACAGTTTTTCAACACTTGCCTACTTTTCCAGTCCATACCATGATTTATGCTGACTTACTTTGTCCTGAGCATCTATAATTCATTAAATTATTAGACTACTACAAACCAATGGCTAGTGGAGGGTATCTTCTCTACCCACCTCCCTGCCATCCCACTATTTGGACGGCACAGATAGAGGTGCTGGGATGCCACCAATGTGGCCCTGAGCTGGCCAGATGTGTGCACATGGGTGTGCATGTGTGCAAGTGTGTATGTCTCTGTGCACACACTTGTGTGTGTGCATGCATGCATGCACTGTATGTGTGCACACTGTATGTGTGCATGTGTGTGTGTGCACTTGTGTATGGAGATGTAATGATAATCCATGCTCTGAGATGAACATTTTATAGAGGAGGGAACTAAAATTCAGACAGGTTAAGTAAAATAACCATAGTCACAGAGCCTGTTCTTTTCCCTATAATCAGTGTTATTTCTGGTATTGCTAACAGCTTTGCCTAGTAATGTAGCTTATAATTGTCACCCAGCCTTTCTAATATCTGCTTGAAGGACTCACATATTCTGAAATCTTGACTCCTATGGTGAGTCTAAGGCTGTATTTATTTCTTACCAATGGTTCCCCTCTTTCCCCCAGTTTGATTAAAACACCTCGTAAAATGGCAGGTACATAACAAACAGTAAATGCAGATTGAACTGAATTTAGGTCTGCTGTCTTATATGTTGCCATAAAAGTCTCTGAATATTGTTTTTCATTTGCACGGCCACCAATTCAATTATTCTTCCTCAAACCTCAAACCTCAATCAGGGTGCCACCTTTCCTCCCAGGCAGCCCCATATTAACAGTGTCTTCATCTGTCTTCCATTCACATCTAACTAATTATTTTCCCACCACCTCACACCCCGTTGGTGTGACACAAACTGCTGAGGTGGCGCCATCTCCTGCAGGCATCTCCTGAATCTTTTCAGCAGTCCGTTTGACACCAGTGACAGAACTATTAAGAATGTCAGCCTTCAATGCATGAGAGACTTATGCAAAACAACAGTGTCATGCAAGGTAACATGGGAGGCAGTAGGGAAGAAAAAGGCAGGAACCAAGCCAAAGGGCACAGGGAGAAGGCATCATTTATCCTGTTCTAGGACAGGCAAAAGAAACAAAGCAAAGGTGAAAACACATAAATGAAAATTGTATCATTTCTTTAGGATTCAGAATATGCTTGGGGGGCAGCACGAGGAATGGCGGATCAGGGAAATGAGTTGATGGTTGAATTTTGTATAATATTAAACAGATGACAAATGATGAATCCACAGAGATAGGCAGGTGGGTTATAGATAGGTGATAAATACATGCTGGTAGATGGGTGGGTAATAGATAGACAGATAGACAGATGGATGAGAGATAGATAATCAACGCACATAGGTAAGTTGGTCAGTAGATGGAAGAACAGGCAGATCCTTGAATTTCATCCCAGCCCCACAGCTATAATCCTATTGCAAACCAATGTCAACCTCCCTACTTCCACAGTGTCTTAGCTCTTCTCCATGTTTCCACTTTCCCCTCTCTTCCAAGCCTTCTTCATGACAGTGGTCAGGGTAATATTATTACAAACATAAGTGGAACCATGTCCCTTACTCTTTCAGATCCTCTGATATGTGTCCATGGCCCCCAGGGTCAAGTCTGAAATGTGCACCTCGCTGGTTCTCACTCCTGTATCTACTCCTCAACGCTATCACACGCCCCTTTCCAGCTTTCTGTTCCAAGCACACCTTTTAATTCCTTAAAAACACCACATGGTGTGCTTCCACCCCCGGAGACTGTTTCCTAGAATGTCTCAACTAAAATATCACTTCCTCCATCACCCAGATTAAATAACCACACTCGGCAGCACCCTCTTATAACACGCTATGTGTTTACCTTACAGCTCTAACAGCCATTTGTAATCACATGTTTCCATGTGAGGGTCTACTATTTGCTGCCTCAAATAAATATTTGTTTACTCGTGTAAGCCCATGAGTCCAGGAAACATGCATGTCTGGTTTCACACTGTGTTTCGAGTGCCTGGCGCCATGCTGAATATGAAATGTCCGCCATGGGCTCATGTGTTGCAGGCTTGGTCCCCAGCTGGTGGTGCTATTTTGGGAGGTTCTGGAAACTTTAGGAGATAGGGCATAGGTGGAGAAAGCAGGTCACTAGGGGTAGTCCCTTGGGAGCACATAGTCTCTGCTCCCTTCCTGTCATGCTTTCTATTTCCTGTGTTCCAAAAAGTAAGGAACTGTCTTCACCACAGGCCCTGGTCACCATGACATTCTTCCCAAGTGTATGGGGCCATCAACCATGGGCGGAGACCTCAGAAACCAGGAGCCAAGGTAAATCTTTCCTCCCTTAAGCAGTTCTGTTAGGTAGTTTGGTCACAGAGATGTAAAAGTAACTGAGACCCATGCCCGGCAGAGAGGAACATTCACTCTGTATATATGAAAGGAATGAAGGAACTGCTCCTGTCACCTGCTTGACACAGAAGACAGCCATTGTTGTGCAGAAGAGATGAGGAAGGGACTCACAGGACAGGTGGAGGCTGTTCTGATTTCTCACCTTTGAGCATATCCCCGATCAAAGCTATCAGCAGGACTAGCAGGTGTGATGAGTATCATCGGGGCCTCCGAGCTCAGCACCTTGAGTGCTTCTGTGAAGAATGCAAACGTGCACAAGGCTTCTTAGGAGCCTCCTTGCAGGTGTGGTAACTCCAGGCTCTTCAAAACATTGTGTTGGCAGAGTCAGCCAGAAGAAAGGAGTTTGCAATCTGTGTTGGCTCCCACCATGCGGTGGTAGGAACATGTGCTTTGAATAAAAGGTCTTTTTTAACTTGAGACTGAAATAGCTATACTCCTTCTTTTATTTCCCCACTCTCTAAGTCTTTCTGAAACATTTGACTATTAATAGTACTTAGCTATACATATAGACAGTACATACACATTACAGAGCACAGAACTTCATGCTCCTGTTCTTTCTTTCCATGGAGAGGAAGAAGAGGAAGAGGAAGCAAAGCACCAAGCTAGAAGTCTTATTAAAAAATCATTTCAGTCATCAGCTTCATCTCCCTTTTCTCCACTGGAGAAGTGGAATTACAAATACAACCCAGTGGGGTCTTCACACATCACATTCCTCAACTCCTTATCCTACTGAAGCCAAAATCCCTTGTCAGTGCCACCGTGGTGAGACTTACAGTCACTCTGGCACTTTTGGCCCAGGTTACTATATAAGGATAGAGTTTAGTGGAGTGGACAAGAGTGTTGAATCTAAGATGGGCATAGTAGCTCATGCCTGTAATCCTAGCTACTCTGGAGGCAGAGATTGAGAAGGTCAAAGATCAAGCCAAGCCCAGGCAATAAGTTCACAAGACCCCATCTCAACCAATGCCTGGGTACGGTGGTACACACCTGTCACCCCAGCTATGCGGGAAGTGTAAATAGGAAGATCGCAAGCCAGGTCAGCCCAAGCATAAATGTCACACCCTATTTGAAAAATAAGTAAAGTGTAAAGGACTGGGGATGTGACTCAAGTGGTAGCACTAGTGTGTGCAAGGACCTGGGTTCGAATCATAGCACCACCAAACAACAACAACAAAGACAGTGGACTCTCCAGTCAAATGGATGGAGTTGAGAATCAGCTCTGCTACTTACCTGACGCCTGACTGCCAACACCCCATGCCACCTCTCTAAGTTTCAGTTTTCACATCTGCAGAACAGCAAGGATTAACAGGATCTGTTGTACTAGGTCATTATGAGACTGAACTGAGGTGCTGCGTGGAGAATATGTAGTCGTGAACTGGCCCATGAACTGACCTCCATCACCTTTGCTGTTAGTTCCACAATGCGTGAGGGCAATACCTGCTTCCTGTGCATGGAACCCAACGAGAACTGAGCACTTCACACGACCGCCATAAAACAGTCACTCCCCAAATATTTTAAGTGTAAGAGTTTCGGAGGTTAACTCAGAGGGAGTTGAAGAAGGACAGAGCGAATGGGGCATGGGATCACCTCAAAGCAGAAGACTTCAAAAGACAGTAGTAATAGCCAGTGATTTCCTTGGGACTCTCCCCATCACTAGGTCACCAGCTTCCCCCATCCCCCACTTTCTGGGTCCACATCCTTCACTTCTTCTCTTCTGCTTCCTTAGGAGAGGCACTTCAAGGTCTTCTCTCAATGAAAACACAGCAGCTCTTGCCTCTCTCCTGCTGCACTAATCATTGCCAAAGCTCTATGCTTGGGGTCCCACTCCCTCCATTCCCCCCAAAAGGAACTCTTTTTCAATCTTCAGAAAACCCCCTATGGGTTGCAATTACCATCCTGAGAATGGAAGGAAGAACCTGGGGCAAAGAAAGGGTACATAACTTCCCCAAATTTACAGACATGGTCAACAGAGAGCCACGAATCGAATCTCCATTTGTCTCAGAGTCTACCTTTTCCCCCATAAGGACTGCAGCTTCCCTTATTTGAATCCAAGTGAAGCAGTAGGTAGGACCCTGCTGGTCTACTGAGCACACACAGCTAAAAGAATCAAGGTCAAATACAACCTTGCAATGCCCAACCCAGAGAATTCCACTCACAGAGCTTTCAGAAGCTATTCTTGGAGCATATGCTCCAGAAGACTATTTTGAGGACACAATACATGTGACAAATGTTTTATGTGTGAATTTATGGATATTCCACTGATCCACGGGACTAGAGAACTGTCAGGCCTCTAACTTTCAAACCCTTGCCAAGAAACAAGATGGCATTCACCTCAGTTCTGTAAAGGGAGAGGCACCTGTCTCAGAAATAGTGTCTTGGACCAGAATCCATGAATTCTGAAGCTCCCGCCTTCTTGGGACCTCACTGTGTCAAAGAGTACTGGGTTATTTTCTGGCTTCCTCCTCTCTTCTCTGAGTTCCTTGAATGTAAAGATTCTATCTGACTCACAATTTCTAACCATTGGAACTGAGGAGCTGACCTCACTCCTCTTCAATATAACCTAGTGCTCATTGTGGGCAAACGGATGACAGGCAGCTAAGAGGAGGAAAAGCAGAAAGTCCAAACTACAATGAATGCTCTGCTCATTGATACCACTCATTTAAAAATGAGCTGGCCATAGGTATGCAAAGTCATAAAGACATTTATATCCTTAATTGATGTGATGCTGAATCTTGCTTTTCAACATGATTGGAGATTAGTAAAGCAGAATTCGGGGTATGTCTGTGAAAGCATCTCCAGAGAGGATTAACTAAGGGTGGGGAGGACCCACCCTGAATGTGGACATCAGAATCCCATAGGCTGAATGAAAGTAGAGAAAAGAGACAGCCAGCTTGCACAGGCATTTTCTCTCTCTGTGCTTCCTGGCCACCATGATGCTCCACTCTGCCCTCATGATGGACTAACACCTTTGAAAATATGACCAAAATAAATCCTTCCCCTCTTAAGTTGTTTGTGTTAGATATTTTGCCACAGAGATGCAAAGTCTGACTAATAAACTGTTTAATTCCTCTCAGGGGTATTTATGATGAGGAAGTTACTCCAAGGACGAAAACTCTATGGGTCCTAAGTAATTAACTCTAGTGTTAATTGGTGTCAGTGAACAGACTCAACTCCTCCTAGACACTTCATGATAGAGGACTCAGACATTACCTTCATGATCTATTGTGTAGACCTTACAATCAGGGTTACAGGAAGTGACAGAGCTACATGAGAAAAAGTACTCAAGCTAAAACTTAAGGGTCCAAATTATAATACCCAGCTCACAATCCCACAGTGACCCCCAGCTTCTGGAGGACCACAGATCTGGACAGAGATTTATAGGGGGGAAGCGAGGAAAGAATGACAAGGTGGCTGCAGGAGAGTGGTGTCTGTTAAGTGACTCAGGTGCCCAGAAACCTCATTTCCCTCACCTCTTTAGAGAGTTGTTTGTGTGGTAAGTTCAAAATGAGCAGCACAAAGAAGGTCGGTGAGAGAGCTTGGATTCTGTTCTTAAATGGAAAGCCGACAGTTGGAGCAGAGCCCCTGGGTGAGAGAGCTGAGCTTTGCATGCAGAACATGGAGGGTCCCCATCCTAGATCCAGACCTAAACTGGCTGCAGCAAACAATAACACTCTCGGGCCATCTGCTCAGGGGTTGTGAAAGCAGCCATGTGTCCTCCTGCCTGGGGACGCCTGGGAGGACACTGATCACTAGTCAATCTGCTTGAAATTGCCTCCTATGATTAGTGTGTAATGACTCAGGTAGGTCACGGCCACGGACGTTTCTGTTAATAATACGTTAGCAGCTGTGAATGGACATTGATTCTGCACAGAGTGAAGGCTGATGGAACTGGTGGGGAGAGTGTGCCCTGTGCAATGTGCACATGGTCATTGATGGGGAGGAGACAACCCTGAGAGGGTAATGTCCTCTGGAAAGGCTAAGGAAGGCCTTGGAGGACCAGTCAGTGCTGAAAGGATGAGACCTGTGCTGGGATGGATGTGTAATAAATACATCCTCCTCATCTGAGATCAAACTACCTGCTTCCTCACTGTGTTGGTCAGCTTCCGCTGCTGTGACAAAATACCTGAACAAAACAACTTAAGGGGTGAAAGATTTATTTTGGCTCATGATTTCAGAGGTCTCAATCCATGGTTATGTGGCCCCCATTTCTGTGGACCTGCATCAAGGCAGAGCATCATGGCGGAGAGGGTGTGGCAGGGCAAATTACCCACGTGGCAACCAGAAAGCAGAGAGAGGGAGAAGAGAAAGCGGTTTGGGGACAAGCTATAACCTCCATGTGCATGCCCACAAAGACCCACTCCCTTCAACTAGGTGCCACCTCCTAAATTTTGGCAGTGTTGGTTGGGGGGCTTGAACTCAGGGCTTCCCACTTACTAGGCAGGTACACTACCACTTGCACCATTTCTCCAACCCCCATCTCTTAAGTTTCCATCATCTCCTAATAGCCCAAGAAATATGAACCAATCAGTAGATTAATCCATTTATGAAGTCAGAGCCCTCATGGTCCAAAACTCCACTTCTGAACACTGCTACATTGGAGACAAAGCCTTCAACACAAGAACCCCCAGGGGTCATTTTGAACCAGAATCACAACACTCATACTTTGAGCCCTTGTAACTGGTGAGCCCATGAAAGTTAATACAACTTGCATATTTAATTTACTTTAAAATTTTGCCTTTGAATTTTGTCATTGCCCCTTTTGAGTCTGTTTGCTACAAAATCCTCAGCACCCAACAGGAATCCAACACCAGGATTTTCCCACAGCTACTTTCAAATGAGTGAAGGACAGGACAGGATAGATGTTGACTTACACATCAGTACTATACCAAGATGAGCTAGGTTGGACTACAGTACAGTTTTTCAAGATAATTTATCCTCCTGACACTGAGGAACTAAGATCTAATAGGTACTTAACCAACTTACCAAACGCTTGTGCACATACACACACGTATGCAATAGTGCACACACATCAGCTGGGTGGAGAAGAGGTTACTTCTCATTGTGGGTATTATTGTAAGTATCAGCAACAGTGAGTATCATCTCTATTAACTGAGTCCTGACTGTATGCCAGGCACAGAATTGGGGCTGGTATTTTCTGAGGCAAGAATCTGCAAATAATTGTCTACATCAAAGGAAACTAGGTACCTGTTTAAAAAAGAAGTTCTGGCTATTTATACATGGAGAGAGTTTGTCTATTTGCTTTGGGTCTCCTCAGAAGTTGAAAGACATCCACAGCCTTCTCCATTTGTAGAAACCAAATTCCTTATCTCTATCAACTATTAACCAGCCTGAAACAAATTTTTGTTTGGTCATTTGCAATTTCCAGAGTCCTACAGGTTCACAGGTATCATAAGTTAAAAAAAAAAAATCTCACATTATTTTAAGTGGCACTAGCAAGTAGGTGTTATCTTTAAGCTTATGTGAAGGGATTTAGTAGAATATTCAGTCACCGTTTTCAATAGGTCCTTCAGCTGGGAACTGCTGAATGGTTAAGATAAATGCAGTGATTTCACTTCTTAGGTTCTGAGGCCAATGAGCAAGGATGCAACCGTTACATTTACTCTCTGTATTTCTTTGATGCAACTCATGAGTATGGTATCAATAGCAGTTTATTAGAAGACTGAAGAGGAAGCAGGATTTCTGTGCTGTGATATTTGCAAATCTACATGGTATGTTTTCTTCTCAGGAGACAAAGGCTCATTTCTGTACACAGGTGGGGGAGGGCATGGCAGGACAACTGCTGGTTACAACACACCCACCTCTGCCTTGCTGGGATAATGATGCTCCTCTAAACCTTCTCTGCTCTGGCCTAGTTTCTCGTTCCTACTTATTTTCTGAATTCCTAGTTGGAAGGGCACTTAATTAAAGACCATTCTGGTTCAATTCCTTATCCTTGTTTTTGTTACTGTAATGAGGAAACTGAAGTAAGATTGGTCCAAATTACTGATAAAGGTCATGCAGTTAAAGCCAGATATGGTGGTGCATGTGTGCGATCCCAGCACTTGGAAGGCAAAGTTAGGAGGACAGTTAGTTCAAGATCACTCTGGGAGGGAGGGAGGGAGAGAGGAAGGTAGGGAAGGAGGGAGGGTGGGAGGAAGGGAGGGAAGGAGGGAGGGTGGGAGGGAGGAAAGAAGGAAGGAAGGAAGGAAGGAAGGAAGGAAGGATGGATTCTGAGCTCAATTTTCTGAGCCAATACCCAAGGCTGGCACTCTTTAAATTTCCAAGATCGATGTAGATTGGTGGTGGGGAGTGGGGGAGTTAAGAGGTGGGGTGATGGAGCATCATGGATGAGAGAAGAATAGTTTAAAAGTGTAAAGAATATGATAATTGTTCACAGCATTAATTCATAGAACTTAATAATTTGTTCAAAATGGGTATGTGCTCATCACTGTGATACATGTTAGGGATACAGCAGTAGAGGAGACAGACACACACCAAGCCTACTAACTCCTCCAGTCCAAGGTGGAAGACAGATAAAACACAAGCAATAAAAATGCTAATTACGGTGCAGTGTGAACACTGTGGCTGAGTTATACATAAGGAGCAAAATGATGGAGAATTAACAAGGCAGACTGTGGGATGCCACTTGAGGTTTTTCTCTTCCCTACCCATAAATCTTACCACCCTACAAACCTTCCAACTCCATTCTTTCTTATCTTCCTTTGTCCTAACAATAAGGAATGCAGTAGGAAATGTATTTCTTCTATTATTTCTCTGCCTACTCTCTCTGCCTCCCATTTTCATCTACTCATTCAATCAAAAAGGGATCCTCTGAGCTCTTACTCCCTATGCAGCAGAGGGGAGGTAGGAAGAGATGGAAGAACTTGCCAGAGCACTGCTTGGAGCAGGAGAGACAAGAGATCCTAACAGGGAATGTGTGGACAAGAAGAATGTGGGGAGGGGGGGTGGTTGGTAAAGTGTCAAAGCAAATAAGATGGTTGGTGGGAGTTATAAAGATGAGAGTGCCATTTTATGTCTTCCCAGACCATGGGACCATGGGACTCTACCTGCAGCTGGCATCAAACCTACCCTATGCCTGGGTATCAGTTAAAGGAATGTTCTATGTCATTCCCCACCCCCCATGTGTGTGTCTGTCTTACACACACACACACACACACACACACACACACACACACACACACCCCAACTGATGTCTCCTGATCTCTTCCATTGCCAGCCAATCTGCTGAGTTTTGAACTTGAAAGAATGGCACTTTCCTGGGTAGGAATCAATGCTCTATCTCCTTCTCTTCACCTTTACACTATTCTACTCTTGCCTGTTCCATCAGGCTCCAGACTGTAAAGCAGCCATGGTCAACATTCTACTATGAAGAAAATCAGGTTAGTGCTTTCTTTACCTTACAGGGGGTCCCCAAGGAACTAAAGAACATGCAGAACACTTCAGGAAAGCTTAAGAGAGATCTACAGACAAGTGTGAACCAAATGAACAGCCAGGGGTATTCCAGCTGGTAGGACCAAGTGTAGCAAGTGCTAGGAATTGGGAAGTAAACAGATTCAATCATCAAGAGATCAACTTGCCTGGTTGAAACAGAAAGTATTTGGGGATTGATGGACAGAATGTGAAGTACAATGCAGGGAATGGCTATTGAACAACTAGCTAGATAATATTCATGTTTCAAAATTATTTGAGGTTCAGTGTGTTAAGTAGAATCCAATAGAGGGAGATGGCTAAGATAGATTCTCAGACAGGTGAGTCAGAAGTACCTGGAGCAATGTGCTAACTGAGAGCATGAGAAGAAAGCTCTTAGGAGGCCCAGATCAAAGACTCATCTATCTCTTGGTGGTGGATGAAGAACAAGACAATGTCCATGAAGGAAGCTTAGGACCAAGGTACCTGGAAAGAGAGTAGTGTACTGGGTTAATGAATGGAATTGGATTTAATTTCAAGTGTTAGGCGCTTGGAATCAGAAGGGACAGAAAGAAGTTAGTGAAGATGTGTAGCAGTCTGTGTTGCATATAACACTGGGATTCAGAGATTGTTTTGAAATCTGTTACTCTAGACTTATCAAAGTAGAAACAGAAGTCTGAAGAAGAATGCTGAGTGAACAAAAGATAGCCATTAAGAAGGCCCATACAGGTCTCCTGTGTAATGTCAATCGTTATTCTCCCACTTGCACAATGGTCCAACAGGAGATGAAATGCTTCCTCCATCTAGTAGTCCTTTCATCTCTCCACCTGTTTAAGCACTCAACAAGTACCAATGGCCTACTCTGGGCCACCACTACTGGAGATGCTGTGGGTATAATCAGAGGTGAGGTGCTACTGACCAATCAGTGTAGGACAGGTGCTGCTCAGGTAGGATGTATACATGCTATTGACCTGGAGCAGTGTCCCAGGACACCATGAACTCTTTAGTCCTGGGCCAAGGGAAAGGTACAGGGACAGGGCATATGGAATGGGTGAAGATATTGGGCCTTGAGACAACAGAAGTTTACCAATCAATGTCCTGGTGAACCTGCACCAGTTGAGTATCAGCCTGGGCACACAGATAATTCACTAGACTCTATATTTATAAGGCATCTAATTTAGAGCTAGCCTATCCAACACAGTAGTTAGTCATTAGCTATGTGTGCTTAAATTTAAATTAATTACAAATAACTTTAAAAAAATTTAAAACGTATCAGCTGTAGTAGCCACATTTCAAGTGGTGTCTACATTTGGCTAGTGGTCACAGCCCAGGACAGCAGTGGTAACAAATATGTCTACCTACTGTCTTAGCAAGATAAATACATTGGGTGGTGCATATGTTGATCATGGAAATCATTTTATAGAGTACTTATCAACGTATCACATTGTATACCTTAATATATACAAATATATATATATATATAAACTTTTATTTGTCATTAATACCTCAATGAAGTTGGTGGGGTAAAAAAGAATTTTCCTACTGTAATCACAAGGTGTCCTATTAGATAGCACTGGACTAGGGGGAATTCCAAGATGGCGGCTAGAGGTAGGAAGCAGAAAGCGAGCCTCCTATAGTGAAATCTTGAGACGCTGGAGACACACTTTGCAGGCATAATCACCGAGAAAAGGCATAACTTTGACCCCTCCACACCTCCAGCCGGCGCAGAGAATCTCCACTTCACGTTAAACGGAGAACCGAGGAGGGCCCCCGGGGCCGCCAGTGGCCGGCGCCCATACGGCTTGGGAAGACGCGGACCAGGTGAGCTTCGCGGTACCGCGGTACCCCACAGACAAGCCTGGGCCAGAGCAGCATAGCCCCCTGGACAGACTGACCTCCACCCGGGAAAAAAAGAGAAACTGAGTACTAAGCAATAAGAACAGTTAAGACATGCTGGAAAGAGGGTGGGGCGCCCTGAGCGCTGAAGATTGGGGGAAGGGAACCCTTCCCGGGACTGTAAATAAACGAGCCGGGCGGGCCGGAGAGGCTCTGGTGGGAGCGGGACGCGCCCAGCAACCAGGAGCGGGGACGCTTGTGAGAGGAGGGAAGACCCACTTCCCACGTGAACTGTAAATAAACACGCAGGCCTGACAACGCGGGGCAGTGTCACCTTTCCCAGTGCTTGGAAAGGGGAAAGCCTGTAGCAGAGGCCCCCGCACAGGAGAACTCTGAGCAAACAAAGCCTGTGGGACCAGGTGAGCGCTAGCTCACCCCAGAGATCTGCATAAATAACGCCGCCAGCTACAGGCTGAGAGCAGCAGGCCGCAAGCCACAGTTGCAGATACCACTCTCAGAACTGTCTCCAGATGCTTTTTTTTCTTTTTCTCCCTACCTTTGAAGAGAGAACAACCGAATTACACCTGCAAGCCGAAAAACTTACTGAAACTGTATTGCATTTGAACTGGGGACACTTGGTGGGGCCTTTTTTTTTTTTTTTCTTGTGTGTGTGTGTGTGTGTGTGTGTGTGTGTGTGTGTGTGTGAGTGTGTCGTTTTGTTCTACTTTATGCATCCCCTTTGATGAGACAACTACAGAACAACATCTGAGGCACCAACTCCAGGACTGGAGATTGAGATGGACATCCAAATTATTAAGACTGAAACTGAATTGCATATAAACTATGCAATTAAAAAAATTAAATTTTTTTAATTTTCTATTTTCCATTTTATTTTAATTCATTTTTATATATAGATATTACTTTCATATACTTATTTTTTATTTTTTTATCTTTGATTTTCAATCCTCTCTCTGTCTCTCTATTGTCTGTTCAGCTTACTGTCGATTAGTACACTAACACTCCCTGTTTATACCTTTGAAACTCTCTTGTCTGATACCTTGTTCTGCTTTCTCCCTCTTGTCTGTATATTTGTTTTCCCCTTTTCTTTAACTTCTTGCTTTCCATCTCAGCTCACTCTTCCATTCTCAATATTACCATTGTTATTATTACAAGCTAGAAAATACTTAATTACACACAGTACAGGGACAGTAACAACACCAAGGACAATGACAGGAAGACAGAAAAAACAAGGAAACCAGTTTCCCCACAGCAAAAAATTAGTACAGGAACCAGAGGGGAATGAAGAGAACAGAAACTCAGATCCAGACTCCAACAAAATGAAGATAAACTATGCCAAAGGACCCAATGAAGCCTACAAGAATAATTTAAAAGAAGACATACTACAAGTACTCAATGAGAATTTTATAGAGATGATACTGGATAGGGTCAACCAAAATGTACAGGAGACACTCAAGAAATTCCAAGACAATAAAAATAGAGAATTTGAAAAAGCAAAAGAAGAAATAAAGGAAACCATAGAAGCACTGTATAAACACCAAAGTGAAAGAGAGAACACAATGAATAAATGGATAAATGAACTCAGGACAAAAATAGACAACAATAAAGAACAAAACAGCCAGGAAATGGAAAACCTCAGAAAAAAGAACGAAACAGAACTGCAAAACAAAACAGAAGGCCAATCCAGCAGAATAGAACAAACAGAAGACAGAATCTCAGAACTTGAAGATGAAATGGTAATTAAAGGAAAAACTGAAGAACTATTAATTAAACAACTCAAGACCTGTGAAAAGAAAATGCAAGAACTCACTGACTCCATCAAAAGACCAAACTTGAGAATCATGGGCATCGAAGAAGGAGAAGAGGTGCAAGCGAAGGGAATGCGTAATATATTCAACAAAATAATAAAGGAAAATTTCCCAAATCTAGAGAAAGATATTCCCATACAGATGCAAGAGGCCTCCAGGACACCAAACAGACCAGATCAAAATAGAACTACTCCACGACATATCATCATTAAAACAACAAGTTCAGAAACTAAGGAAAGAATATTGAAGGCTGTAAGAGAGAAAAAACAAGTAACATACAAAGGTAAACCCATCAAAATCACAGCAGACTTCTCAACAGAAACATTAAAAGCAAGAAGAGCGTGGGGTGAGATCTTCCGGGCACTGAATGAAAATAACTTCAACCCCAGGATACTCTACCCAGCAAAGCTATCATTCAAAATAGATGGAGCAATAAAAGTCTTCCATGATAAGCAGAAACTAAAACAATATGTGATCACAAAGCCACCATTACAAAAGATTCTGCAAGGGATCCTGCACACAGAAAGTGACACCCAACTTAACCATGAAAAGGCAGGCAGCACCAAACCACAGGATAAGAAAAAGCAAGACAGTAGAGAGTAACATCAAGTTAGGTACACACAATCAAACCTTCAAACAACTAAGACAACTAAATGACAGGAATCACCACATACCTATCAGTACTAACACTTAATGTTAACGGACTTAATTCACCCATCAAAAGACACCGTTTGACAAAATGGATTAAAAAAGAAGATCCAACAATTTGTTGCTTACAGGAGACTCATCTCACCGACAGAAATAAGCATATGCTTAGGATGAAAGGCTGGAAGAAGATTTACCAAGCCAATGGCCCCCGAAAACAAGCAGGAGTAGCAATACTTATCTCTGACAAAGTAGACTTCAAACCTACATTGATCAAACGAGATAAAGAAGGACATTCCATACTAATAAAAGGGGAAATAGACCAAAAGAAAATAATAATCATCAATCTGTACGCACCCAATGTCAACGCACCCAATTTCATCAAACATACCCTGAAAGACCTAAAAGCATATATAAACGCCAACACAGTGGTTGTGGGAGACTTTAACACTCCATTATCATCAATAGATAGGTCATCCAAACAAAAACTCAATAAAGAAATCCAAGATCTAAAATATGCAATAGATCAAGTGGACCTAGTAGATGTCTACAGAACATTTCATCCAACCTCTACACAATATACATTCTTCTCAGCAGCCCATGGAACCTTCTCCAAAATAGATCATATCCTAGGGCACAAAGCAAGCCTCAGCAAATATAAGAAAATAGAAATAATACCGTGCATACTATCTGACCACAATGCAGTAAAAGTAGAACTCAACAACAAAAGTAAAGACAAAAAACATGCAAACAGCTGGAAACTAAATAACTCATTACTTAATGAAGAATGGATCATCGATGCAATAAAAGAGGAAATTAAAAAGTTCCTAGAAGTCAATGAAAATGAAAACACAACCTACCGGAACCTATGGGACACAGCTAAGGCAGTCTTGAGAGGAAAGTTTATAGCCATGAGTGCATATATTAAAAAGATTGAAAGATCCCAAATCAATGACCTAATGATACATCTCAAACTCCTAGAAAAACAAGAACAAGCAAATCCCAAAACAAATAGAAGGAGAGAAATAATAAAAATAAGAGCTGAAATCAATGAAATAGAAACCAAAAAAACCATACAAAGAATTAATGAAACAAAAAGTTGGTTCTTTGAAAAAATAAACAAGATCGATAGACCCCTGGCAAACCTGACTAAAATGAGGAGAGAAAAAACCCAAATTAGTAGAATTAGGAATGCAAAAGGGGAGATAACAACAAACACCATGGAAGTCCAGGAAATCATCAGAGACTACTTTGAGAACCTATATTCAAATAAATTTGAAAATCTAAAAGAAATGGACAGATTTCTAGATACTTATGATCATCCAAAACTGAACCAAGAGGAAATTAATTACCTGAATAGACCTATAACACAAAATGAAATTGAAGCAGCAATCAAGAGTCTCCCCAAAAAGAAAAGTCCAGGACCTGATGGATTCTCTGCTGAATTCTATCAGACCTTTAAAGAAGAACTGATACCAACCCTCCTTAAACTGTTCCATGAAATAGAAAGGGAAGGAAAACTGCCAAACACATTTTATGAAGCCAGTATTACACTTATCCCAAAACCAGGCAAAGACACCTCCAAAAAGGAGAACTATAGGCCAATCTCCTTAATGAACATTGATGCAAAAATCCTCAACAAAATAATGGCAAAACGAATTCAGCAACACATCAAAAAGATTATTCACCACGAACAGGTAGGCTTCATCCCAGGGATGCAGGGGTGGTTCAACATACGAAAATCAATAAACGTAATAAACCACATTAACAGAAGCAAAGACAAAAACCACTTGATCATCTCAATAGATGCAGAAAAAGCCTTTGATAAGATCCAACATCATTTCATGATAAAAGCTCTAAGAAAACTAGGAATAGAAGGAAAGTTCCTCAACATTATAAAAGCTATATATGACAAACCTACAGCCAGCATTATACTTAACGGAGAAAAACTGAAACCATTCCCTCTAAAATCAGGAACCAGACAAGGATGCCCACTATCTCCACTCCTATTCAACATGGTACTGGAATTCCTAGCCAGAGCAATTAGGCAAGAAGAAGGAATAAAAGGAATACAAATAGGTAAAGAAACTGTCAAAATATCCCTATTTGCAGACGACATGATCCTATACCTTAAAGACCCAAAAAACTCTACTCAGAAGCTTCTAGACATCATCAATAGCTATAGCAAGGTAGCAGGATATAAAATCAACATAGAAAAATCATTAGCATTTCTATACACTAACAATGAGCAAACGGAAAAAGAATGTATGAAAACAATTCCATTTACAATAGCCTCAAAAAAAATCAAATACCTAGGTGTAAACCTAACAAAAGATGTGAATGACCTCTACAAGGAAAACTATAAACTTCTGAAGAAAGAGATTGAGGAAGACTATAGAAAGTGGAGAGATCTCCCATGCTCATGGATTGGTAGAATCAACATAGTAAAAATGTCGATACTCCCAAAAGTAATCTACATGTTTAATGCAATTCCCATCAAAATTCCAATGACATTCATTAAAGAGATTGAAAAATCTACTGTTAAATTTATATGGAAACACAAGAGGCCACAAATAGCCAAGGCAATTCTCAGTCAAAAGAACAATGCAGGAGGTATCACAATACCTGACTTCAAACTATATTACAAAGCAATAACAATAAAAACAGCATGGTACTGGTACAAAAACAGACATGAAGACCAGTGGAACAGAATAGAGGATCCAGATATGAAGCCACACAACTATGAGCAACTTATCTTTGACAAAGGAGCTAAAAATATACGATGGAGAAATAGCAGCCTCTTCAACAAAAACTGCTGGGAAAACTGGTTAGCAGTCTGCAAAAAACTGAAACTAGATCCATGTATATCACCCTATACCAAGATTAACTCAAAATGGATCAAGGATCTTAATATCAGACCCCAAACTCTTAAGTTGATACAAGAAAGAGTAGGAAGTACTCTGGAGTTAGTAGGTATAGGTAAGAACTGTCTCAATGAAACCCCAGCAGCACAGCAACTAAGAGATAGCATAGATAAATGGGACCTCATAAAACTAAAAAGCTTCTGTTCATCAAAAGAAATGGTCTCTAAACTGAAGAGAACACCCACAGAGTGGGAGAAAATATTTGCCAATTATACATCAGACAAAGGACTGATAACCAGAATATACAGGGAACTTAAAAAACTAAATTCTCCCAAAACTAATGAACCAATAAAGAAATGGGCATGTGAACTAAACAGAACTTTCTCAAAAGAAGAAATTCAAATGGCCAGAAAACACATGAAAAAATGCTCACCATCTCTAGCAATAAAGGAAATGCAAATTAAAACTACACTAAGATTCCACCTCACCCCTGTTAGAATAGCCATCATCAGCAACACCACCAACAACAGGTGTTGGCGAGGATGCGGGGAAAAAGGAACCCTCTTACACTGTTGGTGGGAATGTAGACTAGTACAACCACTCTGGAAAAAAATTTGGAGGCTACTTAAAAAGCTGGACATCGATCTACCATTTGATCCAGCAATGCCACTCTTGGGGATATACCCAAAAGACTGTGACACAGGTTACTCCAGAAGCACCTGCACACCCATGTTTATTGCGGCACTATTCACAATAGCCAAGTTATGGAAACAGCCAAGATGCCCCAGCACTGACGAATGGATTAAGAAAATGTGGTATCTATACACAATGGAATTTTATGCAGCCATGAAGAAGAATGAAATGTTATCATTCGCTGGTAAATGGATGGAATTGGAGAACATCATTCTGAGTGAGGTTAGCCTGGCCCAAAAGACCAAAAATCGTATGTTCTCCCTCATATGTGGACATTAGATCAAGGGCAAACACAGCAATGGGATTGGACTATGAGCACATGATAAAAGCGAGAGCACACAAGGGAGGGGTGAGGATAGGTAAGACACCTAAAAAACTAGCTAGCATTTGTTGCCCTTAACGCAGAGAAACTAAAGCAGATACCTTAAAGCAACTGAGGCCAATAGGAAAAGGGGACCAGGAACTAGAGAAAAGGTGAGATCAAAAAGAATTAACCTAGAAGGTAACACCCACGCACAGGAAATCAATGTGAGTCAATGCCCTGTATAGCTATCCTTATCTCAACCAGCAAAAACCCTTGTTCCTTCCTATTATTGCTTATACTCTCTCTACAACAAAATTAGAGATAAGGGCAAAATAGTTTCTGCTGGGTATTGGTGGGGGGAGCAGGAGGGGGTGGAGTGGGTGGAAAGGGAGGGGGTGGGGGCAGGGGGGAGAAATGAACCAAGCCTTGTATGCACATATGAATAATAAAAGAAAAAAAAAAAGATAGCACTGGACTAAAGAGAAAGAAACATTAAAACAATTTTCCCAGTTAGTTAACTCATTAATTACAACTGTGATACAGCACACCATGAAAGTGCAATTTGACAGGGAGAGGTCAAGGAAGTTGCTTCAAGGTTTAAGTTCAGCCAGTGGTCCTGCTAACACAAGCTTCCTGTCCCATTCTTTTGAGCACACAGATCAAAAAGATCTGTGGAGAGCCAGTTTTATATGAGAAAACTATTTACATTGGGTATACTGGCCAATCTGTGTCCAGTGCAAAAGGGACTTTCGGGAAAATTATCTAATAAAAGATAACCAAACTTGGGAAGCAGTAAATGCAAGATCTTCTGAAGTCAACCAGGATATTAAAACTGAGTCTCAGATCAAGGTAAGACATCCATGACATCAGATCAGGCACAATATCAGACATGTGCATATTCTAGCCACAAAGTTGTTGCTCCTGGTAAAATCCTAGAAAAGACTGGGGTGGTTTCCAAAACTGCCACATACCCCACTTGTTAGGAGTGAAGAGTACACATTGCCAACTCAAAAGCCAGATCACCTGCAGTCCTAGTAACCAAGCAACCCCCCTGGCACTCAATGCTCCTTCTAAGGGAGGTGACCTCTTGACCCCGGAAGTGGATTGAAGTTCCAGGCACCAGAAAAGCTAATCAGTAGGAAAAAACTGAAGCCTACCAGACACACAGAGGTTAGACAGAATCCCTCAGCCTCCCTGATGTAGCATTTTTCCATTTCTTCCTTTTTCAATTTTTAAAAAAATTTTATCTGCTTGCTGGTTTGGAGCAGCAAATTAATATTTTTTTTTCTCTTTAGACTGCATTTGTAGATTACGAAATACCATATCCATAGACAAATTAACATGAGCTTCCTTACAACACTGCACTAATTATCTCGGGGACCAGAGCCTCCCCTAGGTTAGACACTTCAGCCCCAGTGCAGGGTTGAAACAAGAATTTCTTTCTGAGAAAGAGCAATTTGTATCATGATCTGAAGACAGCAGGTGGAAGGTTATATATAATCTGAAACCCCATCCTTAAGCCTTCCTTTCTCAATCCATCCTTCCCCTGCCTGCCCCCAGCACCACTGGGTAAGTAGAAAAAGGATACCCCTTGAAGAGGAGACAATAAAGTAACAAGTGTATTTAATTTTAAACCCAATAGATTTGAACAGACCTCATGCCAAACAGCATCCTCCTTTTTACTTACAAACCTGGCAATTTTTAGCAAATGCTGCAGTCTGAACATCAAAAGCATGGAAAGGAAGATGTGGCAGGTAAGGAATTAGAGACGGAATTTCCTTTATGACTAGGAACAAAAGCCTGAGTCTAATCTCCTGTGTGATACAAGCTTTAGCTGATCAGGGTGACAGGGAGTTATTCTGATGTAGCAAATAGCTAAGGCACCATCTCTTGGCTTCTCCTCCTCCTCCTCCTCCTCCTCCTCCTCCTCCTCCTCCTCCTCCTCCTCCTCCTCCTCCTCCTCCCTCTACTTGCATGCAAATTCCACAGCAGTTGGGGCAGCCACTCAACACCAACTAAGGGGGAAAGAATTCCCTCTGATCAGCCTCTTGCAACTTAGAGCCCCCTGGCCTCCAATTTCACCTGTTCCTTTCTGACATGGAATGATATTTGATGAACCAAATGAGTTTCCATCGCTCTCAGAAGTAAAATATGCTAAGCCATTCTGAAACCTGTGAAGGAAGCTACATCTGGAAAAATAAATATTTCCTTAAGTTGCCCTTTTTAAATTTTGACATTTATTATGAAATCATTACAGTTTTATTCATAAAACAAGTTGTCCACTGATACAATTATTGCAGAAGAGAGCCAATGTCAGTACATTTTATGGAGATGCTACCCTTTTATTACTAATGTATGTGTCTGTGTGCGCATGTGTGTGTATTTGGGGCAATTGAACAAAATACTGCTTACTTCACCAAAATAAAGTCCTTGTATGCAAAAGGAAAGGCAACCGTGGGAAAATGCTTACTGGCTAAAAACAAACGATATTTCTACAATGTACCCCAGCATGTTCAAATATAGAATTTCTTTTCTGCAGCAATGTTATACAATGGTCACATATTTGGCTTGAAACAGAGCAAAATGAATTGTTCTTAATGCCTTCAGAGTTACGTGGTCTTGCTCTCATTGAGAGACCTGGGTTTGTTGGTTTTTCTTTCTGCTTTCCATGCAACTAGAGGAACAACAAAAAATTCATCTAATAAATTGTACCGAACATAGGAAAACAAAGCACATTTTATGCTAACCCCCAGCTACTAAAGGTGGGGTACACCCATTGACAGGTTCCAGTTTAACTGTAAGGGTGAGGGGGACCTGGGAGGTGTTTCTGCCTCCTTCTCAGTTCTGAATCCAACACAGCAGTGCATACAAGAAAGATGCAGGCAGATGGCAAAGTTTCTGTGGGAAGTTCAGGCTTGTATAAGAGAGCTTTACTCAGAAGACTCAGTCAAAGAAATGGATGTGTTTATGTAAGGAGTGTTCCAACAGGCCACACTTACTGAGTGCTGAGTCTGATCAAGGAAGCTGTAGGTTCCACTTGCATGAGTTCTTTGAGCAGTTTCCTGAGGAAGAAAAGAGGGAGGACATTAGTATCAAGAGCCATATTCATGCATTCTGTGTGCACCATTTTTGTTACAGTAATGTTGGCTAAAACCTAAAATAAACTCTGACTTAACAACAATAATGATAGTAAGGATGATGAAAATAATGGTAAAGTTTCTCAATGTATTTTTGATAAGTCCCTTCACATCCTAACTAGGAAGGTGTAATTATTTTTCCTATTTCAGAAGAGGTAGAAGGGTTCCACACAATGCAAGTCAGTTGCATGAAGAGCACATAGATATGGTAGAGCTTGGGCCACTGGATGCCAAGCCTGGAAGCATTGTGTTCTACTCTTCTCTTATATGATGAGCTCTTGGTCCCAGGATGTGTTGAATAAAGACCAAAGGTCAACATTTTCATTCGTTCTGTCCATCCATCCATCCATCCATCCATCTACAAATCCATCCACTATCCATTTGTTCATCCGAACGTCTGTCCCTCCATCCATCTTTCCAATCATCCTTGGATCCACTACTTACTGGCTTTTTGATCATGCCAAGTCACTTAGCTTTTCTCTAATATTCCTCATGTGTAAAACTAGAATACACACAGTACATGCCACAGAGGTTAAAGAGCTTATCAGAAGTTAGCATTTGTAAAGTACTCAGCGTTGTGTCTGACACAAAAATGGGGCTATTTAAGGAAACTTTTGGGAGAGGCAGTTCTGGGGTTTGAACTCAGAGACTTGTGCTCTCACACTTGCTAGGCAGGGGCTCTAACCCTGGAACACTCCACCAGCAGTGCTGCTATATAAAAGTTTATTATTATTTATTTATTAGGCTATTTTTACACCAAGCATTCGCATTCTCTCTCTCTCTCTTTCTCTCTCTCTCTCTCAGTGCTGGGGAGTGACCGTGCAACCTCACACCTGTCAGACAAGTGCTCCACCACTTAAGCCACACACCCAGTCCTTTTTTGCATTTAGCTATACTTCAGCTAGGTTCTCATGTTTTTTCCTGGACCTACCTCAAACCATGATCTTCCTACCTAGTCCTCTTGCATAACTGGGATTATAGGCACATGCCACCAATTGACCTGTATATTATTTCTGAGACAGGGTCTCCCTAATGTAACCTGGCTAGCCTCAAATTTGCAATCCTCCTGCTTCTGCCTCCTACACAGCTGGAACTATAGACATGAGCCAATGTCCTCTTGGTGCCTACAATTAGGACAGAAATTTGGTCAGGATGTTGGGGAAGGCTCCATCAAGGAAGTGGCAATAGAACTGAGATCTTAGAGATAAGAAGGATGTGACTGATGAATGGAAGAGCACAGCATGGGAAAAAGAGTTGGGAAATTCAGGAAATGAGTAGTCAAATGTGGTTCTTTAAATGCACGCTGTGCCTCAACAGAATTATCTCACACTTAATAGTAGTAGTTTGAACACTTAATTATCTCTGAGGCTCTGTATCAAAATTTACATGCATTCTCCTATTTATTAAAAACAATGACAAACCAGATGTGCTATACACACCTGTAATCCCAAAACTTTGGAGGCTGAGGCAGGGAGATTGTGAGTTCAAGACCAGCCTGGGTTATATACATATAGCAAGACACTGTCTTAAGAAAAATAAGTAAATAAATAAATGATAACTTGGGTGAGGTTCAGTCTTCTTGCTCTCTGTCCTCCACCTTCCAGTCACTTCCTTTGTCTCTTACACTCACTCAATCATGATAAGATCCAGCTACATCAAACTACCAAGAAGACCAGTAGCCTTGCTACACGAAGTAGCAAGTTACCATTACTACTCCAACCCTTTGATCGCATCCTTCTCTCTTCCTGAGCTGCCTCCATCTGGACCAATGTGATCTCATTCTCCAAAATCAATCCACCACTCCACCATCTCTGTAGCATTCACAGATCCTTCCAGCTAGACCAAAATTGGGGGGGGAGGGGGAGTCCCCATGGTCACATACATTCTTGTATCAGAACCAGAATTGCACGTCCTCCGTAACCCGTTGTGGACTTAGCCTCCACAGGCTCTGTGTTCCTGAGGGCTGGGGCAGTGTTTGCTTCCACAGTGCAACTCCATCATCTGACCCAGTGCCCAGCCACTTAGCAGCTGCTCACCATGCTGTATAGCCAAAGCAATGACTTCTCACTGACCCAAAGACTTCTAACACCAAGGAAGGACATGACCCATTTCAGGCAGAGGTGTTTTCTGAGCAACAGGGCCTGCTCCATTATTCTGTACCTAGTACTCAGGTAACCCATTAATTTCATGTGTGTGTCCACCCACACCTCTATACCATTCTAATACAACGTGCTGTTGAAATGGATCTCCTTTGCACCAGTAAGAATCTGTCGGGTCCTTTAGGAGGGTTGCTTTATAAAAACAAAGGCTGCAAACCATTGTCACAAGGTGAGAATGGCAATGGTTATTACCAATGGCACCAGAGACCATGAGAAACCCACCATCCTCTCTAGAATCCCAGGGAGGGAGGTACTTTTTCTTTTTTTGAGATGGTTCTGAGTTTTCAATGACTCTTGCAATGTGCAACCAAGAAAAATTTGGGGTCCCTGCAGAAATCAGGTGGGATTTTCATCACACTGAGACTAACTTGGTATGGAAGGAAGGAAAGATGGCAGTCAGGGAGAAGGGAGGGAGGAAGGAAGGAAAGGTGGACTTAGCCACTCCGTTGCTTATTTTGACAATTTCCTGGATGACTACCCACCTTCTCTAAGTCATTTCCCTCCCCACACCCATCTCTGTCTAGTGCCATAGCAGAAATTATGTTCAAAATGCATGGTATATCTCCATTGGCAAGAGCCAGTGCACTTGAACTCCTAGGTTCAATTTTCTCCCAGGAATTTGGAAGATACTTGCAAGTATCTTCAGTTTCCAGTACAGAGAACTCAGCAGTGGTGGGGTCACTGTTCTTGGTCACAAATGCAGAATGGTGCAGAAGAAGAAAGTTTGGGATGCACAGTCATAAAGTCATAAGCAGAGAAAAGAGGAGGAGAGGGAAGGCCACCAGGCAGGAGTTTGCCTTTGTCCTGATTGCACAGAAGTTCGTGATGCTGACTTGCATAACTCATGCCACCTCCTGCCATTCACTGCTGACTCTCCCCTGCTGTAAGAAATGTCCCAATGCCTTGAGGTAGTGTGCATGAGCTCTTCTTGCTTATAGGCAAAGATGACTCGTGTAAGATCCTATCTGTGAGCGTGATCTTGAACCTATTTGGTATTTTCCACCTGCTTTGCTTTCAGGTGAGCTAGCAGTCTTTACCATATCAGTGATGTGACTAAGTTTGTACTTGATACACTCCACAGTAACCCTTGCCATCATTCTGGGATCTACAGGTTAACTGTTTTTGATGGTGCCCTGAAGCTACATCACCAGTCTCACCTGGTGCTTATAATATGCACTTGGTGATGGCAGAACCTAGAAAAGTCACTGCTCATCTCACCTGGGAAGGATGGAGGGAGCCTGGAGGACAAGGGCACTGTGCTAAAGCCCCCCATAGATTGGAGCCAAGACCCTCCCCAAGGAAGTCTGTGACTCCCAGCCACAGAACAAGAGGCTGCTGACCAATGACACTACTTCACTCCAATTACCAAACTCACTGTCTACCGCAGTGTCAAAGATCCAGTGTGTCCCAGGATTCCCTGCAGGACCGCAGCAGCCTGAACTCCAGACTCAGAACCAATATGACATTTTACTATAAATCTATGTTGTATTTTCTAAAGTGAGACATGGGCAAAAGCATCCCTCCTCTCCTCACCCCAATCCACTCTGCAAAGACAGCATGGGACATCTTTGGACTTCAGGAGTTGATATCCACATCAACTCAGCTCCCCATGCCCTTCTTGTGTCAATGCCTGGGCTCAGTGCTAACTGTGACCCCCAAATAGTTATTCCCCCCTTATATTTACTGATTATGAAAACAAATTCCAAGAGTCAATCATTCTAGACAGAATCAGAATGCCCACCCTCTGACGTCACCGAGACTGTGCTCTGGCTATGTCCTTCCCTGTGATTCCCGGTGGACGTGCACCTGTACTTCGAATTCTTCACCCCCCCCGAGTACAAGGCAGAGCTTTGTCCTTCCCACTCTGAGAACCCAGCTACCATATGTCAGCACTCATTCCTCATGGACTTCTGTCTCCATATCCATCTTTCCCCATGGGAACAAAGTGCCAAACTGTGTTATCACATTCACGAGTGACAGTGTTGCAAAGTATTTGACTCAGACTCAGATGTGAAATGCATTCTTCTATTCACTGATCCTTGGGCAAGCTGTATGATCTCTTGGAGCCTCAGTTTATCTGTGTCCAGACAAAGGATCCCAGTCTTCTCCACAGAAGGTGGATATGAGGATTCCATGACAAGATGACCTAGAATTACCAATCCATAGAAGGTCATCATGGGCAAGAGCTACGCCTTTTCCAGTAACAACAGTCCTTATGACAAAGTCTTAATGTATATCCCTGTGTCAGGAGCTGACACAACCCCTGGCATATAATAGGTGCTTATGAAACATTTCAGAAAAAAAAGGAACCCATGGAGCTCTTTCTTTGCTGATGAAACACAATTGTAGTTGCTTCTCCAAGGCTGACATTTGACTTACCATCTGTTTCAATGCAATACTGTCAATTAGTCTGTTTGTTGCATTTAACTCAGCTGTGGTTGCCCATTCATGGGCGCTCAGTACAGCTTCTAGCTGTTCTGTGGAAGGGTTCCTCCCGTCTCACTCTCTAGGGACACAAACATCCTTAGGAAACTCCAGGGACCTCCAGAAGCCTAACGATATTATACCCCACACAGCACCCCCCACCCGCCCTGCCGTGAGTGTTCTTCTTGGTGTGTTTAATTTCCTGTCTTGGCCTTACAGGAGATTTCTAATGTTTGGGCTGTAGGGTATGTTCTGATTAAAAATAATCCTCCCAATTACTGGTTGGCACGAGCCTCCTGTCACACGCTCTCTGCCACTAGCCTCGGCTTCGCTGTCAGCAATAACTATCTGCAGTGCCTAACTGTAAATGAAAACCCAAGGGGCAAGCTTGGGTCCCCGGCTCCTGGGCCACGCCAGATCTTTTAATTTGCACTGTCTGTCAAAAAGATGTGGCCGTGCATACTCCAAAGACTTCCTCAGACTCTCAGATTCAAGGCCAGAGAGAACGGAAGTACCAGAACCTTCTCCTACAGATTGCTTTTGAACCTGCCAGAGATAACAGGGCCTGTGGAAGGCAACCAGGTTCTTTTTAGTTGTGCTCCAAACTTCAGCTAGACCCGGTATGAAAAGGGAAGCTGAACTCCAGGGAAATCTCAAGGTATATTTATATTATTTTTCCAGCAAGTACATAACACAGGACATCGAATTCAAAGGATGTGCTTGCAACTCTTTGAAAAGAAATGTACACCTGAGACCTGATTATTTCAATCTCTATGAAATTAAAACTTTCTGAGGACAGGGTGAGAGGGAAAGAAGCATGTGTTTTCAGCTGAGAAGTAAAATGAAGGTGTCCTCCTACAACGGGGGGAGCAGAGGGAATGTCCCCGTAGCATTGAAATACACAGTGAGTCAAAAAGTGTCACCTGAAGACAGTTACATGGCAGAGCTCAGTTTCTGGACTGATGAGGGTGGGGAATTCTTCTGATGTGCCTCCATACTCCATATCTGTTTTTCTAAAAATGATGCTGGCTGTTGCAGACAATGTTTGTGTCCCTTGTCAACGACTCAGATGCCTGGTTGAAGCTCCTGCTCTTAGGATAAACAGCAGATTCTAACTCATGGTTCCAACAAATCACCCCTCTGGCCGAGCCTAGCTTCAGGGGGTTTCTGTGACTGGCGGCATGTTCCAGGGACTAAGTTTTCCAGGCAAAACCAACCCAGGACCACGTAGGCAGATTGTCTCAGCCCCAGCAGTTGTACCACTCAAGCCTGAACGTGGATTGGATCAGCAAACTAGGGCTCATGAGTCACATCCAACACCTAGCCTTGGGTTTGTAAATGAAGCTGTGTTGGGACATTGCCTTGCCCTGCGGCACTGTCTGCACTTCAGCTTTCATGGTATCACTTGATGAACCACACGGCCCCCGCACTTGGCCATAGTGGCCACCTGGCCTTCTGTAAGGAACGTCTGCCCATCTGTGATGGAGGCAGGAGACAGATGTACACACAGGCTCCCAGTGGTCCAAGCAAACAGCTAGAACACTAACAACCCAGATAAGACTGAGATATTATTCCTACACATTATTTGGACTGTTGTTATTTTATTCATATTATGCAATACAAATAATAATCGTGAGTGCACTATTACAGAATACTGTATTGTGTCATAATTACTATTAGTATTTGCATAATTATATATATTCAAATAGAATTATAAATTTCTTATGATCTAATTAGTGTTGGGTAGTAATCATGGGTATATTTTAATATGATATAAATTAGATATTATCCAATTAGTACTGGATATTCAGAATAACTATTATTAATGTAATATAAATAATATAAATTAGTTATTACCTGATTAGCACTAGATATTATTAACATCTATGCCATTATTTTTATTATCATTGGTGGTATTGGGGTTTGAATTCAGGTGTCCTGATTTTTTTTTAATTATCTTTTGGATAGGGTCCCATGCCTTTTCCTGGGCTGGTCTTGGACCACCATCCTCTTATTTATGCTTCCTGTCTGGCTGGTGACACCAGACAGTGAGATGGGATCTCACTAACTTTTGCCAGAGTTGGTCTCAAACTGCACTCTTCCTGATCTCCATGTCCTGAGTAGCTGGGATTATAGGTATGAGTAACTGAACCTGGCCAGGAGAAGCTATATTGTTAATATAAATAATAATTAGCTATTATCCAATTAGTGCAAAAGCACCTCCAATCACAATAACCACTGTTCTCCTTTTATGACAATAAACTTGACCTTTAAGGATCCAAAGGCACTTGCCCCACATTTTAAGGCTTGTGACCAGCAAAGCCAAGATCCTAATGCAGTTCCATATGACTCCAAGTTAGTACAATATTTAGCCTGCCTCTCAACTTCCATCCATCCAGGACGGCTCTTTGACAAGGCATATTGGCCGGGTTTACTTCTTGCAACGACAGAAAAGTAAGAGCACAGACTTCATCAAGCAGCCTCTCTGAGGTTCCCTTTCTTCTAGCCTCCCACAGTTCCAGCGTCTGGGATGCTTCTTTAGAGGAACAAGGACAGGGCAAAGCAAATCTGAGTAAAGGGTGGGAGGAGGTTTATGTCCTATAGGCAGATTCTTAGGTTGCACAATAGCAGGCAGGCAGAGATGGACGGTCACCATGCTGGCTATGGGCATCACAGGAAACCATGGAAGATGACAACACCCCTTCCTTTGGCCACTGAGATGACCAGGAGTTTCCACCAAGAGGAACAAGGCTTCATAGCAAATGCTCATGAATGCCAGGGACAGAGTTTACCCAAATCCACTGCACCTCTAGGTGACCTGGCACATACATGCTCTTAAGAAGACCCAAGGGCCTCATCCATGTCGAAACCACCAAACTGCTCACCTGAAAAAGCAGGGCAAACTCTGTAAAACTGGCACACGGAGCCCCATTACTTCGAGTGCATAAGTGACGACTGAGAGGCACAGGGTCCCCTGCAACCCAAAGGAGCAGTGCTTGAAGGGAAAGGAGACCCTCTTTGGTTGATTAGGCTCTCGGGTCACACATCCCCAGCACAGTACACCTCCCATGACCCGTCTCTGCTGCAAGTCTAGGATGGTCTCCCTTGTCATGTCTGTCTCCACTGTAACTACACAACAAAACGTTTGCCGTCTGCCTTGCTGGACTGAATGTGCCATGAGGATGTGGGAGGTCGCTTCTCTGCAGGACAATCTGCACCTAACACAGCACCTGTAACAAAGCCTGTGTTAGCTAATTACCAGCCCTGTGAATGAATGCCAGAAGGAGTGTAGGATGAAACCACATTGTCTTCTGGCTCCCAAGGGTCTCAATGAAAGCCGAAAACTCTTTCCTAATCCTCCTGCAGTGAGTGCCTTTCTCTGAGCCCTACTTCTCTGCATACAACATACCCAGATTCCCAGAGATCACCCCAAAGACAGATCATAATTTTCAAAGAGAGGAGCATGTGTATGAAGGAAGACCAGTGACCTTAGAAGTCAGGCCCACTCAGATGCAAATCCCCACTGTCGCCTTTCCTAACTGTGCAATGTTGGTGAGTTTCCTTCCATCCCTGCTGCTCAATTCTCATGCTTAAGTAATGAAGATTTCTCTTACAATATTTGTACAATGATTAGACAATATTATACACAGAAAGGCTTTAGCGTATGGTTACAGTGGGTGTTCAAAAACTCTATCTACTGAAGTCATATTTAAGTCCTTCTCCCAAGGGGAAACTTAAAAACAAGCAAAAAATGGTAGAAAAATATTGTGACTTAAAGATGCTCAGTAAATATCCACCTGGTACCACCAAGGACATGCATATGTGAATTGCTATAAAGATGATGCCCAAAACAAGAAGAAGGAAGGGGGGGGATGTCCAGTGCTCAGCCTGTGAGCAGCACACTGATAAACAATCTGCACAGAACCTTCACTGTATTTCTGTCACTTACCTGTGCTGTGGTCATCATCTGAAGGTTCAGCTGAAACATGGAACTCAGAGAGGTTACATAGTGGGGCAGGTGCCAGAACTTGAACTCTGATCTGAACAGCAATCATCCTGAACTGGGTCTAGGACAGAATACTCCCACTTCAAGTGGGCATCCCATCCTGCGAATGCCGTTGGACAGAGATATACCAGTGGACCTGATGTGCTGTGAGGCTGTGATGGGCTCTCACACACACAGGAAGTTACAGCGCAATGGGTCACCTCCACCCAACCAAGTCACACTGGTGATTATCCAAAATCTTACTAGTTCTGTTGACCTCTCTCATTGGAGGGTGAGATCATGCAGATACAGTGAACAGGTTTATAAAAGTCTCCCTGAAATTCACATGGTTGACTGTCTCTGTTTATGACTCAGGTAGGTTGGGTACTAAGCCACCCAGACCCCGTGAGGTCACATGGGTAGAGTCAGCAGAAAGCTCACAGGTTGAGAGGTACAGACAAGTTTATAGAGTTGGGACACGAAGGCCGTTGTTGGCAATGCACAACACTTTTGCTCATTAATCATCTTTTACTTTGAATCTATTTCTCAATGAAAAGTAGCTTTCCTTTTCTATTACCAAGATTAATGTGTCAACAATACACAACGGCATAAACTGGACTATAGGGAGGAGAGAAAAAGACCAAAAAAAAAAAAAGGCAAAAAGAAAACCCTCGGTACATACTGTGATATATTTGCTCAGATTATGGCTTTATTTACACCACTGAGAACACTTTATTTCTGAGCTTCATAACTCACTGCTCTATAAAGAAAAAAGAAGCTAGCTAGCAATCATGTTAGTTCAACATGGAAAGAGAAAAATCCACCGTAAAGAAAACCCATCCTCCACCCTGTAGGTCTTGATATTTTTTTTAAATTCTATTTAATATGTGTTGGACTTCAGAGCACCTTATTACCTTATTTAATTCAGACTGGGGAAGATGTCTTGGAATAAAAATGGCACTGAAGTGATAGGAACTAAGCTGTGAAAATGTGGACATCATATTTTCTCCAGAGAGATAATCAGCTTATCAGAATTCATTTCAACCTAACAAAGGTCTCACAACTACACTGAAAATTCAAGCTGGTCTCATCATTGCAAGAATGTAATCTCAAGGAAATAGTAAAACTCTCAAGGCAAGCTCCATGCCATTATCTTTATGGGTAAGAGTCACGAGCATCGGGTCCAACAGAGTCACTGTGATAGGGTCTGTTCTCACACACGGGAGACATTCCCACTTAGATATCGCAGCACTTTCTTATCACTGGTGAAAAATGCAAAGATTTTTGGAGTCATTGAGAGTGCTTTTGCTACATTTTTTACCTCTAAAATATGCCCCAAACTTGTGCTCTGGAAAATACGTGGCTTAATTTTTCTCCCCAAATTTAGTCCCTGAAACAGATGTAGGTGTCTGTCCCGTGCCCATTCCTAGCTAGCTGTTGATCATGATTGCAGTATGTAACACTGTCTCTGGGCCTCAGTTTTCCATTTGCACAAGAAACACTTGGGCCTTCTTGTTCTAAAAGGCTCTTTCCTTTGGCTTCCTATAGACAATCTGTCTCATGTACGTGCTCACAAGACAGAAAAATCAATAAAAATCAGGGCAAAGAGACTCCAAAAGTATATGAGTTTCCAAGGGAGTCAACACCGAGAAAAAAAATAAATAAACAGTGTGCCTCAGTGTGAAATTATGAAATCATCCCCCCTCCAAAAAAGAAAAAATTAAACAATAATGTAAATGGATTTTGGAAGATAGAAGGACACTCCTGATAGCCAGTCCTTCATGTTGAGCAAAGAACAACCAAGCCATTTGGTACAATGTTCCAGAAACACAGACAGTGAAGTGAAGGAAAAATAGTGAGTCAGAAAGGCGGATCAATACAGCACTCATCGTCTGAGTGTAGGAGGGAGGAAAAGCATTAAGCCGGAGTGGAGCTGTGAGAAGCTTGGTAAATGGTTAGAGTCACATAGGTAACCTTCAAGCCTGATGTATTTAAGGCAGGACTTCATTTGAATTTGCTTAGGGTGCTAGTTTCTTTACAGTGTTATTACAAGTAACAAATGAACACTGGGGACTGTAGGAAGTTTCCAAGAAAAATCAAGCTGTATCTCTAGTGCTGTCATGATAGACAGTAACACAATGGGAAGAGCTCAAAACACAGAGGTAGCAAAACCTGGGTTCTGAGTTCATCTACATTTGACTTTGAGACACTTATGATCCCCTCTGAACCTCAGCATCTTCTGCTGACAGGTGGCCAGCAGAACTAGACCTCTGGATTATTCAGAAGATTGAGTGAAAGACTGTGAGTGCCAGGCATTGAACCCAGGGCCTGTATGTACCACTCACAATCGCCAGACTTTGTTTTTTTAGATTAGTTTTAGATTCATGGCAATGTAGGGGAAAATTAGGAAGATCCCCCATATATCTCCTGCTCCACACCTGCACAGCCTCCTCTCAATTTTTACTACAATATTTTTCTTTGAAATCATCACAAAAACATTATCAGAACTTTAACTCACATCTCAGGCAACAAGATCTCCTAATGCCCCAAGTTATCCTAAAGTGTTTTAGCCATTCACAAAGGAAATCAGAAAAATATTCTATTCCTAAAGGTACCTATTTTCATAAGATCCACATCATTTAATAAGAAAATAGTCCTTAATCCTAAACATGCAAAATCCTAGCTAGAAGACACAGACACATTTCTGCCCACAGTCTCCACTCTTCAATATCATGCAATGCACATTAAAATACAGAATTCATGCATACAAAATAGAGTTATTCCACACAGGTTTAGAGTCTGAGTGTGCATAATTTCTTTCAGATTTAAAATATGTGGAGATATTAAATAAGTCTACAACTTAAAGAAGAAGAAAACGATATTCTCAAGTTTCAAGTGTTTATTTCAGAACTCAAGGATTTTTTTCAGAGGAAGTAAATGTTTTTAAAGGGAACGTGCTGCGAGAGTCTTCCTCCTCTGCTGCCTCCTCCTCCTCCTCTTTTTTTTCCTCTTTTCTTTACATTATAGGGGTTTGAACTCAGGGCTTCATGCTTGCTAGGCAGGGGCTCTACCATTTGAACCACACCCTCAGCCCTTTTTGCTTTAGTTATTGTTTATTTGAATAGAGTCTCCCATTTTCTCTCTGGGTCAGACTGAACCAAAATCCTCCAATTTATGCCTCCCACATAGTTGGGATCACAGGGGCCTATCACCATGCTCAGTTTGTTGGTTGAGATGGGAGTCTCGCTAACTTTTTGCCCAGGGTGGACTCAAACTGTGATCCTTCTGATCTCCTTCTCCTTCCAAGTATCTAGGATTACAGGCATGCACCACCACACCTGACTACTTCTGTTCATTTTAATGTGTGTATCCCTCATTAATTCACTGGCATTTTTTCCACTACTGCTTTGCAAAAATCAACAAAGCGTGGTGCCAGGTACCCTTAGGGATTCTGAGATGAATGGAGTGTGCCATTTTCTAACAAGCTCAGGTTCATAACAGCTAATAGAAGGCACAGTAAGGCTAAGGTCCCTGCAGAAAAACGGGAATGATGCTTCAGTCTTGGGTTAATGGTGGAGGAGGAGACATAGATGGTGAAGGTGGCAACTGAGAGGATTCAGGGGTTGGTTGTTATTTAATGTAAGTTTCATGGCCAAGCAGGTGGAAATATGCAATTCCATAGCTTAAGAGAGAACCTCTGACAGGTGTCTGGATGCAGAACGTGGGAAGGACATTGATGGCAATGACCTTGAGAAGATGAGATAGAGGAGGGCACATGGGTCAAGCCTAACACCAACACTAGGCCAAGTCCTCCTGCATGCAAGGCAAGGGCTCTGCCACTGAGCTGCAGCCCCAGCCTAGAATTTTTCAAATTGCCAAATGTCATATATACTTGGGATTTACAAGAGGATGTTTTGAAATGCATATGCATTGTAGAATGGCTAAGGATATATGTATTGTCTCACGGACTAATTTTGGGGGTGAGAATATAATCTCATAGTAATTTTCAAGTATACAAACCATTGTTACTAACTATACTTACCACATTACAACAGAAGTCTCAAATTCATTTCTCCTAAGTGAAATTTTATGTCCTTCGACTAAAATCTCACCAACCCTTACCCTAGGTTCTGGAAACCATTTTAGTCTCTGCTTCTATGTGATCAAATTTTGGGGAGATTTTCCCACTTGAGATCATGTGGGATTTGTCTTTCTGCACCTGGATTATTTCACTTCACAAGATGTCCTCCAGGCTTATCCATTTTGTTGCAATGACAGCATTTCCTTGTCGCTTAAGGCTGAACAGTATTCTATTGTGTGTAGGTTGGGGTGGGGAAGTAGGTATCTTGAAGCCATTTTCATTAGTGCATATTAAATTGTACAAGGTAAGGGGTTTCATTATGACACCTTCATGCAGGTTGGACACCATTTTTAGACTGAGGAGGCTGAGCTCAGAGAGCCTGGTTACTTAGGGATGCCAGAGCAGAAGGAAAATAGCTATGTCCTGAACTGGAATTCTCACACTCCAAACCCCACACTTTCAGCCATGACACATAAGTGAGTTTCATCTTTGGCAGGCAGTTATTAAGGATGCATTAAGGAGCACTAAGCAAGCGAATGACCTGCTGTGACCTGTGTATTAACAGAACAACTAGCCACAGGGTACAGAATGGCCCGGAAGTGAGAAGTGGAGCCAGAGATCATGGAACCCCCATCTCTCATTGATTAACTGTGCTTCATCCTTGGCTGGTCCTGTGCCTGTGGATAAGTTACTCAAATTCTCTGGGCCTTGATCATGCAAAATTATTTAATGTCAATAAGTTCTTATTGAATAATTTTACAAACAGAATTTGCTACATGTTTTGACTGGTTCAATGTACACCAAGGTCACCTCTAAAGCTGATTTTTCTTCCAAGATGGCTGTCTTTAAAAGATGCTTAATCCAGTTGTCCTACATGACAAAAATGTAACAGATGAACACCATAAACAAGTAAAAGCACACAATGACAAACAATTACAAGTGTTGCAATGTTACACAGTAACCGACTGTTGCAAAATCTCATTAACAAAGAAGTAGCCCTTAGAAAAGTCCTGTGGCTACACGTTATTTCTACTAGTGTCCCCAGTAAGTTCATTACTAATAAAGCAAAATATAGAAAACCTAGTTGGGTGCTGACGAATGGATTAAGAAAATGTGGTATTTATACACAATGGAGTTTTACTCAGCCATGAAGAAGAATGAAATCTTATCATTTGCAAGTAAATGGATAGAACTGGAGAACATCATTCTGAGCGAGGTTAGCCAGGCTCAGAAGACCAAAAATCGTATGTTCTCCCTCATATGTGGACTTTAGATCTAGGGCAAATGCAGCAATGTGGTTGGACTTGGGTCACACGACAAGGGGAGAGCACATACGGGAGGTATGGGGATAGATAGGAAACCCAAAACAGGAAAGCATTTGATGTCCCCACTACAGAGGAACTAATACAGAAACCTTAAAGCAACAGAGGTCAATATGAGAAGGGGATCAGGAATTAGTGAAAAGGTCAGTTAGAGATGAATCAACTTGGGTTGCAACACATTTGTACATGGAAGCAATGCTAGGAATCTCTCTGTGTAGCTATCCTTATCTCAACTAGCAAAAACGCTTTGTCTTTCTTATTATTGCTTATGTCTTCTCTTCAACAAAATTAGAGATAAGGGCAGAACAGGTTCTGCCTGGAAGTGAGGGGGGGAGAGGGCGAGAAGGAGGGGGTGGGGGGGGAGCAGGGAGAAATGGCCCAAACAATGTATGCACATGTGAATAAATGAATAAAAAAATTAAAAAAAAAAAAAAAGAAAAGAAAATCTAGTGGGGAAAATTTTTACAGCCGTGTCCTCAGCAAATGAGAAACTGCATTCTAAAAACCTTGGTAATAACCAGTGCCTTGATTTTTGTACCTGTAATACAGGCACACAGATAACGTATTTCAAAAGTTATTTAAGGAATCAGATCTGTCCAGGGGACTGCAGCCACTTAACAATGATGTTGGTGATTTTATCATCTCCTACGGGAGATACCCTAAGGAGTAGGCAGAGGAATGGGTAACCACCTACATGAGGCCCTGAGACCAGGGCTCCATCTTCAGGCACCTCATTTTCTTGGCCTGTGTTTAGCGTTCAGCCGTTCTCCTTCACTTCAAGCTACCTAAACCTATACCAAAGCTCAGGTGTTACCTTGCATATCAGGCTGTGGTTGCCATGGCAAATATGCTTCATGTGGGCAAAAGACACATGTCCTTGTCATGGGACAAGGACAGAAACAGCATAGGAATGGGGAGAGGTCCTGTGCTCTCCTCCCAGTGCCTCAGCAGGTCCAGCCAGGGCTCATCCACAAGTTCTCAAGCTCCATGGTACTGCACAGAGAACACTGGCCATGTGTGAACCAACACAAATCAGAATTCCAAATTTTCCAATAGCTTCTCCCCAAGAGGTGAAGCGATGCATCTAAATATCTGATTGCTTTTGCACCCAACAAATATGTAAACTCACCATAATTTGTTTCATTTCAAAAACTAACCTTGGGAAACCTTCTCTTGAAGTGGTTTGTGATTCTTGAACACTGCTTGGTAAATTGACCCTAAGAGTATTTTTACTTTTTAATAACTACTGCTGCTGCCAACCCAGAAAACAGGTCAGAGTGAGTCAGGCGCATGTACAATGCTAACAGAAGCCATTAGTGTCTCCGCTAAAGGTTAAGTTCAAATACTTTGTGCCACACTCAACTGAACTAGAAAGCAGTCATCAAGTCTCTCCAGCTATCACAGTGTGGTTATTCTGTGATCTTAAAAACAAGAATATGCCACATAAGTTGATGATTTTATTCGACATTGTAGGGACACATTGCTCATCTGTAGTGCTCAATGATGGGGTTCACCTAAGAGCCATGCATGATTCCCAAGCCATGAAGACCCACTCAGTGCAGTGGGGATGAACATGGCACAGAACTGGGCTGATAGACACTGCCATGACTCCCACTCAATATATGAGGATGCTGAGGTACACAGAGGCTTTCTGATATGCCTATGGTCACAGTAAAGCTAAGGCCACCAGTCAGTGGTGAGGCTGGGATCTGAGTTACTATCTGACTACCACAGACCACAGGTATCTACTCTGCACTCTTGTCACAGTCACACATCTATGACGGAGATGGCTCTCTCTGGACAGTCAGCTTATGCAGCTCCCCTCACCAACATTTAGTGCTAAATGTGCATGGGGCTAAGCATGCTTAAAATACCATAAACCTGGCACCATGGCTCACAACTGCAATCCCAGCTACTTGGGAGGCTCACATGGGAAGGATTGCGGTTTGAGGCCAGTCTGGACAAAAAGTTTATGAGACCCCCATCTCAACCAATAGTTGAGCATAGTGGGTTATACTTGTCACCCCCAGTTACATGGGAGGCTGAGGTTAGGAGGATCACAGTTCAAGTCCAGTCTAGGCAGAAAAGTTTATGAGACCCCATCTCAATGGAAAAAAGCTGGGATTGATGGAGAGACCCTGTCATTCCTGCTATTATAAGGAAGCATAAAATAGGATTGCGGTTTAGGCTGGCCAAGACCACAAGAGAAACACTATCCCCAAAATTACCAGAGCAAAAATGGCTGAAGGTGTGGCAGAGCACCTGCCTATCACGCACAAAGCCCTGAGTTCAAACCCCAGTACCACCCAAAATAGTATCATCATCCCATAAGCATTACAGTAACCTGTGAGGTAAGGACTAATTTATACCCATTTTGCAGATAAGCAGTGAGGCACCAAGAGAAGTCACCCAGGTTTTTAGTGAAAAAACCCAAGTGTTGCTTTCAGACCTAATCATTTAGCCTCCTTCCTCTCTGGCTACCCAGCAGAATGTTTGGAAATCATTCAGTCTGGAAATCAGCACCAAGGTCAGAGGCCAGTGCTTGGAGCAGGGAGGAGCAGGGGAAGGACTGGATGGATCCCTGGATGGGATCCCTGGATAGGACCCTGTACAGTGTCCTGGATAGACACTGTTGGAAAGGGCAGGGCTTCTACAACTGAACATGCAAGACCCCTGGGCTCTGATTCCTCCATAGACGAGGGGAGGGTCTTCCAGGATTATCGCCTGAGCCTTTTCATACCCTCTATGATAACCATTCAGAAATGTGCAAAGAAAACGGCTGTTACCTCAGTGTCCTGCTGGATTAGCATGTAGCCCAGGGGACATTATCAGCACCGAAGATCACAATCCTTCTCTCCCTATCTCTTTGCAAACAAAAGTGACAAAACACTCCCCAGGCTCTGAAGTAACCTTCACATTTGTGAACAGCTGGCATCATGCATCTCCCTCCAGAGCCACTGGCCTCTCTTCCCCTCATTCCAGGAAAAAGGCCAGCCGCAGGTAACAGCACCCTCGGCAGTCTCCCAGCTCAGCAGCTTTATGGGGTGATCTGGCACATGTGAAATGAGACTGCTTATCAATAAAGGGAGCACCCAGCAGCTTTTAGGGATGCAGAATGCACCTGCTTGCTGCTGAAAATCTCTCACTGGTGTATTGGAGGTTGGCACTTAATATTCAAACCCAATGGCAGGCTATGTACTCAGAGGACAGAACTGGGTAATAGCACTCAGAGGCACAGGCTGACAGGCGGAGCATACAAACCTCCAGTGTAAAGACTCACTTAAGAGCTTCTGCCACAAATGGAGTCTAAGGGGAGGGAGAGAGAGAAAGGACAGAGAGGAGAGAGGGAGAGGAAAGCAGAGAGGAGGAAGACAGGGAGGAGAGTTCAACCATGATGCAAATAAGTAAAAGTTATCATAAGCTGATTCTACCTTAAATACCCAAGGCACTAAATGTTGGTGAGGGGAGCTGAATAATTCCAAAAAGAGATACCCAAGTATAATTTCACAAAGAGATAGGATGGTGGTCAATAGAAGTTAAGGAAGAAACAAACTAAAAAAACATTCTCTTATCAGCTGTCTCCTTAAATTACAGGGAATCCCATAACAATATAGTTTAAGAGCTCATGCCTTCTATTTAAATTCATTGTGTTGGTACTCATTACTTTCCCCATCAGGGATTCAAAATAAGAAAATCATTCCTGGGATTTCACATCATAACACAGTGATATCCAAAAGTGATACCCTGGTGTTCATGTGCCAATTGCCAAAGTACAATTTTCTACACAGGCATTAACCTGAGAGCCCCCAGCTCTGCCAAGTTACTTTTATACCTCTCTGGAATCTCCTGCAGGGCAGGCCACGAAGTAGGCACTTAGAACTCGCTGACGAGTTGCAGTTGGTCTACCAGCAGGCACGTTCAGACTTAGTTTTGCCTGTTTCTCAGAAATTCTGAGTTAAGCCTGCATGGTCTTAATCAAACCCCACCAGCTGGAGATTAGGCTGTGTAAATAACACAAATGTACACAGTATTTGAAACACTCCCTGCTAAACACAAATCATGAAAAAGTTGCCAGCACATAAAACTCAACATTAAACATCTATCATTCATACTCTCCTTGACAATCCACAGTCTTCAAGTACAGTACAGCCATGGTTTAGAGGTGCCAATTTGATGAGCAGAGAAGACGGGGTTTCCAGCAGAAAGCACCCGCCCTCTCCCCAGCCCCTAAACAACTGTACCATCTGCAACCACAGTGCTTTCCCTGTGTTTTATCGCAGTGTTAAATATTCAGCCAGGTCTGGTGATGCACACCTATAATTCCAGCACTTGGAAGTCTGAAGCAGAAGGATTACAAGTTGGAGGCCATGCTGAGCTATAAAGTGAGACCCTGCTTCAAGAACAAACAACCAAAAACAAAACTAAGAATTGGGGCTACAGCTCAGGGATAGAGCACTTGCCTGGCATGCACAAGGCCCTGAGTTTGAGTGCCAGCACTGCAAAAAGTAAATATTCAGAAGTAAGGTAAACACATCATTCTAGTCACCTCAATGCTTTTTCCCTTTATTCTTAGGGTAAAAAAAAAAAATCCATGTAATAGTGTAAGAGTTCCCTTTTCTCCCCCTGGATTTTTTTTTTTTTTTTTTGGTACTGGGGATTGAACCCAGGGCCTCCAAGTACTCCACCACTTGAGCTGTGGCCTCAGCCTTCTCTGGTTGTTGTATTTTGCTTTGGAAATAAGGTCTAACTTTGGTTGGGCTGGTGTAACTACGACCTTCCTGCCTCTGCCTCCAGAGTGCTGGGATGATGGGCATACACCACCACCCCTGGGAATTCAGAGATGGTGGAAACCCACGCCAGCACGTACACCTCAAGGAGAGAGTGAAAATGTGACTAATGGAATACTAGGCTGCTAAAGCAATGTATCCCTTCTTGCTTTTATTGTAACTGCAGAAGTACCCCAAGGAGGAAAGAAGTGACATCCAACAGATTGGGCTTTGACAACCACAGCCATGTTGATCATCGTTTGGATATGCAAGCTTCAATGACTCCACACTGCCTACAGGATGTTGGTAAATGCCTTACTACCGAATCTACAGAACTAACAAGCTGACCCTCTTCTTACCTTTGGCCATCATGGTGTCCACTGCCATCCGCCTGTTCCATTGACTTGGTACACCCTGGTGTGCTTCCCTCTCCTCTGGAATCTGAGGTTTAACTCATCCTATTTCCTCTGACTGAGATTGCACTTCAGAACCCTCCATCATGGAAATTCACACTCATGCTTCAAGGCATAGCTACAGCATTTCCCCATACAGTGTTCCCAGACCATGTTGGCTGAACTGGTCTCTATGATCTCATATCCACCTGTCTCCAAAAGATACAGGGGGATACAGCATACTGAAGGCAGCCCACAGTCACCTACGGTGATGTAGTTTATCAGTATTTATTGCATCTCTCTCTGCAAACTCAGACCATGACCTTCATGAAGATGGGAGATTATTCAACTTGGCATCCCAAGAGCTTATGAAGACAGTGGGCAAGGCAGACAGACAATGCATATTTAATTAATAAATTCACAACAAACATTCAAAGCAGAAAATAATAAGCAGAGACAGAGTGACAGGGACATTGAGAAGAGACAGAGGGCTTAAATGTTGCAGGGGAGTATGGAGAACAGGTGCACGGATGATGTAAGTTTTAGATGCAGTCTGCTGTAGTCATTAAGAATGCAGTCATTGAACCCAGAGTGCCCAGGTTTAAATCTCAGATCCAACACCTCTGAGCTCTGTGACTGGGTGTAAGTGAATTAATCTCTCTGGGTTTCACTGTCCCCATCTATAAAATAATAATATTCATATTCTCTACTAAATAGACTATGGTGAAAATTAAAGAGTCTGCATATGTAAAGTGCACATTGTAAATGCACATGAGTAATAGCTATTATTATTTGAACTTGGCTATGAATGGTAAGTGGGATTTGGAAGTAAAGAAGGTAGACATTCCCCCAACGGTGGGTGAAGCGGCAGGAATAGAGGAAAGAAATTCCACATGCCCAGCAGCAATGCACTATAGCCTATGATGTGCTGATGACCCTGGTGGAGGGCAAGGTGAAACAGGATGGAGCCACGTCAAAAAGGACTTTGAACCTCAGTCTAGAATGTCTGAACTGTGTTATGTAAGAAGTACAGAACTGAAGAGCTCAGGGTCCAGCTCTGAGGCTGGGTTTCGGTTAACTATTTCAGGCAACTCTTTTCACCCAGAGCACTGCAAAGCTGGTGATATGCAAAGTTACCAGAAATAGAGTTCACTTTTTGACTGTGTACAAATAACACAATTCAGCTGGAGGCAAAAAAGAGCCTGAGTATAGGAATTTTCTGGACTTAAAAACAAATTGACTACTTATTTTCCTTTAGCTATTATCTGAAACTGTACAAGACAACTTAGGGTTTGGGGTCAATACAGATACAGATGTTGATAGGCTGGTTGGGATGTTGGAATGTATCTGCTGATTTTGGATTATTGAGGAAGATTAATTTCTTGGTAAGCACTCAGGACTACCTCCCACCAGTGAAAAATATCACATGTAATTAGGTTTTTCTTTTAAAAAATAAAACATCTCTGGGGAACTGTTTTCTCCACCAAGAGTGTACTGGAAGTATTTCTACTAGGTGGTCATGTGTGAGACCATATCAGAAAAGTCCAATTTATTTATGAAATACATCCTCCTTACTTTAATATCCAAGTCCAAAGACAAATGAGCATTCACTAATAATAGTCACAATAAAAGAAGATATTCTTTTTCCTGTGTGATGTAGAGCCAAATGTGTGTGTTGCATGCACACACAATCCATAGTGAGCTCATAGTTTATGAAATATCATAAGGAGGGAAAAAAAAGTGAAGGCAGAGGTTTGAAGGAAGAAATATTTGTACATTTGTAGCTCCTCTGCCTGCTCTGCTCCAGTGCTGGCAACAGAATGACACTAACCAAGAAATTCTAAGGTAGGAATAACACCATCCTTAATTTGTGGCTGCACATTTTACATGATAATAATAAAATTACCACCACCACCTCTGGCGTTAACTGAGCACCTGCTCCACAGTGTAGGTGCTGACTCATTTCAGCCACCGTGAGGAGCACCCCAGAGTTCCTTCCTTCTCCTGCTGTGTTTTATTCATAATGACACCATGGCCATTTATCATAACAATCCATGTTGGTGCCTATTACACATGTGACTAATTATCACATCCAGGCAAAGTGGCAGAACTCATGAAAAGGCAGTTTCTAAATGGAATGATCCAAGCTCCCTCTCTCTCCTTGTCTGAAAACGCCATGGCCACAGTTCTGCACGTCTATAAGCCTCCTCCTGTCATTTTGCTTGAAAGCACTAGTTATCTCTTACGGTCTTGTTGCCACTTCTTCTACCCCCTTTCTGTTCTCCTCATTAAGCTGTTATATTTCCATTTCATTCTCAACTATCAAAGGCGTTCAGATTTCCCAACTCACCATTCTCTTTGTACACTGCTGTACCAGATCATTATTGTCTTATTGTGGGCTGATTCTTCAGATTACGCGTTCAATTTTCTCTCTTTTACCAATGGCCTTAAATCTTTATAACATTCAAAAGACATTTGCATTATTTTGTTCCTTCAAATAGCCTGGGAAGGCATTTTCCCCAGGATGTATCTATCCCTACCTTTCTGTTTTACAATTCTTACTCAAAGCACCTTCCCATACCACAAGCTAGCTATGTTTGGAGTCAAAATTAGTCTCATTTGTTCCTCTTTGGATTAGACAGAGACTGGACAGCTAGAAAAAAGAATGACGTTCAATTAAAAGAGCATGAAAGACCAGCCTTCCAGCTACTTCCAGGGAGCAGTTACCGTTCTGTAACAAGCACCAGCAGACTCATGAATGCTTTTCTCCCTCCAACTGCTGTGATTAAAATGGTGGTTGATTAGGGTGGCACCTGCTAAGCATCCCAGTTGAAATGAGTGACTTCCTCACTTCCTATTGATTATGCAAAAGGTACACCAGTAGGCTTTTATTCTGTGCAGCACCAATCACAGGTGCAAAGCCAACTTCTTCCATCAATCTATACCACCCTTCCCAACAAATCAATGAAACAATATCTCTGTAACATCCACAGAGAAAAACCCTATTGTTCAGAGATTGCCCTACGGTGTCATTTGGAGGAAAGCTCGTCCCCGTTACTAAACAGACTTGTACATTTCTTTGTTATTCTAAAAATTATCCCTCCCCAAGTTATTCTATAACTCATGCACAAATCAAGGGCAGAGTTGGTTAAAAAAAAAAGAAAGGATAAAATCTCATTGTGTTCAGTGTCTGGAGCACTCATTCACTGTGTACTTTTATCATTCTGCTGGGAATGGAAGAGATGGTTCTGTACCTTCCTGGGGGTGACAGGATATTAATGAGAAGCATTGCCTTGAAAACTAATGTCCAGGAATTGCTGGTGGATCCAGCAGACCTCAAAGCTGGATTCCAATCCAGCCATTTCCAGAATCCAGAAAACACACTCTGAAATTCACCCCTGCCCAGCAGCAGATAGAAGAATTGGACCACTCTCCCATTATAGACCAAAGAGCTTAGTTCAACCATTGAAGCCACATCGAGACAATCACTAGATGAGCTAGAAGACAGGGGTACTGAGTTCAAGATATTTGATCTACCTGACTTCCATTTTGTTTCAGTCTATAAAATGCTCCTACAAAAATAATAGTAACTATCATGACCTGTAATGAGCTAATACATGTCTAAAAGCCAGTTTGGTGCATGGTGCTTCTAAGCTCAAAGTCCTTTCTACTCAAAGTGGACCCCCGGCTTGGTAGCATCTGAGCAGTAAGGGTTCATTACAAATGCACGATCTCAGGCTCCACCCAAACCTGTCAATCAGAAGCTGCATGTTAGCAAGGTCAATGGATTCAGGTGCACAGGACAGCCTGGCTTTTCCTGTGCTACCTTTTCACACCATTCTGACCACAATTGTTGACCTGCATTGCTGGCCACAAACATTTCGTCCAGAAGTTTCAACAGCATGACGATGGGTTTTCAGGTGAAAAACGTTTGTTATTTGTGGGCTGAATGAGAGCACGCCCATCTCATCCAGGTGCCACACATAGCCAAGGGACATCAAATCTCAAAGTGAAATGTGTGAGCTGCTTGTGTCCTGTCACACATACCTTACACATGCTGTTCCCAGACAGAAAAGGTTGGCTTATGCAGTTTGCACCAATACATGACATTGTTCATCTTTTTTCAGCAAGGAATTAAACCTGAATGAGCCAGGCATGGTGGTACACGCCTATAATCCCAGCTACTTGGGAGGGGGGTTGGAGGCAGGGGGATCTTGATTTTGAGGCTAGTCCAGACAAAGTTAGCGAGACCCTATCTCAAAAACAAAACACAAACAAAAGGATTGGGGCATGGCTTACATGGTAGAGAACTTGCCTAGCAAGCAGGAGGCCTTGGGTCCAAGCCCCACTACCAAAAAGAAAAATGAAAAAGAAGAAATCAAAGCTTAGAAATTTCAATGGAAGGAAAGCATGTGTCAGGTATATTGCATAGGTCATCTAAAGATTTTTAAGTTCTACCAATATTTCTAAAAATGTTATTCACTCAAGAACAAGAGTTTTATAATTTTACGATTTTCCATATATAATGTAAATATTCTTAAGATAATTAGAATTTTCCCAAGCTTAAGTAAATTTTAGACAACCACATAAAGAATGAATGGAGAGAGGTCTCAATTTACAATTTTATATTATGTAACATACAACATCCATGTTTATGTGTGTGCATGTTTGTATGTGCACAAACCTCTGAGGTGGCAATCTGCAACATTTTCAATGCCTTCTTCCCATTGACCATTTAGTCATCCATCCAACATTTATCAAGTGCAACTTTATATCAAGTGCAATGTTTATCAAGTGCAACTGTACCATGTTAGCTAGCTGTGAGGATGCAGCTGGAGGACCCATCCCAACTCTGCTATGCCCTTGGTTACTGTTGCACTTAGCATGATACCTGACACCCAGCAGATCCCCAGAACACATGCATTGACTAATTTAATGAATTCCATATTGGCATTGGGCAATTATAATACAGGACTGTGAGCATGTTTGTTTTCTACTGAAAATACAACCAGCATAATTTCAAATCTGAACAGATGGACAAGACAGAGCAAGCAACACCATGGCTATTTTTGGTGGCACTTGTTGGCCATTTCAAATACTGATTAGTCACTTTGTTCCTGTAACCCTCTACTTCAATTTGACATCAGTAAACTCACTGAGTTCATTCTTGGAGGCTGAATTTGCATGGAAATATGTTTTCTGAGCCTCTCACTGGTAAAGACCAAATGACCTTGAGTGCCTTTGAATAATGCACACTTACTTTTGTAAGTGCCTTCTCATCATCTACTTGTCATTTTATACCCAGCCCAACTCAAAATGTGCAGAGCTCTCTCGGTATTAGTTTGTTCACTCTTTATTTATTCGTGTATATTCTTCAAGTCAGCTCTGTACGAGGCACTACATTTGTTACTGAGCAAATCTTGTCCTGGGTAGGGAAGACATGCTGCTTATTCTCACAGTCCCAGAAGGCTAGTGGCAGCAAATAGAGAAGTAAACACTGCCATTTAGGGAATCGAGTCCCTCCAAGTCTATTTTACCTTTATTTATGGCCTTCTAGGAAGAAGGCATCAGAGAAAACCTGTCACCCAAGGTATATGGCTCCAAAGGAAGCCTCTGCCACTCAGGTGACTCTTTGTAGCACCTGGAGACACCTGCCCTGTTTGGGTAGTCTCAGATACTTCTCTAGCCCAAAGAGTCAACAAAAGGAGTCTAATGGAAGTTACCACCTGCTCGGAATCCACACAGGACTCCAGGGAAACCAGATCTATAGTAACACTTAGTGATAGCATCATGTATTAAAGAGATTTGTGTCTCCCAGAAACCACAAAACCACAGTTCACATTACCATCATCCATCGGTCCATCATAATTATAACGTCCACTATGAGACTATCACATTTGAAGTGTACTAAGTACATTGTTTCTAGCCTTTGCAACAATCTAGCAAGATGGGTACTAGCATCATCAATTCCTTAAGAAGGAAAAAGAGGTTCAAAGACTTGAAATAACTCATCCAAGGTTACCAGTAGGAGCCAGCCTTGGCTTCAGACCAAAGTTGTGATTTTAAAAGTTCTCACACATCTGAGTCAAAAGAGCTGAATTGGCTATGAATGTGTCTTTAATGATACATTTAAGACACAGGAGTCTTGGCACTCAGAGCCCTTTGGAGAAGAGGAGAAACCAAAGGCGTGGACTGAAAGTGGACGCCATGACTCTGGTGTTACTGGAGACCTCCTGCTGAGACTCAAGCTCCCCTGAATTATCGAGAGTGTAGCTCTTCAACATATTTCAGCATTCCCCTGGAAAGAAGGCCATCCATGAGCATTTATCATCAGTGCCAAGATGTTGTATAAATAATAATTTGATGCTGCACGTTTACCTGCCTTGATGTTTACTGTAACAATATTAGCTCGGCTTGAAATAAATAATGCCTCACTGACTGTGTGTTATCCCACTTTTAGTCAAGAAGCCTCCATTCATTTAATTATGTGACAGATGATTTATTGTGGTGTTCCTCCTTGGGTTACATGTTGTGTTAATGGGCTATCCATGTAAATAAGATACTTCTCGGGAGGATTCAACATCTCTGATACAAGGAGCAGAGGAGGAGAGTGGAACCTACCTGGAATTAGTCATTCCTGATGTTGCCACAGACCCTACTTCCTTTCTTGGCTGTGAAGAGTGCAGAGAATACAAAGATTGATGATCTAGTGCTTAGGGCAGAAGCAGAGACGAGATCCAAGCCAAAGTGATGGTCATTTACATCCTAAATACAAAGCCCCCACCAGAAGGAAAAACAGATCTAGTTTGCATTTCAGAATGTAAGGAAAAAAGAACCAGCCACACTCCTTGGTATGCTTGGGGGATGAAAACCTTTAGCTACATATATAGATGTGTGGTTTCTGGGTGTCTGGCTCCCACAAATTGGGAAATGCACTGTTAGTATGAAAACCATACTTGACTGTGCCCAGATGAGTGGCCCCTTGTACCTTTTGTTCAGTTCCCAGGCCCTGCAAATTCATACCTCCAGAAATACTCCCAGATTTTCCATCTGTGGCTCTTCTCTTACTCCAAATCAAAAGTCTTTGTCACGGTGGCTGACGCAGGATTTATTTCCTTCTTTGCTGAATATATTTAGTACAGCACAAGTATCCCTCACCCAAAATGCTGAGTACCAGAAGTGTCATGGGTTTTGGATCTTAGAATATTTGTTTATGCATAATGAGCTATCTTGGGAATGAGACCCGAGTCTAGACACAATATTAATTTGTTTCACATAATTCTTATACATATAGAGTGAAGGTACTTTTTTTTTCTTTTTTTCTTTTTTTGGTAGTACTGAGATTTGAACTCAGGGCCTCACACTTGCTAGGCAGGCATTCTAAATGCCCCTGAAGGCATTTTTATGCAATAGTTTTAGTGCACCTGCATTTTTGATTTGTACCCATCACATGAGGTCAGGTGTAGAAGTTTTCATCTGTAATGTCATGTCTGTACTCAAAAGGTTTCTGATTTTGTAGCATTTTGGATTTGGGATTTTAGGAGTAGAGATGGTCAACCTTCTGCCATGACCACTGTGGCAATCTGCAATATTTGAAGCATTATTTTTATTTTTCCCTTTTGTAAGTACAGAAAAAGAGCCATGTGAACAAAATTGCCGAGGTTCCCCTGCCTTTCTCAGGTTAGGGATCCCTGAGTTTGAGTATTTCTTTGAAGGCCTCAGTTTCTATAATTTCCCTCTTGGCCCCGGGTTTTACGTGTGATGTGGGAGATAATAAACCTGCTGGCCATTTGCAAATGAATTTGCTTTCATCCCATTTCACAAGCTGCAGTTAATAACCCTTTAATGAGAAGAACAATGTGCTCTCCATGCACCTGTATATAATGAGAACAGAGTTCCGGTACCACTAAGACAACCCCATATCAATGTCATTGAACCGAATACCAATGACTGATCAGGGAAAATAACTGCTATTCCCATCAGAGCCTCCAAGGTCAGGGGCATCCTGCGCCATGATTGAGTAGCTGTACTGCTTTACAAAATGGCACAAAAGAAGCAAAGGACCTCACCACCTTTTGGAATCATGCCTAACTTGTCCTGACTCAAGGAAGACACCCACACCATGTTCAAAGCTGTGAGGTACCTTGCTGTGGCTCCTTCCTCAGGAATACAGGTAGCAAAAATGGCATTAATGAATGGACATTATCCCAACTCTGTCCTATACCCACCTGTGGTACTTCTGCAGGCAAGCCTCTCCCCCACTGGGTTTTCTGGTTGGCATGTTTCATTAGTGCAGATAATGTATGTATGTTAGGATGTAAGTGTTCTCATTAGCACCGGGACTTTTCCAAACATTGGCCGTGTACCAGCAAAGCATCACTGGTATTTGCTTTAGGTACAGGTGTGCACTGATTGAAAATTGATTTCAGAACTACCCCCAGAGCTGTTCTGATGGCAGAAGCAGAGAGATGTAGCGAACTGGTTAATTTCAGTGCCATTAGCAAAGCTAAAGAATTAAAAGAGATAAAAATTGCAAGAGGAATGATGGTTTCTAGTTGCTAAGTAGATAATACGAATAATGGGGCCAAATCATTACCATCCACAGTTTGAACACCAAGGACTGAGACACTGTGTGAGTCTAATTCAGAGCCAACACTCTTTCCAGAATGACTTTCAAAACGAGCCACCCAGGAGAAGCTCTCCCCCTCCCCCCATTCCAGTCCTATGCACACTCCACTAATTTCAACACAAAGAAGTCCCTTTCTGCAGGGCAGCCATGAGCCTAGAAAGGAAGAAACTCTTTTTCTTCCCTCTAAGCAAGACTAGCTCCAGGAACAAAGTTGGGTTCACGTTAGACAAGCAAGGAGTAGGCAATAAGTAAAAAGCCTGCAGGTAATTTGGACATATCTCTGCCACTCACTGTCAAACCACAGAGGGTCACCAAGAGATGGAACTTCTAACTAGAGCACTATAAGGACAGAAGGAGTAGGTGCGGGTATGGGTGTACTCACTGAACAGGGACCTCTGTGTGCCCTGTGACTGTCACTCCTCTGCTAAGGGCATGGAGAGCCACCTGGATGAAGTGGGGAGGGGCACTATGGAATTGATCTTTTCTGGTTGAATCACCCACTTTTAGAGGCCACATTCATTTCATTTTCATGGTTGTGACACTTGACTGTACTATTTGTAACATGGTCAGTGTGACCAAGTCAAGAGAATGGACCTCCTCCACTGGCTGATGTCCCCACACTTCAGGACAGAATCTGCTGGAGAAGAATAGACATAAAACAGGGCAAATTAGATGATTTAACTTATCCTCTGTGGAATAAAAGCATGACTCAGAGTGTGGATTTTACAGTGAGGCAGATGTAGGATGCAATCCTAGCACGGTCACTTTGTAACTGTGTCACAGCACACATAACCTCGTATTTATTTATTTGTTTGTTTGTTTAGTGGTAGTGTAGTTTGATCCCAGGGTCCAGTGCTTGCTAGGCAGGCATTTTACCACTTTAGCCATGCCTCCAGCCCTTTTTGCTTCAGTTGTTTTTCAGATATGGCATTTTAGCTCAGGGCTAATCTCAGACCACAATCTTCGTAGAGCCTCCCATGTAGCTAGAACTATCAGCAGATGACATCACAGCCATCTTACTGGTTGAGGTAGGGTCTTGTTAACTTTTCGGCTGGGTTGGCCTCAAACTGTCATCCTCCTCCTCTCTACCTGCCAAGTAACTGAGATTACAGGTGTGAGTCCTGATGCCCCTTCTTAATCTCTGGAAGTATGGATTCTCCTACTTGTGAACTGTGGACATTAGCACTTTACCTAACAGGATTAGCAGGTAAGCATGGGGCAAAGGAGATAATATACATATAACAATGAAGCATTTCCCAAATAACAAATGCTCAGTAAATGATCAGGCCTTGCTGGTGTGCAAAGCTCATTCTCTTTTGTTCTTCTGGGCTGATAAGAATGTGACAGAATGTCTGAATATCTCCAAAGAGAAACAGCACAGCTCAAGGGACAAAGAAGCTCCCGAAATTACAGCTAGATGTCAAATTCACTGATCAGAAAAGGAGACAAAAACTACCTTGTTAAAATTTCCCCCAAATCCTTCCCTTTGGTGTCCATCTTTCTCAGACGTCAGGCATGCTGCTCTCTCTGGAAGCTGGGCTGGTTCCCAAAAACTCGTTGATGCTTGTGAACTGAAGTGAAGATGGTGTTCCCACACATCCAGACTCTGAGATGATACCTTGAATTTGGAGCTTTAGCTTTTTGGCCCAGGTAGACCGTGTTCTTTCCCTACTCAAAATTCATTAATAATGTAACTCAGAGAGGATGCATCTTTGTTGTGCCTGTTCACAACTGCTCAGTCTTCTGCATCCCTATGTCACCCTTATGGGACAGTTACTTTTTCCTTCCTTCCTTCCTTCCTCCCTCCCTCCCTCCCTTCCTTTCTTCCTTCCTCCTTTATTTCCTTCCCCCCTTTCCTTCCTGCTTTCTTTGTTTTTTTTGTGGGTTTTTTTGGTGGTACTAGAAATTTAATACAGGGTCCTGAACATGGTAGGCAAAGGCTTTACCACTTGAGCCACACTCCTGGTTCTTTTTGTTTCAGTTTGGTTTTTGAGACAGTGCCTCCCTGACTTTCCCCAGATGGGCTCAAACTCATGATCCTCCTGCCTTTACCTCCTGAGTAGCTGGGATTACAGGCATGTACCACCATGCCTAACTGGCCCAGTTTTCTTCTACTTTCTCTTGGTCCAAAAAGCAGAAGAGCCTGGTCAAAGAACTGGGTTCAAATCCATCCTATTCCTAGAGTGGCCATGAAGTCTTGGTAAAGTTATTGAATCTCCTCATCCTCATTGTTGTCTGAGAACTACATGGAACGTATGACCCCTGTCAATGGTACTCTGGAAATATTTCAAAATTTCAGGAGCTGCTGTTGTCAAACTGTAAGCACTGCCATTACTATTTCTCACTCAGCATTGAGATGTTAGACAACTCAGAGGCCCTCACCTGTACACATTTTCTGTTCTCCGCATACTCCTCCCCTTCCCTGCTATGAATTATACAACAAAGCATGTCAAGACCCATACGCTCAGTGAATCTGCCCTCCCCCGACACACACTCAATTCCCAGACTCAGTGATTGACAGGTGTGGGCTTGAGAGGTATGGAGTCAGCAGAATCCTCTTCCACGCTGAGTGGTGCTGGCCAGCAGCAACAGTCACTCTAAGGTTCACTTTCCTCATCTGTACACCGAGGTAAAGGGATGGGGGTGCGGCTCAGGGGCACAGTGCTTGTCTGGTAAGCACAGCCCGTGGTTCAGTTCCCAGTACCACAAAAATAATAAATAAATAAATAAAATGAGATTAAAGGTATCCATCTCTTAAGCTGATGGAGACAATCCAATTGGATAATATCTGTAGCAAGCTTGTCCCAGCATTTGGCACAGAGCAAGCATCTTATATATTAATATAATTTATACCTCATTACAAGCCTCCACCACCATCTGGCCAATAAACAGCAGCTCCCTGCCTTCCAGTCTTTTTTGTGTCAATGAGCTACCAACATGGGCTCTGCTCATACACATTACACTCTCCTAGATATACAGGTCCCACAAATAAAATAAAACTCAGAGATAAATAAATAGCCACACACTTTACATGTGACTCTTTTGGGGGGGATTTCTGTTAATATCCCAAACCCTTCTGATGTGCCTATGTTTCCAGTCTTTAATTTTCTCCTGCAATGAATTTTGATTATATAATTTCCTTATCTTAATTACTTCTGGCTAGACCCCTGCTCATGAGGCTTAATAATTTTACGGCCACCTTCCTGTTTACATCACCTAAGTGCTCATGCACCAGTACCCACCTTTGTCTGCCACATGGACAAGCGGTGCAAATGGAATGCCTTTAATCTCACCTCATAAGTCAAACTTTCCCATCCCATAATCCACTCCACTCCCCCCATTGCCAACTTCTCTTCAATCTGCCTCCATCTTTCTTCTACTAAAGGTACCAGAAATAAATGCTATAGATGAGGGGGGGTGAACTGATAGATACTGAAGAATGAAAAAACAGAGAGAGAGGAGGGGGGAGGAGAGAAAGGGAGAGAAAGAGAGGGAAAGAGAGAGAAAGAGAGAGAAAGAGATTGAGAAAGGGGGGCACAGAGACAGAGGGAGTTATTGAAAGGGGGTGGAGAGAAAGAGGGAGGAAGAAAGAATAAGAGAAGGATTTAGAGAGAGAGAGAGAGAGAGAGAGAGAGGTGGGGAAGGAGAAGGAGAGAGGGAACCAGAAAGAGCAAGCAAGCAGAGAAGCAGCCCCAGAAGTGGTGATGAGGATGGAGGTAGGTTGTCCATATCGGTATATTCTGGGAGGCTGTGGTTTGCCTTGCTAAGGACATAGAGATGTCTTTGGAATGATGCCAGGGTGAAACCCACACACAGCACTGCCACTGTACCTTCCTCACCTCTGGTCCAGATTTTTCCTTCTCACTTTATCAGTTTCATTTCAGGCCTCACTGTATCCTCTTTTCCCACTTCCCCAAATGTAACAGCTTGTCTTTTCCAAGTGCCTTCGAATCATAATCCTTTCTGTCCATATTTCTAACCTGCTCAGGGTAGGTTTATGTAAGATCTTCCATATCCACTCCCGTTTGCAACACCTTCCAATTTAATATTGCCTGCAAATTTCATTAGCATGCAATTTACTTTCCCTTCCAGATCATTAAAAAAAAAAAAAAAAGCCTCACCTAGACCAAGCCATTATGAATCTCTCCTCCACCCTCCCCAGACAGCAGTCAAGTGGGAACATCACTGTTTATCATTATCTTTTGTTTATAATCTCTTAGCCAGCTCTCATCTAACCCGATTAAACTAATCTTCATAGTCAAGAAAATCCAGACAAATAAAACCAAACTCTAACATCAAGAGCCTCACTGAAGACCAAATTTATAGCATGGTTAATATTTTCTTCATCTATGTCTGTTCCCTGTTAATCTTCCATTTGGCCACTCCCAGTACTCCTTTGTCAAGGCCAAAAGAGAATCAGGTTTGAATTTAGTGACTATTTCACAAGTACATCAAAAGTATTAAGTCCCTCTATCCATCTTGATTGTTTAAAGTGTCCACAAGTCTTATCTCCTGCCATATTTTTAAACTCCAAGGTAGCAGGGTACATTTCTGCAGAAGAAGCACTTCCGTCAAAGCCTTTTCTGTCAAAGCCTTGCTTATTTAACTTCTGGTGTGCCAGGAATCCACAGTCTCTTCACCACCAGCCTTGGCACTTGGCGTGGCTGGTTAATGAAGTTCTATTTACGCTTTAATGAGAATAAAACAGCTATTTCCTTAGCAAGGTGCCAGATCCAGAGACTGATAACCACACTAATCCTAATATAATTCCCTTAATAAGGGCTAAAAACCACTCAAGTGCCTTAATACATCAAGATGTAAATGTTTTATAATACCCATAAACATTCTGAGAACCTAACAGAGTTAATTCCTCTAAGACTGAAAGAAGTGAGAGGTGGAATAAAAACCAGTTTGGCTGTACTGTTAATGATTTATCGCCCCTCCCCCAAGATCAATTAATTTTGCACTAAGAAAATGTCTAATGAAGTTTTAGAGCAAAGGCTAGCAAAAACACTACCAACCATGCTTCAAACTCTCATAAATGCTAGACACATTTCCACCCTTTGTAGTGACAAGAACAATCTAAATGACATCACCAGTAATTTTGGGTTTAAGGTCAAGAACGCTTTACTGAGTTTTCATGACACAGTGTCATTGAGAAAATATCTGGGTTCCATTTTGTTTCCATTCTTTCCATGCAAATCCAACACTTCCAGCAGTTCCTTTATATTTTAAATAATGGATAAAAGATTATGAGGAAAAGTGCATAGTGTGACTTTGTCACATCCTAAAAATAATTGAGCACAGCAAGGGAAGCATGACATTAGTCATGTGTGACAAATTTATTGAAATTTACTCTCTTGGGGGTGAGAGTAGAATGGAGGTTACCAGAGGCTGGGGAGAACAGGGGTGAGGAAGAGATGGAGACAAACTGACCAATAGTTATTAAATGACAGGCAGACAGCACTAAGAAATTATGGCATGCTGCTGTATGATATGGTGGTCCAAGATCACAAGTATACATTTCAAAAAGTCCAAAGAAAGGATTTTTAACATTTTCGCCATAAAGAAATGATGAATTTTGAGGTGTTTAACCTTAAACATTTCACAAGGTGTACTTGGGATGACATAGCATATGATATTCCCCTGCACATCCCATTTTTATATTTTCATTGTATCCGTTAAAAATTGATTTAAAAAAGTAAAAGAAAGTATTTGTAGAGACTCAAACTCCAAAGAGAATTCATGAATGAGACTGTCAAATTTTCCCTCTCAGGCCCATTTTAGACTCATTCATCCTGAAACTGCATTTTAGCTGAGCTATTTATTAAGGTGAGAAGTGATGCACAGATTCCTGCTCGATGCAGTGGAATACAACTCTGCTTGAATTGAACCTGTACTTTATGCTGAGTCTCTCAAATTCCCTAGATTGGGGGGTGGGGGGAGGGGGGGATAAAAGAGCTTGTAGGAACCTTGCAGCATGAGGAATCATTCCCAACAGGAAATATTTTTCAGCTGCACACTCACTTCCTGGCACTGAAGCAGGAAATTGCCTGCAAAGGAATCACTCTCCAAAAGGGGACAGAGCCAAAGGGGAGATGTGGTCACAAAATACATTCCTACAAATTTATTGCCCCTCTTTATAGCTTTCCATAAAGTCCCTTCATGCAAAATGGCAAAGAGACGCCCCATTTATACAGCATAAAAATTAAGTGAGTAATCGACTATGTCCAATGAACTCCTACCCACTCACTGACTGAGGGAACTTCAAATTTTAATTCGTTCAGCTCAAGGGGGCAGAGGAACATCATCACCTACCCAATGATGACTTCAAATTAAATTCCTGGCCAAGTATAAGTGAACCGTGAAAGACAGCTAACACCAGGGTACCCGTTTTCCTTCTGGGGCTTTGCAGCAAACTCAATCCGGGCAAGTCAGAAGTTTATAAAATTGCTACCAGGGCCTTTTATGTCTCTACCTCAGGTCTCCAATGGCCACTTTCCTTCCCTGTCATTCACATTAAAGGTACAGGGTACAAGTCACTATACACAGCATTCAGAATCCAAAGAATCAACATGGATTATTGAAGTGTTTTTTCAGTGCTATCATGGATCAATCACTGATTGTAAAGCTGATGGCTGCTATGTGTAGTGTAGTTTAGTACCATTAGGGATGGATTATTCTGTTTTACAAAGTGTCATCCAGGCCCACTGAACAGTAACTCTACTCTTAATTGGAGGTCTTTCCCAGTCCTTCTGAGCAGATAAGATTATTGAAGTGAAATCAATTTACCCAGCTGTGCTGGTGCACACTGTAATCCCAGCACTCAGGAGGCTGCGGCAGGAGGATTGAGAGTTCAAGGCCAGCCAGGGCTACATAGCAAGACTACCTCAACAATCCAAAAGTTTTTTTTTTTTTTTTTTTTTTAAATTCACATGTATTGGGTACCCATTACATGCCAAACACTGTCCAAAACACTGAACATAAAGCATGAAGTGAGGCCACCACAATCCCTGCCTTCACAGAGCTTTCATTCCTGAAGAGACCAGAGGTGATAAACCAAGGGAAGGAAGCAAATCAAAGACATCGTCTCAGCTATAAAGCGTGCCAGGAGAAAGTGAGCAGGATGTCGTGAGGCAGAAGAACAGAAGGGAACAGGATGTGACTGCCACCTACACAACCAGTCAAAGCACAGGAGGAACTTGAATCCAATATAGTCACCCGAGTCATCTCCACTGGCTGATGAGCACATTCTCTAGAGCTGGGAGGATATAAGAGCTTCTTCTGGCATGGCATTGTGGTTCATGCCTGTAATCCCAGCTACTCAGGAGGTAGAGACAGGAGGATCACAGTTTGAGGCTAGCCAAGGGAAAAAGTTAGTAAGACCTTATCTCAAAATCAAGCTGGGTGTGGTGGTTCATATTTATAATCCCAGCTATTCATGAAGCGGAGACAAGATCAAGGTCTAGGACAACCCAGGCAAAAGTGAAAGACCCTATCTCAGAAAGAAATTAACAAATCAAAAAGGACTGAGGGCGTGACTCAAGTGGTAGAGCCCATGCCTAGCAAGCACAGGGGCCCCAAGCTTAATCCCACGTACCCCCAGCCTCCTGAAGACCCTATTCTGTGACACTGAACACCCTGGACCCTGAAGACTGCCACATGGTCACTCTGTCCCTGACACTTTGAATTATCTCGATTTACCTGTGTCTTTCTTCACTGCAGGGAAAGTATTCCTTAAATGCAGGTGGTGGTCTCTTGTGGTTATTTTTATTGAGATAGGACACGTGCATATCTTTATGGGGCACAGATTTGTATCTAATTTGGAACAGATATACAATGTGTTCAGATCAAATCAGGTCAATAAGTGCTTCCATTTCTTCAAAGATGAATCATTTTACATGTTAGTAATTTCATGCTCTGGCAGTTGTTTTGAAACATAGCATAGGCTGTGTAACCAATAGTTGTCTTACTGTGCTTTGGAAAACTAATTCCCCTCTCTACCTGTACTTGCACACGTGTTCCTCATCAGATATCTACATATCTCCTCCCCCAGCCCCTCCCAGTGTCATTACCTCCATTCTCCACTCTTCCCTGAGAGTGGCATCTTAGTTTCCATAAATGACTGAGGTCATGTGGCATTTGTCTTTCTGTGTGCGCCTTATTTCACTGGACAATGACCTCCAGTTCCTTCCATATTGCTGCAAGTGACATTATTTCAGTTTTAATCACTGAATAAGATTTCACCATGGGTCTGTACCACATTTTCCTTATCCATTTATCCATTTATGGACAACTTGATTGATTCCAGGTAACACACCCAGGAGTGCAAACATGACAGGTGATATTTTAAACAAAAAAATAATTTATAAAAGCGTTCATATCCATTCCTTCCAACCATGAGATAAAACATGTCATATGCAAAATTAAAATAGACCATAAACTTACAAGAATCAAAAGAGTGTGGTACCAGCATTGGTGTGAATTAAAGCAGTTGGACGTATAGAACTTATCTTCGGAAGCCATCACAAACCATTCATGGGTGGGAGGATAAGGATTACTTAGTAAATGATGACGACAAAACTGCTCAGATACTTGGAGTAAATTATTACATCATCTTTCTATAGTTCACAAAGTAAAAGACCTTGACCAAATTCATTTACAACAAAAATAGTCATTTCCTTTATTTCCTGCTAAGCTCTTCCATGACAATTATATCTCCTTAATAAATCATTCAGAGCTAAAAAGAAGTGTTTCGGGTTTTTTTCAATTTCTATATCTCTCCCTTATTATGGTAAATACTATTATGGGTGCTCTGTGGAAATAAACACTGACATAAGAATTATATATACCAGAGCTGCATCCCAAGACTGCTTTATCAAGCATTGTTGAATACATCCCTAATTCTTTATTGTTGATATCCTTCTATGAAAAGGTAAAATAAAGATGTCAATAATCCCCACACCACAGGGTATTTGTGAGGCTCAAATTAGATAAGGTGGGACGAGGTTCTGAAAACAGAGGACTGCTTTGGAGATATCACTCAACACAACGGTAATCATCAAGGAAAGTGCTCAACACCTGTGCGCGGTATAAATGGTATCATCCGTGGAGCTTGTCCACAACAATCCCAAGGAGTAGGAATCTGAACACACTTAGCTTAACCTTACAATAAGATCAGAATGTCCAGAGAGTAGAAGCCTCCAGCTAGTGACCTGGGTGGCCAAAACCACAGAGACAAGGCTAGGTGTTTCCCTTGGACCTTCCAAACTGGAGGGCTGTGTGTCAGCTAACGAGTTTCAACAGACACACACCATGTCTCTGAATGTTTCAGTGTACACAGCTGGCTCCTTCATGTCATTTATGGATCAACTGAATGTCACCTTCTCAAAAAGACTCCCGAACAGACTTTCCAGAAAGTCCAATTGTTCTCCATCATTCATTCCCTTTGTAGCATCTATTCACTTGGTAAATGTCTTTTCTAAATGAAACATTGACATATTTCTACATGAACTTGGAAGAAAGAATGCAGAGAGATTTTGGGAATTTACCTAGTTTCCAAATCATAGCATAATGTTGGGGTATTAGACTATAGTAACATCCACACAGGCAAGGGAGGGCTCACTTCTGACAACATAGGACTCTTCCTGCTGCCTCCAGGTGATCACACCTGTCCCTCCCCACTCCCTCACCCTCCTAAATCCTCTGCAATGACTAGTCAGTTTCTCTATTTTTGCCACTACTGTCATCTCAGGAATTTTATATAAATTTAGCCACAGACTATGTGATTTGGGGGACTGGATTCTTTTACTCATCATAACTCCTTGGAGATTCATCCCACCAGCTGAATGTGTCAATAGTCCACTCCCTTTTACGGATTGGGAGGAAGGAACCATGGTTTGTACAATTCACCTTTAGGCTATTTCTACTTTGGGGCGATTATAAATGCAGATGCTATGAACACTAACAACAGGTTTTGTGTGAACATAAGCTTTCATTTCTCTGGAATTAATGCCCAGGAAAACAATTAGTAAGTTCTATGATAGTTATGCCCAGTTCTTTAAAGAACTATTTCCCAAAGTGGCCAAGGAAATATATCATTTTACATCGCCTCTGGTGATTTCTACGTGACCTCAGCTCTCCACATTCTTGCCAGCTCTGTGTTCTCCATTCTAAATTTTGGCCATTCTGTAGATGTTCACTGATAAGGCATTGCCATTTTAATCCCATATCCCACTGGTCAATGGTGTTGAATGTCATCCCATGGCCTATCTGTATGTCCTCTTCAGCAAAATGTTCCTACACGCCTTTGGACAGATTTCTAACTGGGTTTTTTGTTTCTTTGTTGTTGAGTTTCAAAGTTCTTTATCTACTATAGATATCAGTCCTTTGTCAGAAACACAGCTTGCAAACACATTCTCCATGTCTAACTTGTCTCTTCATCCTCTTATCGTGTTATACAGAGCAAATGATCTTTCTAAAAATATTTCATGAAGTTCAATTCACTGTTTTCTTTCTGTATGGATTATGTTTGGGTCAATTCTAAGAAGTCTTTGCCCTAGTTTTCATTCTCAAAGATGTGAGACCTTATTTTTATCTCCTAAAAGTTTTACAGTTTTATGTTTTCCATTCAAATTGATGACTCATTTTCATGTAAGATGTGGGGTTTAGGTCGATATCTACTTGGACTCCCAGTTGCTCTAGTGCCTCATGTTCAAAGGTTCCCTTCCCTCTATTAAATTCCTCTTCCACCTTTGTCACAAGTCAACTGGGCATATTTACGTAGGTCTATTTCTGGGTTTTACATTCTGTTTTATTCACAGCATTTCTACCTCTCTGCCAACACCATACAGTTTGGTTACTGTAGCTACATAAATCTTGTATTCAAGTAGATTTACTCCGCTGACTTTATTCTTCTGTTTCTAAACAGTTTAGCTGGTTTAATTTCATTGTCCTTCCATTTACCTTTTAGAAAAATCTTGTCTATTGCTACAAGATAATTTTACTGGACTTTTGACAAGAATGGCATTAAATCTTTTTTATCATTCTAGGGGAGAATTGACATCTTGGTAAATAAGTTTCCACTAGAATTTTTTAAAATATTTTTAAACTGAGTTTTGCAGTTTTTAGCCTATAAGTTATGTTTTGTTTAATTTTCTCCTAAGTGTACTTTTGTGGTCATTGTCATTTAAATTTTTGTATCTATGTGTTAATTGTAGGTGTTGAATTGAATTGCCTGCATTCCTATTTTTCTGATAGTTTTTGTCACTAATACATAGTGAGATTTATAAAAATGTCACATATACACTAATAGGGTAGGGTCATTGTTTTCTTCTTTGGTAACTACTGAACCAATATTGCATCCCTGGCATTAAACCCTATTTGATTTGTAAAAATCCTTCATATATTGACTTTAGTTCATACTTTGTGATAATCAATGGGACTTTTCTCTTCTGATTTCTGGGAGAAGCTGTACAGAAAAGCTGTTAATTCTTTGCTCACTTGCCAAAATTCTCTGATGAAAACTTCTGGGTCAGGAGATTTCATTTTTAGTAGTTTTTAGCTTAGAAAGCCAATGTCCTTAGCGGTTGCAAGGATATTCAAATTATTTATATTGAATGAATTATGATTATCCCATTTCATTATCAGTTATATTGTTTATATCCTCTTTTTTGACACTTTTGCTAGAGGTTTATCATTTTTATTCATCTTTTTAAAAAGCCAGCTTTTGTCTTTATTCAGCTTCTCTACAGCTTTCTTCTTTTTGAAAGTCATTAATTTCTGCTCTTACCATTATAACTTCCCCATTTGGTTTGGGTTGATTTTGCAGTTCTGTTTCCAGGTTCTAAGGTGAGAGCTTAGGTTATTAGGTTTCCCTCTCCGTGTTACTTTAACTGTGTCCCGTACATTTTGATGTTGTAATGTTGTATTTTCACTTCCATTGGGTTCAATAAAATTACTTATTTCCCTGGAGACATCCTCTTCAACCATTGGATTTTTAAAATAAATGTGCTATTTAGTTTTCAAATGTTTGAGGTTTCCTGTCTGATTTCACTATGGCCAGAGAATAGATTCTGTAGCATTTCGACTATTTTAAATTTCTTTTTTTTTTTTTTAATTTTATTATTCATATGTGCATACAAGGCTCGGGTCATTTCTCTCCCCTGCCCCCACCCCCTCCCTTACCACCCACTCCGCCCCCTCCCTCTCCCCCCTCCCCCTCAGTACCCAGCAGAAACTATTTTGCCCTTATTTCTAATTTTGTTGTAGAGAGAGTATAAGCAATAATAGGAAGGAACAAGGGTTTTTGCTGGTTGAGATAAGGATAGCTATACAGGGAGTTGACTCACATTGATTTTCTGTGCGTGTGTGTTACCTTCTAGGTTAATTCTTCTTAATCTAACCTTTTCTCTAGTTCCTGGTCCCCTTTTCCTATTGGCCTCAGTTGCTTTAAGGTATCTGCTTTAGTTTCTCTGTGTTAAGGGCAACAAATGCTAGCTAGTTTTTTAGGTGTCTTACCTATCCTCACCCCTCCCTTGTGTGCTCTCCCTTTTATCATGTGCTCAAAGTCCAATCCCATTGTTGTGTTTGCCCTTGATCTAATGTCCTCATATGTGGACATTATTTTAAATTTCTTGACATTGGATTTATGGTCCCAAATAGGGGTGTGGAGTGTTCCACAGGGTCAATTAGATCTTGTTGGTTGATGGTGACAGGATTTGTCATTATCCTTGCTGGTTTTCATCTAGTTGTTCCACTAATTACTAATCTGGTCATGTTTGGTTTCCAAATACAATTGTGGACTTTCTATTATTTCTACTTTTCTTTTTAGTTATGTGATGAACTAGTTGATTTTCAACTTAATTTGATTGAGCCACATCTGAGTGATCAGAAAAACACATCTGGGGGTGTGTCTGCACAGGCATTTACAGAGAGGATTAACTAAGTAGAGAACACCTGTCTGGAATGTGGGTGACATCATCCCAGGGCTGGGATCCCTGGAAGAAAAGGGGGAAAGGAGAAAGAAAACCCACAGAGCAGGCATCCTCTTTCCCCCCTGTTTCCCTCTCAACCTCTGCCCTCTCCCGGCCACCAGGATGTGAGCTTCTCTGCTCCAACACCCCATTCCATCATGATGGACTGACACTTTTGAATCCATGAGCCTAAATAAATCTTTCTTTCCTTCAAGTTGGTTTTCTCAGGAATTTTGCATCCCATTGAATGAGAAAGCTATCACGAGTTCTATAATATTTTTTGCTTTGAATGTTTTGTAGCTCTGTTGTTTGGTGCAGTTACATTTAAGATTGTAATTTTTCTTGTTGTATTGATGTTTTTATTATTTCTCTCTCCTCTCCTCCCTCTTCTCTCTTCCCTACTCTCACTTCTGGTAATTTTGTGTTTTACATCTACTGCTGCTGTTTTTTCTTTTGGTGTTTATATGACATGTACTTTTCTATCCTTGTGCATCAATCTACCTGTATCACTACACTTAAAGAAATTTCTTGTCCACAGCACATGGTTACACCATGTACCCTAATTCCCCAACATGCACTGATGTAATTGAGGTATGTAGACCACTGACACTTAACACAACTGTGGTTGTTGCTCAGTTCTGCCATTTTTTCAGTTTTCTGTTTGTTTTGTAGTTGTTTGTTTCTCTGTTTTTTGTTTTCCTCTGGGTTACTTGAACAACTTTTATTTATAAATTTTAATTTGTTCATAGTGGTTAGAGTGAGTCTCACCATACATATTTTCTAGCAGTCTTCTAGACACCACTAGACACATCTTGCAACAGGCCATTTGTGTTGCTATTTTAGCACATTCAGGGAACTGTGGAGGCTTCTCTCTCTTTGTGGGTCTTCTCTCTTTCCATTTGCTAAATAATTGTATTAAATATTTCCTATACATATATTTTGAACCACATGAATCTTCTAATTTTTGCTAAGCAGAAATCACAATTTTGAAAATACCAGAGAAGAAAGCTCAGCATATTTACATCTACTTTCATTTTCTTCCTCTTTGGTGACCTCAGATTTCTTTTCTCCTTTTCTTTTTCTTTGGAAAACTTCTTTTAGCCATTGTTTTAATGTAGGGTCTGCTGGCAACTAATTCTTTTAGCTCTTCTTCACCTAAGAATGTCTTGATTTCTCCTTCATTTCTGAAGGGTATGTTTGCTAAACATAATTCTTAGCTGATGGTCATTTTCGTTCAATGCTGGAAAAACACTGTCATTCCTCTTTGCCTCTCCTCTGATGAGAAATCTGGTCTTGTTCAGATTGTTTTGTTCCTGTAAAGATTAGGCCCTTTTTCCCTCCTGCTCTTCTTACAAGACTCTTCTGCCTTCAGTTTTCAGAAATGTGAACATCATGTGTCATGTTATCAGTCCTGTTTGGGGTTTACTCAGCTATTTGAATCTGCATATTTCTGTTCAGGGATTTTATCTGTACTTACCAGAAGAAATAGAGAAAAGTGCATCCATTTTATCATCCTGGAAGTCCACTAATCACTATTTCTAATTATGTATTTGCATGCTTATTTACTGTGTGTTTCTACAACAAATTGTAAGACCCATAAAGACAAATACCTGGATTTTTCCTTTTCCATCATTTCCCCAAAGCCCACGTTAAATTGTGACCTATAATGACGGATGCACATTCTCAATGTCTAAGTGCACAAAGTGAACTCTAGCAGGGTTCACAGAGGATTTCGAACAGCAAACACTGAGAACTTAATCCATACTGCAGATTCAAGTGCACCTCATCTCTGCCAATCTGATCCAGGATGTCTAGGGTGGATTTTGTGGATCAGAATTTTTAAACACATTTCACAGGGAAAACACAGGGATCTTATACCCACCTAAAAGAATAATCACAAATTGCTCTGTCCAAGAAAATCAGGGTCTGCACATGGCTCTGGGAGGTGAGGGCTGGGGTGACGGGTATGGGGGTATTTAAGTGGGTTGCTGTAGGTGTTTTTGCTTGATTTGACCTGCTCTGTAACTGGCAGCAGCCAAATGAGTTCCTTCACAAAGAGATGTAAATCTAGAGACATGGGGCACATATTTAAAATGGAAACATTTGAACAAACAGAAGAGGAAATTGTCACAGAAGGTACCACATCCTGCTACAGAGAAGGTAGCTGGAAGAACAGGCTCAATCCTCAACTCATGCATTTTAAAACTCTGAGCTGAGGGTTTGTTTACCCAGCCCAAGGCCATTAAAACAGTCAGCTCATGAGGGAAGCAATTTTAATATTAATAGGCTCTTTATGAGAATTTAATAACAAAGTCATAGCTTCCTTGTGTTTCAAGACACAGGGGTTAATTACTTCAAACAGGTTGGCAGGGAAAAGGTCAAATTTTAATGCTGACCTTAACAGTTTGGGATAAATATAAAAAGGTAATAGCCCATTTCCAGTTATGACGCTCACTGTTCTTTATAGGTTGAGAAACTGTGACGTGATGTCTAACTTGTTGACACCACGTGAGTGGTTATTATACCTATTAAAGCTAAGCCTCTTAACTGGATTCAGAGTACTCTTTCAGAAGAAGAGTAAAAAACATGGTGCACACACACCTATAATCCTAGCAACTTGGGAGGCAGAAGCAGGAGGATGAAGAGTTTGAGGTTAGTGTGGACAAAGTTAGAGAGACACAATCTCAAAACCAAAGATGGCAAGCCTAGGAGCATGGCTGTATTGGTACAATGCTTGCCTAGCAAGCATGAGGCCAGCCCTGGATTCAATCTGTAGTACTGAAGAAGGAGAAGGAGGAGGAATGGAAGGTAAGAGGAAGAGTAGAAAAAACAGGCTTTTGGATTGTTTGCTTATTTCAAGTATGAACCCACTCCGACTAGCTCTATCACTAATGCACCCTGGTGGTCAGGGTTTTCCCGTCTTCTACCAGTAGCTTCAGAAAACCTAGAGTTGAAAAATAAGGTCTAATCACTTGAGATGCTGGCTTCTCTGCTATTAATTAGATTTAACAAAAGCATAAAAGTTGATTGCAACTTGGTACTTCCAAGGTCTGATTCTCTTACCTACAGTGAAAGAGGTATGAGGCCTTGACGTCCCTCAAATCCTATAAGAAATGGCAAAAGAAGGACAAAAGAGGGATCTAGGGCTGGAGTCAATAAGGAGATGGCTTGAATAAGTCACCCAAAAGTATTGATTCAATGTTTTGCCCTAGAAAATATGATGCTTCTTTGTCAACATATGAATTGTAAATTTAAATGAGCAGAATAGATAGTTTTGTTTTTCTACCCCTACTCCAAAGACTTTCTTTCCTTTTATCATTGCCCTACATTTTCTCCCTTTCCTTGGTTTCCTGACGAGGGCTTGCAGTGAACAATGGGAGAGCGTGGTGTCTTCGCTCTCCATGGCTGTTGGGATGCTTCTAACATCACCATGGTAGCCTGGACATGGTACCATTTTCCCTAGAATCTATCCACCTACAATATTCATTTTGGTATGGAGAAGTAGACCTCTCTGCAAGTGTCCATTTTCTTTCTTTCTTCCCTTCCTTCCTCCCTTTCTTCCTTTCCTTTCTTTCTTTTTTCAGTTGGTTGTTGTTTTGAGACAGGGTCTCATCATATAGCCAAGCTTGGCTTTGAACTCACAATCCTCCTGCCTCTGCCTCCAGATTGCTGGGATTACATGAGTGTACCACCACACCTGGTTCCCTTCCATTTCATTCATCAGCTATTTACTGAATCTCTAGCACAGGCCTGGCACTCTGCTGAGTGTGGCAGATTCAGAAGTGAATCAAACAAATCTGCTGCCTGTATGGAATTTATAGTCTAATTCAGGAGACAAAAAAATATAGCATGGTATGAGGATAGCAATGAGGGAATGCCATGGGAACGTGGGAGAAGTGGAACTCACTCACTCTTGGAGAGTATTGGGAAACTTCTGCAAAGAAATGGCTGCTGAGATAAAACTCGGTTTGAGCCAGGCATGACGCAGTAACAAACGGGCCCATGACCTCAGCACCTGGCAACAGTGAAGTTTTTTTCTGACTCAGGATGCATGTTAGCTGTCAGATAGCTATGGCTCTGCTCTGTCATCTTCTCTTAAGGGCCCAGGGGGACATAGAAGTGACTCTCTGGTCTCTCAGCAGAGACAAAGAGAATGAAATGAATCATAATACTGGCACAAAAAACCTTCACCCAGAAGTGACATACCTCACTTTCCCCTCATTTCACTGGCTGAAGCAAACTAGATGGCCATTTCTGGATCTTAAAAGTTGAGATAAAAGTCTTCCTGCAGTGAGAAACAGCACAAAGAGAGAACGAGGAATATTTTTAAGGATCAGTAAGTCTATCATGTATCCACAGCGTGAGTGAGAGGTCCCTGTGAGTGTTCTAAGGCAGAATATTCAAAAGCTCAATAAGGAAAGAGAGAGAGGGAGTGAGCAGGAAGGGTGGGGAAGAGAGAGAGAGAGAGGGATTCTGGAGAACTCCAAGGGGTCATCTTAATAATGCTGATGCATCAGTGTAAGAGACAGAGTAGAGAGAACTAAGTGATAAGAAAAGCTCCCCTAACAGGGCACTGGAGTCAATGTGCTGCTCCCCAGACCATCCCACAAAGAAAAGCCTGGGAAACACTGGACAGGGAGCTACCAGATCTTTAAATAGATATGGTGAGCTATTCAAAATATAGTGACAAATGGGAAGGACAACAGAGTAACCAAAGAAACATATGAATGTGCAAATGGTATAATACCCAAGACATGGCCCCAGGTAATGGTTGCATTTATGGCTACTGAATGACATGTAGGGAAAAATCACTGACTGCTTGGGATCATCCATCCAGACTCACTTGTGATCTCTGAGTGAGAGGGATGTGAAGTGGGAGGCAGCACAAACTCGCGTATGGTAGATTACTTATCATAACTGGTCCCCACTCATAGGGCTCAGAGTTCTTTTAGTCAATCATTGAACACAAGCTCACTGGGCACTGGCCACATGTTAAAGTATGCTATATCCTGGGGACTCAGTGGTAATTAATGCAAACAAGATCCCTGGATGAGTCAGAAACTGAATAAGTAAATTAATCAAATAATTAACAATTTTAGTACCATGAGAAAAAAGAACAATACAGGCTGCTTGCAGGGGGCTAAGGACCTGCCTGGCACTGACAGGGAGAAAATTTTCCTTAGGGTTGTGGCATCAACCCAGAAACCAAAACCATTGAAGACATCAAAGAGAAGAGCTCTGTAGCAGCACAGTTAGCTTGTGCAAAGGTCCTGAGGAGAAGAAGAAAGTGGGGTTCTCCAAAGACCTCAGAGAACGTCCATGTACCAGCATGATCAGAGCAGGAAGGTGAGTGGTAGGAGCCAAGGTGGACAGGACTGGATGCCATGTGGATCCTCCAGGGTCTCGCAGCTCATAGGGAAGATTTGACTCTCATTTTAAGACTGTGTGATGAGCTGGGCACTCCACCTGGGAGGTGGAGGCAGGAGGATCACAAGTTTGGGCCCAGCTTGGGTTACATAGTGAGTTCCAGGCCAGCCTGAGCTGCACAGAGACTCTGACCCCATCTCAAAAATACAAGAGCTGGAGATGTAGCTCAGTGGTAGGACACTTGCCTAGTATGGGCAAGGCCCTGGATTCCATCCCCAGCACCATCGAAGGAAGGAAGGAAGGAAAGAAGGAAGGAAGGAAGGAAGGAAGGAAGGAAGGAAGGAAGGAAGGAAGGAAGGAAGGAAGCAGAGAAGAAGGAAGAGAGGGAGGGAGGGAGGGAGGGAAGAAGGGAGGGAGGGAAGGAAGGGAAGGAGGGAAGGAAAGGAAGGAAGGAAGGAAGCAGAGAAGAAGGAAGGGAGGGAAGAAGGGAGGGAGGGAAGGAAGGAGGGAGGGAAGGAACAAAGGAAGGAAGGGAAGGAGGGAAGGAAAGGAAGGAAGAAAGGAAGGAAGGAAGGAAGGGAAAGACTGTGATGAATTGTCAATAAAAGAATAGTGTAATCCAATGACCAATGAAGAACAACTTCAGCTTAATGAGTCATGGAACCCCAGCTTTGCTGGAGTGAGTGAACTAAGTCCTCTCTGCAGGATGCCTTGTGGCTGTGAAAACCTCTAACCACTTTTTTTTTTCTTTTATTATTCATATGTGCATACAAGGCTTGGTTCATTTCTTCCCCCTGCCCCCACCCCCTCCCTTACCACCCACTCCACCCCCTCCCTCTCCCCCACACCCCCTCAATACCCAGCAGAAACTATTTTGCCCTTATTTCTAATTTTGTTGAAGAGAGAGTATAAGCAATAATAGGAAGGACCAAGGGTTTTTGCTGGTTGAGATAAGGATAGCTATACAGGGAGTTGACTCACATTGATTTCCTGTGCGTGTGTGTTGCCTTCTAGGTTAATTCTTTTTGATCTCACCTTTTCTCTAGTTCCTGGTCCCCTTCTCCTATTGGCCTCAGTTGCTTTTAAGGTATCTGCTTTAGTTTCTCTGCATTAAGGGCAACAAATGCTAGCTAATTTTTTAGGTGTCTTACCTATCCTCACCCCTTCCTTGTGTGCTCTCTCAGACCAGTTCTTATCCTTCCAAAATAAGAACCTGCAGAAGTGACAGCCAAGGAGCAACCCCCATGGATTATCCAAAGGAACACTGCATTTCCAGAAAGTGGATCCAAACACCAGGGGTGACTGGGTTTGAAGACTAGATGAGTTCCCATGACTCAGATGCCAGTGCAAATTTACCCCCAGGCAAAGTAAGGCGAGAGACAGTCCAGGACACTGCTGATGGAAACGCTTCTCTGTTTTCAGCACCACTTGTGAGTGAATAGCTGGTCCCGGCATGGCTCCAGCAAATTTAATTCCAATTAATCCTGTAATGGTGGACACTGCTGGTGTTGCCAGTTTTCTCGGGTCCAGCTTTCTCTCCTTCAGCTTGGCATTTGGGGAGGAAAGCATTGAGTTTCGTCAATGGGAAGATATCAAGATATTTACCAAATCATGGCAGGACACTGTGTGGGAAATAATGACAAATTTACAAACAGAAAATTCTCCAAATTACAAAAATAAATGAAATGAATAAGCTCGCCTGCCGACCAGGAAGTAAGCAGGCATTTGTAGAACCTTCCAGCTCCGATGGGCCATGGGGGAGAGAAGTCTTTCTTATCAGATTGGGCACAGGACATCCCATCTGTCACAGGGAACACAGAAGGGAAAGAGAAAAACTGAGTGAATGGCTCCATGACTGGAGGCTGTACTGCTCAGCCCAAATCAAGCGATTTCAGAAATGTACCTCCAAATACATTTGTTACTTTGTTTTTTGCTTTTCTCCTGAACCAGCTGAATGCCTTTCTCCATCCCGCCTGCCTCTTTATAGCTTCACATAAAAACACAAATACCTTCTCTGTACCACTCGCTGCTGGCATTCACTCCAGGGTACAATTATTCCAGGAAAGACCAGGTGACCAAGGACTTGTACGAGAGCAGATTTTAATCACATTCCAAAGGCACAGAAAGTCTGTTGCTGGATATGGCAAGGCCACAGTGCGAGTTTTTCTACATGCCTCTTCTCTTCAAATCTCAGAACACCAGGACACTAACTTCATGTGCTCTCCTCTGTTCTCTCTCTCTCTCTCTCCCCTCCCTTTCCCCTCCCCTCCCCCTTCTCATTCCCTTCCTTCCTCGCCCTCCTCCTCCTCCTCCTCCTCCTCCTCCTTCTTCTCTCTCTCTCTCTCTCTCTGTCTTTCTCCTGCAGTACTGGAGTTTGAACCCAGGGCCTTGTGCTTGCCAGGCAGGTGCTCTGCCACTTAAGCCACATCTCCAGCACTAATTTTTAAGTATTAGTTATTTTTCAGGTGGGGGGGGGTCTCATGCTTTTTGCCTGGGGCTAGCCTGGACCACTATCTTCCTCCTGCATAGCTGCGATGACATCACAGGTGTGCACCACCATGTCAAACTTACTAGTTAAGAGAGGGTCTTACATACTTTTTGCCCAGACTGTCTTCAAATGTCAGTCCTCCTGATCTCAGCCTCTAATATATCTGGAATTTTAGGAGTGAGTCACCACACTTGGCTTGTGAGCTCTTGAACATGTCAAACTTGTCTGCATTGCAGGTGTCAGGTCACACCAATGTGCCTGACAGTGATAGTTTTCCTGTTTCCCTTAGAGCCTCCTCATCAGTGTGGCTGTCCCTGAGGTTTTTCCTAAAGTAGGCTCCTCTTCAACTCTGGGTCTCACAGCTACGTCATCCCATTTATTTCCTGAATAGTGCTTCCATTAGTGTGTAATTTCCACAAGGGGAATGAGCTGGCCTGCTCTGCTTCTTCCTGATGCTGAGAAGTTCTTGCTTGGATGGAAGAAGAAGGAGGAAGCAGAGACTTCTGAACACAAGCAAGACAGGACCCTTGCTCAGGCAGACATCAGGAGGATCCTAACAATAATAAAGAAACCACTGCCCTCAGCCCTTCATCCTCGCCCTCCCCAGAACCTCTGGTCACCCCGGCCTGATAAAAGTGTGTAATCAATTGCTGGCAATGGGGTTACAATCCAGTTGACAGTAAAATAGCCACTAGCATATGTCCAGCCAATTCCCATGAGATCCTGCTGCAGTAAGCACTGTCTTCATCAATATGGATGAGGAATGGAGAGGCCTTCCAACAACATGTGTTGGCAAGGATGTGGGAAAAAGGAACCCTAATCCACTGCTGGTGGGAATGCAAGCTGGTGCAACGACTCTGAAAAAAAAATTTGGAGACTTCTTAAAAATCTAAACATAGACCTGACATTTGATCCAGCAATCCCACTCCTGGGGAAATACCCAAAGGAATGCGACACAGGTTACTCCAGAGGCACCTGCACACCCATGTTTACTGCAGCACTATTCACAATAGCCAAGTTATGGAAACAGCCAAGATGCCTCACTACTGACAAATGGATTAAGAAAATGTGGTATTTATACACAGCCATGAAGATGAATGAAATCTTATCATTTGCAAGTAAATGGATGGAGTTGGAGAACATCATTCTGAGTGAGGTCAGCCAGGCTCAGAAGACCAAAAATTGTATGTTCTCCCTCATATGTGGACTTTAGATCAAGGGCAAATGTAGCAATGTGGTTGGACTTGGATCACAAGACAAGGGGAGAGCCCATACAGGAGATAAAGGAATAGGTAGAAAACCCAAAACATGAAAGTTTTGATGTCCTCACTCCAAAGAAACTAATACAGAAACCTTAAAACGACAGAGGTTATCATGAGCAGGGGATCAGGAACCAATGTAAAGATCAGTTAGAGTGGAATCAACACGGGTTGTAACACATGGGTACACAAAAGCAACAGTAGGAATCTCTCTGTATTGCCATCCTTAACTCAACTAGCAACAACGCTTTGTCTTCCTTATTATGCTTATGTCTTTTCTTCAACAAAATCAGTGATAAGGGCAGAACAGAACCTGCCTGGAACTGGCGGAGGGGAGGATGGGGGAGGGGGCAGGGTGGAGAAATGACCCAAACAATGTATGCACATGTGACTAAATGAACAAAAAAAAATATGGACGAGGCAGGGCATCCAAATTCTTCTCAAAAGCCCCTGATTGTTCCAGGAAGAGACTGAGGACTTCAGGAAGGCTTAGGGCTACTCGTGATATCTATCACCTTTCCCAGCTTCCTCTGTAGCCTCATGAAATAAAAATGAGAGTGATGTGCACCGTTTACAAGAAATGCCCTTAAGAAGAGGTAGCCAGGTGAGTGATTCACACCTGTAGTTCCAGCTACTCAGGAAGCAGAGACTGGGAGGACCATGATTCGAAGCCAGTCTGGGCAAAAAAGTTAGTTAGACTACATCTCATCCAACAAGCCAGGTGGAGCAATGCCCGTGGGAAGATGGTGGTCCAGGCCAGTCTGGGCAAAATGTAAAACCTTGTCTGAAAAATAGCTAAAGCAAAAAGGGGTTGGTGGCATTGTTCAGGTAGCAGAGTGGCTAGCTAGCAAGTTTGAGGCCCAGTGTTCAGCAACCAGTACTGTCAAAAAGTAAATAAATGAAAATAGGTAAATAAATAAAATAAAGAAGTAAAACACATAGTACCAGAACATACCAGGCCTTGTCGGATTAGCAAAGGGAAGTGACAGAGGCCAATTCTTCCCTCATCCCCTGGAAATGTGAAAAGCAAACTCCCTCCCATCGTCTGTTCACAGCCTCTGCAGACATGGCCTCTCATTTGTGCGTTTTTTCAATGCTCTGCTGTGTGTCACAGACAGGTCTCCCCCCCATCCCCAACGTGTTAGGGGTGTGACACTGCTAGTTACATGACCAGTTGACAATAGCATTCTGAGCAGAAGACATTCTTAGTCATTCCAATATATATGCAGTGACATATTTTGTCCTTGTCCAGAGGAAAATGCAACATGGCTCTCCTTTTCAGCAACATGATCTCATACTGTTAAAGGAGGAATGCTCTCGTCACACACATATTTAATGCAGTTTCTTTCTCTATGGTTTTTCATGAAAACCTATGAACAGATTTCTCCCCGCCATTCTGTTCCACCCTACCCCACCCCACTCCACCCCACTCCATTCCACTCCATCCTACGCCATACCCCTCTACCCCATCCACTCCATGCCATGGACCAGAGCTTGTTTGATGTGACTAGTCCGTCTGCCCATGGAGGTGTCTCACCACTCATGTGATCCGATGACAACATCACCCACTCCCCCTGTGTCCAGGACTGTGATCAGCAATCGTAAGTACCATCCCTCTTCATCCCCACAAAGCCCTGAGGTGTGCACTTAGAATCTCCATTGTGGCACACTCAGGGATTACGTGACTTGTAACCTAGCTCACAAAGACACGGTTTGGATGCAGGAGTATGACTCCAGAATTTCTTCTGATCTGAAAGCAGAAGGGTCCTCATACAGCCTGCAGGACCTCCAGGGAGGGCATTTCCAGAAAAAAAGGATCCATTAAGTCCAAGTGCATGAGCAGAAGCCAGGGTCCCCTATTTGTCCTGATATATACTGGCAACATTGTGGCAGCCCGCCATGTGTCACCTGGAATGCGACAGAGGCACTGTGTTGTGAGACTTCTCTGTGCTCATCTGAGAGAAGCAGGTGGAAGTAATCCACAGCATTCATAAACCAAAGTCATCTCTGTCCAGCAATGACAAAGAAAGGCATGTGCAATCCTGTGGCAATTTATCAACTGTCATGGCATACAGGCTGCATAGAGAGTGCAGCATTAGCTTCCATGGGAGAACATCTCCCCACTCAATAGATTCCTACACAGGCAGTGGGTATCTAAGATCAAGAGTCTATAGATTTATGGTGGTGGCTCTGGACCAGCATTGAAAATCTCAAGTGCCATTTTTTCACAAAGATAAAGGAATTATTTTAAAGGGTCATGAGCAGAGATTTGGAAGGGAAAATGGACTTATTTTCATCAGATATATTTAAATCATTGATTTGTGGGACTTTTGTCTCTATATTAGTACCCTGTATACGCCTACCCACCCTTACATGCTCTGACAGCAAACACATACAGGTGAGTCTGAAAGGCAAAGGGACTGTGTACAAGAGAAAAAGAAGCAAGATATTTCAGCTCGTTCTTGCCCAAGTTTAATTAAGAGCAGAAAGTGGTAAGGGAGCCCTGTGAAGATATCTAAATACACCTGCCAAGAGAGCAGCATGTTTCATTTGGGGGCAGGGGGAGAAGATGTGAGAGGTGGTGACCCTTTCTCTAGATAGACCAGGTATCGAACTCTTCACGAAGGATGGGTGGGCAGGAAGGATGAGGAGAAGACCTCAAACAAAGCATTTGGCAAGTGAGTCAGGCAAAAGCAAAGGAATGATGATAGCCTTAACTAGATAGCAGGTAACCCAGAGAGGAAGCAGAATAAACAATGGGCAATCAGCTAAGCTAGGCCTGGATCCAATTTTATCCAGACTCATTAATGAAAATTCATAAACACACACGCTTACAAAGTGCAGCCCTAGATTTCCCGTCTGACATAGGAAAATTAAAACCCAGATTCCCTGTCAAGAGCCAGTAACAATTTTGATTTAGAAAGTAGATACAAGAAAGTGTATGTCTTATTACTCTACATTGTTTATCTGGTGTTACAAATGGACTTAGAATTTCATGAATTGGTTCACTTTTTGTAAACATTGCTTTTGGATCCATCTTCCACATATGAGAGAAAACGTGCAACCTTTATCTTTCTGAACCTGGCTTACTTCACTTAACATGATGTCCTCCAATTGCATCCATTTACCTTCAAACCACATGTCATTATTCCTTATGACTGAGTAAAACTCCATTGTGTATATATACCACATTTAAACCTTTCTAATTCTCCTGGCTTCTTTTAAAAAGATGAAATATATAAAACCTAGTGAGTGTTGGGGGATGGGGTAAGATTGGAAAGCAGGGTTTGGACTGTGGACCAATATTCATTGACAATAAAGAGCAGTTTTTGAGCAGAAGAGTCCTAAACATACAACTGTAATTGGGGAAGCTTCATCTAGAAACAGAATGTAAAATTAATCAGTGGATAAGCACATACACACACACTTATGCACACAATCAAAAACACACTCACTCTTAAGAAAAGTGGCTGGTTTAGATGGGCAAATGATGCAGCCCTACATGGGGCTAAGGTGAATGACAGTAGATTTTTGCTGTCATTGTAACTTTGAGCATAATCACTTCTGGGGCTATTTTCGTTGATTATACACCACAAACGAGAACACAGTTGCTCCAGCATTTTTCTGTCTAAATTTCATTAACAGCCAGCTGGTTGCACAGGACTGGGTGAACCTCCACGAAAATGTACAATTCTGAGGAGCTTTAAAAATAAGTAAAATGTCACTAAAGATGCTAGGAGAAGGGCAAAATGTGAATCTTACTCAGAAACTCATCATCGAACACTGCCAATGGTGTTAATTAAAAGATGGTGAAAAGAGAGATTTGGCTCATAACCCTGTTGGGAGTGGATTCAACATCCCTTTGAGGGAAGGACCTTATAAATACATACAGCAAGAAACAAAGCAGGTGCTTCCCTCTAAATTCTCCAATCTCCCCATGCTCCTTGACCAAAGCTCCCACAAATATGACATCTATTCATGGTAGATGAGGTGGCAGGTTTTGCTGTGGGGCACATGCAACTTTATGGCTCTCCATCCAGTTTTATTACAGCTCTCTATCAGGTCTCAGTGCTTCTGTCTGTGTGTCTACCAGCCCAAACACTGCTGTATCTACCCACTTTCTCAGCCCAAAGTCATTATCTTTCCAGGAACAACTGACCATGTTTGGGGCAATTTTTGATTGTTAGAATGGAGGCAGGAAGGCACTATTGGCATTTCCTAAGTAGCAGTCAGGCATGCTTCTAAGAGTCCTACAATGTACAGGACAGTATCCCATAATCTAAGACTTAACTTGGGTGAAAGTGCCAATAGCACTGAGGCCACCAACCCATGTCCTAAACACAAGTTGATTATATTGTACTTTTCAAAATTCCCAAATGCAAAAAGGTGGAAAGGTAGAAGCCTACGACTGGCTTTCAAGACCCATATACTCTGGTCTCCCCAACTTCTCAGGTTCACTGCAGCCCACAGCTCCCTACATGACTCTATGCCCACTCCAGTCTCCCAGGGTCCTCCTGGCTCAGTCTTCTCACTCATCCTCTTCCCATACTGGACTCCCCTTTCTCCCTGGTTCCATCTTCTATTCATCCTTCCAGGCTGACTCTAGGTCCGCTTTTCTGCAGACCCCTGAAGCTGATGTGACTGTTGACTTCATAGGACATCGAGCAGTTTATACTGCATCTTTGGGCACTTACCTGCACCCATCTATGGAAAGAGCTGTTCCCCTGAGTATTATTCAAAGTCACCATCTATTCATTCATCAAATCATAGTGCTCACCATAGCAACAGCATCACACCAACCCGCATCTCTTCCTCTCCTCTTCTGAACTTTGCCCTTTCTCCTCTTCACCTAGGGAAACATGAGCCTTCCTTCCCCATCTCATCTGCCAGGTCAGGATCTTGGAGAGGTCAGCCCCGAATGAACCTAGGTATGGCTGAACTCAGGTAACAGTTTTTCTTTGTCTAGCAATGAGGGCTCTGAGGCTTGGTCACTGTTGTGTGCCTTTGACAACTAGAAGCTACAGTAAGTTGATTCAACCAAAAACTACTGACATGGAAATGTTTGCAGGCTTTACCCATATCCCTGATGAATAAATAGATTGGCCCTTCTACTTATCTCCCTCCCCAGCCTGCCCACCTGTCACACAGGTGCCTGGACATATTTGATGGTGAATTTTAAGGATGACAGCAAAGGAAGGGATGGGAGAGATGAAAGGAAGATGAGGAACAGCAATAGGAAAACTGCTTGAGAAAAGGCAATACCATATATGAACTATAAGCTGGGAAACAAGGGGGAAGGAACTGAATGGGCCGAGAGTAGGGGAGGGGGTGTGGGAGAAGGCAGCACCAGTGAGAGGCTATGGCATAGCACAAATCCCAAAGTACAAGGAAGAAGAGGGGACATGAGAAGCATTGCTGAGGGTTATCAATTGAATTTCCTCTCATATATTTTTTCAGGAGAAAGGAGTAAATTGTTGCAAATTATTTTAATTTTGAAAGACCATTATAACATTTTCATTTGCTCCCCTCCATTAAGTAGAGTTTATTATAGAGGCTGGATTACATGGATCAAGGGTTTATGAGGGTTGCACAAATATTAAAAAGTCCTCCTTCTGTGAGAAAAAAAAATGAAAACTCAGAAGAGTCACTTTGCCCAAGATCATACGACCTTGAGGTCAAGCTTCAAGGTCAGTTGGCAGGATTCCCAAGCCCATACCTGTATACACCACTACTCTGTCTTTCACAAAAAAGGGTCCAACATCATAGCAGCTTTTAATAATCCAGAAGCTCTAATTTCCAATCATAGAGATAGTTCAACCATATTTAATAGTGAATATTCTATGCCTCATAATGAATACTTAGATATTTCAATTGTCTGATAAATCACTTAGATAAAAATTCTCTCTAAATACATCTGTTTAGTCCCTATACCTCCATGCTCAGTTAGTCATAAGCTTATAGGTAGGTGACATATAAAAATATCTTTGCACCCAGAAAAATATTCAGTAAAAGCTATTGATGATGGTGCTTTTAAATGCACATGGCCAGAAATCTCCATGAAGAAAGGCAACCTAAAATCCCCACTTGAATTTCTTTTATCCCACGTTCGTCTTTCCACTGTGTTGCATGGCTACATCAGAGAACAGCAATGTCCCCTGGTGAACATTTCTCCCAGAACCTCTGTTCCCTTGCTCTTTATGAGAGTTGTGTCTTACTCTGAGACAAGGAGAAAAATAACCCATTTATATTCTCTAAGTTACTGTTTGGTTTTATTCCAATTGCTACTGTGACAGGGTTGCTACAAAGAAGAAAACCAATGTAAGCAAGGAGTTAAGTGCACCATCACTTAGAATTCAGTGAACCGGTCAGATGACGAAGAAGAAAGAGAAGGACAGAGAGTCTTCAATTCTAAATATACAGAGACATGGATATAGATGTCTACGTGTGTGTGGATGTATATATGTATATACATACATATATATGCATATCCCTATATCTATCTGTCTCTATCAGCCTATCTATAACCAGTCATCTGTCTTGCTTTGACTGGGAGACAAAACAACAGGTGGCAAAGTGTGCAGACTTAAGGACTCAGAAAAGTCAGCTTTGGGTCCTTGCATGACCTCCTTCTATGTGACTTTGGAAAATGAGCCTCAGGCTTCTCATGCAAGTCACAGGCATACCAAAAAAATGGTGCCTGCCTGGAAGGCTGCCTGTGAGTTCCTCATGCATTAGTGCATGTAATTTGTGCAGCCTACTGACTGTTTCAAAGTAGCTGCTGCCCCTGGGATCGATGGGTTTGCTTTGTGGACTGCTAAAGTGATGGTGAGGATAAGGGATAGATATGTTAAGTGGAAAATAAATTTGATTGTTTTTAATAACCTTTGGTTAAGATTCTAATGGTGACTTCCCTCTAGGAGAATAAGACTTGGAGTTCAAATCCAATCAAATTGGGGAATGAGACCAGAGTTCAAATCCCAGCTTTGACATTTACTAGAGGGTGTGTTTGCATGTGTGTGTTTAAGAGGGAGACAGAGGCAGAGGGGAAGAGAAATTCTATAGTCATGAATCTTCAACAATCAGAGATTCAATGCCCTCATCTGTCACAGGAGTGACACTAAGAGAACCTACTTTACTGAGCCATCCTGTGGAGTACTTTATACATGTAGGTAGTCTAGCACACGACTTGCCACATGGCAAGCACACAATAAATTGTTCTTGAATAATCCATTCTATGATTAACCATCTAGATAGCTGTGCCTACAGTCTCCATTTAGTGCCCATCTAACAGTGGCGGACATATTTGCAAAACCGTTAGGGACCGTTTGCTAACTCCCCATGCAGAAATTACATCCTCCAGTCTACCTCAGCCCCCCACTGCATGCTAATTATCCACTTATCTTATTTGAATATTTGTTGCAAATTTATACAGCCTCTGTCATCCTCTGGCTCCTGGATGAATGTAATCAGCATGGACATTTACCCCAAGCAAAGCAAAAGTAGACCCTTCCCCCCTTTGTGTGGAAAAGAAAGCAAACTGTAAGCATTTTGGATTTTTCTTCTCCTCGCCACCTGGGGCTTTTGGGATTCTTTAGGCCCATAAATTCCCCACTCTGATATAGGACCGAACAATCTCCATACTTACCTTGTCATATATGCTCATTGCAAAATTGCCATTTAGTGAAAATCTGGAAGATGAATTCGGTATCCTAAAGTCAAGTGTCTCAAATTCCTCCATAAGAAACATAATACATGGCTTTAGGTTCTCTTGCAGCCGTAATTGAAAGAAAGATTTACAGACACGAAGACTGAAATTCAATTCCTGACCCTTCTCACATACTAGCTCTGTCACTTTGTGTCCCCCAAAGATCCTGTGTTCAAAGCTTATTCCCTGGTCTGTGGTGCTACTGGGAGGTGGTGGAGCCTTCATGAGGTGGGGCTTAGTGAGAGGCTTTCTGGTGATTAAGGACTGGCCCTCGAAGAGAATAACAAGATTCAGCCCATTTCTCTTTTGCTTTCCAGGCATGTAGTGAGCAGTCTGCCCTGCCTCTCACTCCCACCATGATGGGCCACCACAGGACCAAAGCAATCATGGCTTGAAAACCCCTAAACTCTGAGCCCCAAATAAAACTTTTCTATTTATAAGTTGATCTCAGACATTTTTACAGCAACAGAAAGCTGACTAATACAGACAGTAACATAGTCTTTCTGAGCTCTCTATAAGAAGAAGACAGGATGGTACCTGACATCACAGCAGGTTCAACACCAAGGTTCCCCATGCTTCAAAACCAAGCATGCCATTCAGACCACAGTCCACGTGGCTCTCACTGCCTGAGGTTCAGTGACTACTTCTTGGGTTGTTTTGAAGAGTAAATGAGTTAATACCATACTTGGAACCATAGCTGAGTGCCAAACAAATGCTCACCTCTGTTATTTTTGCTGTTGTCTGTGTTGTGTTGTTGTGAGGACTGAATTGATGTTATGGTCTGAGCACGATGATGGCTGGAAGTTCCACTGAATGTGAGCTGTTGTTTGCAGACTAGACAAGGTCCATGGTGAATGACAACCAGCTGGTCTACACCATTTTACTCTCCCCATCCCATCCCCAGTGCCATAAGGACATCAAATTGGGGGTGAAAACACAAAGCCAGGTATTGTTCAATTATCTGAGTAATGGAAGGCTTCAGAGGCAAGGACAATCAACCAGGGTGGATAATCCGAAAACTACTTTCCCTTGGCCATGAAATGCACTGTAGGTTCACATTCAAATACACTATGTCTGCCATTCTGGGGATTAATTTCCAACAAAATAATGAACCCACACAAGACAGGCCTGATTCAAGCTGGGAAGTGCCCTGGTTCTCTGGTCTGCTTCCTGCTCGTCTCCTCTCTGCAACACACTACATGCTGAGAAGAGCCAGCAGGCTTCCCCAACTGGTGCAGAGAACCAATCTAAACAGGGTTGACCCCTCTCAAACTTTCCCAGTGCATGAAAGAGGTCTAGCTTTCAAAGGCTTCTACTGCATAAAAATTAACTAGAGCTCCTGGTTGACATGCCACAGATACAGAGCTAAGGAGACATCTTCCTGCAGAAAACACAAAGCACAGCCACACACTGCCTGTGCCCTGCCCAAAGCCAACAGTGTTGTTCTTTGTCTCTGACACAAAGATCATGTAGGAAAGAACCCTCTGCAACACACTGCAAGCTCCAAAGGAATGACCTTCCTGCTCGTGAAGTAGAGCACTTGATGTTCTAACAACATGGGTGTGCAAAATCAAACATTGTAATGAGTATGATACTGCACGCATTTGCCCAATAAATGAACATTGAGCATCTATTAAGAGTTTGGAGGACCCAGTACAGTCTTGTGCCTGTAATCTTAGCCTTTTGGGAGACAGAAACAGTAGGATCTCAGTTTGAAGCCAGCCTGGGCAAAAAAAGTTAGCAAGACCCAACTCAAAAATAAACCTGGGCATGCTGGTTACATGCCTATAATGCAAGCTAGACAGGAGGATCATGGTCCAAGGCCAGCCCAGACAACAATTCAAGATCGTTCTGAAAAATAACTTTATCAAAAGGTTGGGGGTGGGGCTCAAGTGGTACAGTGCCCGCCTACTTAGCAATTGTGAGACCCTGAGATCAAACACCAGTATTACAAAGAGTCTGGCCTTAGACTAAGAATAGAGTGCATAAAGAATGGAAGGAAGAAATTTAGCCCCTACCCTTGTAGCCCAGTGAAACAAGTAATTAAATAATAATGGCAGATGAATGGAATGAGGAATGGTGGCAGATTGGTGAGACCCAGAGCTAGACAATCATGTCATGTCTGGTGGGGGCTGGTCTGCCCCTGCCACTCCTTGGTTAGATCAATGTCACCTCTTTCCTGGCAAATGGCAAGATCCTCTCTTTGGTCTATCACCTGCTAGTCATTTCCTAGTCCCCAGAGTGATTATAAATTTGCAACTGACCAAGATACTCCTCAAACTTCCCAGTGGCTTCCCATTGTTCCCCAATCAAAACCATGTTTGTACTGGGCATGGAAGCTATTGCCTGATGTCACTCTTGCCCACCTGTGTCCCCTCTACTTGGGCCTCTTCCTGTCTGCTTACCATTTCTCCAGCCACACTACTTCCTTCAGCAGCCTATAAAATATCCCTCTCTGTTTTTCTTTTCCTCAGAAACTGTCTACCTGTCCTCTCTGCCATTGCAATATTTGCCCCATAGCTGAGCACCCATTTGGTCTTTGCCCAAGTGCTACCTTCTCAGGTGACCCTTCCCAGCAGCCTCAGGTCAGGGTCCACAGGAGGAAGGGGGATTCATACCAACTCAACATCCTTCACAGTACTCTCCAAATGCACCAGGATCAACTTTTGTTCATTGCATTATTAATGTCTATGAATGTAAGACTCATAGAGGCAGACAGTGCCTGGTATGTGCAAAGCACTCATAAAATGAAAATATTTACAGCAAATCTTGGCTGTGCCCTCACTACGGACCAGATTTTTTTTCCAAACTCTTTTCAGGCACCCACTCATATAATCTTCACAGCTCATGAGTGGGGCTATGGATGTGGATACATGCAGAAAAGAGGTTAAATGGCTTGCACCTGTGGATTCTTCAAGTTGTGTATGACACAGGTTAAATTTGAACTTGAGAAGCTCAGTTAGAAACCCATGTTCCTTACTTCCATAATGGATGACCTCTGAATTATGTGCATCTTTGCTTTTCCAATTAAAATCATCTCCTCTAAAAGCCACTGGAAAGTGATAAAGACCTGGAGGAAGTTTGTTCAACAGGACCCTATCCATCACATCCTCTGGCATCTTCTCCCTTCCCTCTTTGATTCCCCCATGACAGTGAGCACCCTGCCCTCTGCTCTCAGAACACAATCCCTCTTAGCAGCTGTGACTACAAAAACCTTATTTATACCCATGTCCCATGGCTAAAAGAGATCTTTAGGCAGCCCACAACCCTGTCCAGAGAGTATATACATCACCGGGAGACAAGCTGTGAAATAGACTGTGTTGATTTAACTAGAAATGCCATTATCCAAAAGCAAAGAAAACCCAAGGCCACCTCTGTGTTCTCCTATCCTGCCTTCTACCCGCTCCTACCCTTGCTTTATTCTAATTCTGCACCTCCAATCTTAAATACATTAAAAACATAAGCTATTCTATTTCCTTTTTTTTTTTTTAAACTAAACAGGCTCAACTTAAGGTCAGCCTCTTCTGGTACACTGACTCCTATTATGGGAAGAATAAAGGAGAGATTGCTTTTAAAAAGAGAGAGGCCGCTTTTAATGACAGTTTCCGAACAGTGGCCTTTTGTACTTGAAAGGATTGATGATAAAGCTCACTGTCAACTGACAGTGACATCAATGTCAAAGCACAAAGGGAAGGATGTCTCTCAATATGGGATCATCCCAGAGCCATTAACCAATGCTGGTCTGTTCTGCCATCTTGGAAGGTGGCTACTGTTCAGGACAACTAACTGCCTGAGCAGAGCCACAGACAGAAGGCAGAGCTGGGAAGGAAAACTTTTTCTTTGTATCTTTCTCTTCTATATGCATGGAGGGAGGAAGAGGGAAAGAGAGAGACAGGGACTCCGTTCCAGTAAAGTTATTCATCAGTGGCTCTTGGTGAAAGGGCTGGGGTCCAGGTTGGAATCCCAGCTCGGCCAAGTCTTGGCTCCATTACTATGAGAAAGCATGCTTGCTTCTCTAGTGTTCTTGTCTGTAAAACCACAATAATCACACTGTCTTTCACACAGAGTTGTTCTGCAGATAAATGAGTTGATTCAGGTACAAAGCTTGGCATAGTGTGTGGGTTAACTAAGCATGCAAACCCACCGCATTGACTTTTATGATCTCCACTGGGACTACAACAGACTGCATGATTTATAGGAGACTTTCTCATTCTTGAGCTCATTGTCCCTCCCTAATGCCCTGGCAAGGGGACAGGGTACTTAGCTCTTCAACCATTTCCGCAGTATTGCTCCGTGTCTCTGACATAGGATCATGCAGCAACTACCCTGGCATCCCACATGTTGTGAGCTCCAGAGCAATGACCTTCCTGTTCGTGAAGCAGATTATCTGATGTTCTAATAACATTGGTGTACACACTCAAACACACTAATGAGCACTATAATGCACACATTTGCCCATTAAGCAAACAGTGAACATCTACTAAGAGTTTGACCTTGCACTAGGAACAGACCGTGTAAAGGAAAGGGAAAAAATACAGTCTCTTCCTTTACAGCCCAGTGAAAGCAAATAATTAAATAACAATGGCAGATGACTGGAATAAGGAAAACAGGATGTCAAGATGGTGAGACCCAGAGCTACACTGTCAGGCCTTGTCTTCCCAGTTAGTGGGTTGGCTATGGATGTGCAGACAGCCAGAAAGAGGCTGAGTGGTTATTTGAGGCAGTGCATGACACAGTTTAAATTTGTACCTGGGAAGTCTAGTTAGAAACCTATGTTCCTAATCTCTAAATGAATGACCTCTGATCACACGAATGATTATTTTTGCAATTAAGATAATTTCCCCAAAAGTTTATTAAAAAGTGATGAAGATGAGATCATTCAAGCTCCAACTTGTACAAGGGGTTTGCTGCAGAGATGGGACTGGAAAAGTGACCAGGTGATTCTAGATCAGTGCTCGATCTACTGTTTGGGTTGCTTCTCCATCTGCTGAGGATGGTAAGACTAGCATATGCCTGAAAATTTCTTAGGGGACAGTCTCTGACTTCCAAGTAGTCACAATTTCAAGTATTGTGTCTTATTGTTATATTGGCCATATTGTTCCTCATCTAACTTAGATGTGTTGAGAGCGACCAGTGCTCTATTGGACAGGATTCCAGGAAGAGACATAAAAAGAGCTAACACTAAGCAGACTGGGACAAATGCCTCCTATCTGTTGGCCACTTATTTATACCAGGACAAATCCCAACTATTCCTTCTGTTGTTGACTGTTGCATTCAACATTTTACTTCCTTGCAGATTTTCTTATTCCCATAATCCCACCCCCTGTCTTTTGATCAATTAGTTCTCCGGCCCATGGTGTTACCACAGAACTGCCGATCACAGTAACACCTCAAAGATTGGGTGAAGGATGGACTAACAGCCTGTCCAAGTGGAGTTCTTCCCAGAGATTTTTCTGCTACAGCGGTCAAGGAGGATTGGGGAAGGAGAGACCATGATGCTTAAATGACATAGTGTTGGATTTGCCTGTTCACTCTTCCTTGGCTACTGGGAAGAAGTCTGTCTTCAACAGGAGAAACTGAAAACTCATCTTGGCAGGATTGAGCCATCAGCTCTACTCACAACACCTGATCTTTGACACATTCGTTCCTTCAGTCATTTATTGGATTCTGTAGGTTCTGCCAGCCCCATGACTCAATATATTATTTGGTCATTTGGATTTTGTTGCTTCCCATTGTTAAAAGTACTGTGCTATAGATTTCTGTTCCTTGCAGTCAAAACAATTCTGCTTATACAGATAACAAAACATGGGTGTACATAGACCCTCTAGAAAGATAGAGTATTTAAGAACAAGAGGAAATATAAAAAATAGTCTCAGGAGAAGGTTGAAATTATTTTAGTAGGCTTAAGAGGGCTTAAAGTTATAAGTAAGGATTATGTCCCAAGAACACAAGAAAGAGGTCTTTATCAAAGGATTTGGCCAGGGAAAGGCATAGGGTAGTTGTTTTGGATTCAGACAAAACTTGCTTCAAATGCCAGTTCTACTACTGAGTAGTTATAGGCCCTTGGCCAACACTTGATCTCTCTGAGCATCTGTACCTTGCTCCATGAAGCCAGGTATCTAATAATTCTCGGAGTGGTTAAGGGGTTCATCTAGAGCACCCATAAGGCACCTACTACTGCTCTGCTAACAGAAGGTTATTAATAAATAGTGATTATTAATAGTGAGCAGACAGCAGTTGACAGCTCCAACTATAAAAGCCAATAGGTGCTGGTGTGCACAGCCTCGTGTCCCTAGAGGAAGAAGGGCATCCCTTACTTATCTTGGGTCTGCTTTAACCTGGTCCAGGGTCTGAACTCTGTGAAGTACTTAATAAAATGCAATGAATAGATAAATGAAAAATGAAATCGTCGGTGTAGACATAGCCTTAGAGAAAATGTCAAATAACCATTAAAAGCCATCATCAAAACCCTCAAGGAAAGTGTATTTGGTAAGGTATTTAGTGCCGGGCTGTACTAAAGGAATCTTAATGGCTGATTTAAAAAAATATTTAGCAGGAGTGAAAATGTGCAAGATAGCAAAAATAGGAACAAAAGTAATCATTTCTGCTTATATTCATGAGTCCATGACTTGCTTACAAAGAAACAGAGGGTAAAAAAAGCATCTTATTCATTTCAATCAGGCATTTATTGTGAGCTCATTCACATACATGTATTAGTCTCTACTATGATTCAGCAAAGTCCTGCATCCTCAGGATCCAAAGATGAAGCCATGGCTATTGCCAAGAAACCCTCAAACAATGGTAAGAGGAAGAAATATTGATGGATAACTCTGATCAAATATAATAAGTAATGTCCTGTCAGAGATACTAACGGCCCCAGAACAAAAGACAACTGAGCATTCATTTTCCTAAAAATGAATAGAACATACCAAGGAAGACTGGAGGGAGGGAAGGCAAATTCCCAAAGGTAGAATTAGCACAACAAAGTCCTGAAGTTATGAACATTTATGCCACATCTGATCTTCCTGGGTAAAGACTACAGGAGAGAATGAGACACTAGGACTTGAATGCTGGGTTTCCCAGATGTCCAAAACCCTGATAACCAAGAAAAACTCAAGCACATGGAATTTATTCTGCAGCATGGCAGGCTACCAACATTTCTGATAGAAGAAAGATATCAGCATACATGTATTTTAGTTAAAGGAAATTGACAGAAAGGCAGAAGGGAGACAAGAAGGAATAGTGAAGTGTTAAGGTTTTTAAAAATTTCATATTAAGAAGTGAAAACTTTCTCCAGGTATTTAAGTAAGGATGACTCTAGGTATGGAAATAATGACAACTATATGAAAGGAGACTCTAACCTTTAGGCATATAGGAGACAAGATGCAAGAAAGTCCAATTCAGATGTCAGTGAAATGGTAAGGAGAGGAGGAATTTACTGGTTTGTGTAACTGAAATATCCAGGGGGTAGACACAGCTCAAACACAGCTTTTCACCATGCTGTGTGAACCTTCTTTGCTCTATAGTATTTTCATCTCTGGCAAGCTCTTCTATCACAACTGCTCTGTGATTCCATCATCCCAGCTTCCATCCTTACCAGCCAATTCAACCTGCTGCTCCCCCCCCAGCAGGTTCTGAACTTAGTGGTTCCAGGTCCTCTGACTTGGAGGTCAGGGTTTAGGATGCTCTGACTGGTCAAGTGTCATGTGTGAGTCTGAAGTGGGTCCTCCCCACCCAATCCCACAAGGACTGTGCTTAAAGCAAGGGGCACAGTGTGCTGCTATTTGTTGAAGGACAGGTGACTGCTAGGCAGATGAACACAGCAGAGGCCTCCTTTGGGAGCACAAGAAGGTAAAGGACAAAAGAAGCTAGGAAAATATTCAGAGACAGTCCTTAAGCTTAACCAGCAGTGCCCTTTCTGTGAATGCACTTACAACAGACAGTGCAGGAAGAAATTTCAAGTGCTTTCCAAACCTCCAAAAGTACTTGGAATTTTGAGACTCAGAATACTTTTTTACTTTTTCCAACTCAAGTTCTTTGACAGTGTGAACAAAAATCTCCTCAAAGATGTGAAGATGAACAAAAAGAACACTTCTAACTCACCTAATGTTTTCAAATGAACATGCTTTCTCCTGGTAACAAATGCATACATGTGTGCACACTCATGTAATATCCATTTTTCCCAGAACAGATACTAATATAAGAGTGTCGTAAGATTACACATAAGCAGGGATGTTCGCCTTCATTTTCTTTTAATTCTTACAGGTCACACAACCCTTTTGATTGAAACAATACACTTGGTTTTGTATTAAAAGGAAACCAATTTCCTTAATATTTCAAGATGTGCACATATTTTGAAGCAAGCTCATACTATGAATCTGATAAAGTTTTAGCATTGTTTGAAAATTCAAACTGTAGTCTAGTGATTAAAGACATAGGGTCAAAATTAAAGGAGACTTGAGATTAAAGGAAGGACTATGTGTTTATTATCTGGACATCTTCAGGAAAATTACTCAAACTCTTCTTCAGTTTCATGGTGTATAAAGTAGATGCGATACTTATGCTTAAAACAAGTGAGAATTAAATAAAATAATGCATGGAGTTTAATAAAGTATAAATGTGTGTGTTTGTGGGTTTGAGAAACTGTTATCCCCTCAAACAGGACATAATTTAAATGCCGTGTGATAAAATGTTTGAATAAGTGACAGACTCATAAAATAAAATGCTATGCAAATCTCAGGCAAAACGTGACAGACCTGCATCACAGGCTGAGATGGAATAACACCCATGACAGAGAAATAAATGCCAATAACAAGACACAGAATGGGTATGTCCCTATTCAAATAAGTCATATATATCCATACATACATACACACCCACATATATATTTATTAATCACAGAGTGCTGATAATCATATATGCATAGGATATATGCACACACAATAAATATGCATATATAAAGACTTGTACATGACTAGAAATTTTATGTTCTGACATAAAAACCCACCTCTGGGAGCTAAATTGTTTGCCTGAAGTAGGATTTCCAATTTATTCTATGTTTGACATTCTTACGTATTTTCAACTGTAATGCAAAATACTGTTTAGTGCTTTTTTAAAAAACATGGACTTTCTCCACCCTCTCTCACCAATCTGCTATTGCTTATCTGTGAAAACCCAGGCAGAATTTCCATTCCTGATCCCATTCAAGTATGGATGGACTACTGGGCTCTTCTGGACACCCCCCTCCCCATCTCACACACAGACCACTGTGTTGAGAACGATGGTGTTGATTAAGAGTTTGTGAGCCAGTGCCCATGGTGATTCAAATACTCATTTAATACATTTTAAGTGCCTGAAATGCTATGCTCCTCTGATTGGTGTTGATGGTTTCCATCTGATTTATTTCCTCCATATCAGTGTTCATTAAATGACTTAACATAATGGCCACCCTGGAGTTGCAACTCTATTTAACTCTGCATCTTTGGGAGGATTCTAATTCTCAGACTGTTCAATTCAGGAGCTAGCAATGTAGATTTTACCATCTAAAAGACAGGGACTGCTACCAGAAGGGACTTAGGAGGAAAATTATCTTTCAAAGGGAAACACAGCAGTCATGGCTGATTTTTTTTTTTAAAGCTATCTATGGTTTCTACTTTTGGCAGTGGTCTTATTATTTTTGACAACTTATAAACTACTGTGGGCACATTTGTAATATTATGCTCAGCGCTTTCAACAGTAATGTTTGATCTTCCATATTTTCAAAGTCTACCACCCACGTAGACAGAGCAGGGTAAGTAACATTCCAGCAGTTCATAAGCCAAGTGTGTTTGTTTGTTTGTTTGTTTGTTTGAAAAAGGCAAAGCTTCATTGGCCATTCCAACAGTGGCCAGTCTGAATGGGGATTTTTCTTATTTTGCTTATTTCCTTTTATCTCTACCAGTGGAGGTGGAATACTGGAATTTCTGTTGGTTAATTGTTTGTATTCAAAAACTACTGAGATTTGTTTTTGTTCCCCAGAAGGACAAACACTGTCGTTCTGAGAGATGTTGTTGGTACATTGGCATAGCTGAAGCTCACTGTGAACAGGAAGTATTCATCAGAGGTGGCCAGGAGGAAGATGGACCCACTGTACTAGAGGAAGGAAAGAAAACTGGGTGAGTAGGTTGAAGCAGAGTGGGTACAAGGGACATTGCAGAGGTCACTGGAAGTTCATGATGGCAAAGGACCATGAGAAAGAGGAAAATGCACAATGCTCATTTAGTTCTGATGGTAAAACTCAGGTGAACTACACAGAGTTGGAATTTGGCCAACTTCACTAAAAAGCCCAAATGAGGCCAATCTGTGATGCCTTGGAAAGGTGAGCTGCTCTCCCTATGGGAATGACATTTTAGAGGGGAAAAAACCACAGCAAAGGAAGTCAAGAGGAATTGGGAGTAGTCACATGCAGTCTAGCAAGGCTTACCTTGAAGAATGTACTGGAATGAGGATTTAGCAGATGCATACTCCCCCAGACAAACTATGAGATCATGGAAAGTTTGACAGGTATGCCAGAGTTTGAGCCTTCATGACTGAATGAGGGCCTGGGGCACCGTTCGGCAGGATGGGGCATGGCGGGGTGGGGTGGGGGGGCGTCACTCAAAAGCCTTGCAAGACCTAACCTGTAGCCAAGATGCTTCTCCTTGCCTCAGTACACAGCCAGAGTCCACACACGGAGGGTGGGAGAGCCAACAGTTACTGTACGGCAAGCTTCAGATCTATCTCAGTGGTGTCAGGGACAGTCAGTACCCTTGCAGAACACTCATGGATACATTTTATTACCAGTAAGAAAAATGTATTGTACAAATTTGCAAACAGGGAAGATGTTAAGGAGTCAAAAGAAGAAGAGTAATTTATTTCCAACGGGGTGAAATTCCATAAATTTTGCTATCATGTGTCAGGTACTCATAATATAAGTCTTGAATTCATGTGACAGGTACACACTGAGTGAGTTCTCTGCCTAAAACACTGTTGGGCACTGTGGGGTCCAGAAACTATCCTGACACAGCCTATAACAAATACCCTAAGCCAGGGCTGGCAGAGTGGCTCAAGTGATAAAGAGTCTGCCTAGCAAGCATTAGGCCCTGAGTTCAAACCCCAGTACTGCCAAAAACCATAAATAAATAAAAAGAAACCCTAAGCCTACTAGACTGAACCCTAAGACTGAACATGAATAGCAAAGCAAAACACAGGATTGCCATCATCTCCTGACCTGAGGGCTGCTTATTTATTTCATATGTGTTCATTTATCCCAGTCAATAAATAAGTAATAATGGTAGCTGAAAGTGTTCTGTGAGTTCAGAACCCATACTCTCAACCAACTGTAGATGAAAAATTCTTGTCATTATTTCTTAAGCAATATAACACATATTTATATAACATTTACATCATCCTATGTATTTTAAGTACTCTAGAAGTTACAAGTGCATACATATGTTTTGTGTATACAGTACGGTAGTGCTTAAAGCATAAGGAGGAATACATAGGTTATATGCGAGTAACATACCATTTTATATCAGAGGAGCAGCTGCATATTTGGAGGTCTTGGGACTCTGAAATGAGCCAGGCCTGATCATCTAGCACCCTAAAATAGCCCATACACTCAATGACTCACACACTTCTTCCATGGGAGACGTTAAGCATCCTTTCAATTTCTTCCAGGGTCATTTCATGAATTTCACTGCCTATAATGACACCCTTCTGTTATTGCAAGATAACAAAGAGAGAATACTTAAGAAAATCTCCAGGAAGATGTGTATATAATAAAAAAAAAAACCCTTGCCAGTAAGATTTTAATGACTAGCATTATTACGGTTCAGGCAGAAGAGAAGCACATCCAAAGTACATTTCATTTTGTTGAGGAATTATCTTGGTAAGTCATTCCTTTTGCATTTGTAGTGGTCAGGTCTCCTGAATTTGTTTAGGTGTGGAGCAGAATGTAGTGAGCAGCGATGGGGATTTGAGGCTAAGGATACCTGGGTTATCATCTCTGAGCTGCAATTTCCTCTAAGCTGCATGACCTTGGTGAGGGGATTACCTACACAGAGCCCCTATTTCCTCACTCATAAAATGGGGATAAAATATCCAACCCAGCTGAGCTGTTATAATGGACAAAGTTTTAAAAATATACAAATAGGATATATAGGAAGCACCTGACAAAAATTCTGTAATAACAAGGGCTAAAATTTAGTGGGAGGTTCCTCTATGTCAGGCATTGTGGTAAGCTCCTTGAGCTCATCTTAGATAATTTTTGCAGTTCTTTGAAGACAATACTCTTATTTGTCCCATTTCTCTATAAGACCAAGAAGTAAGGAGTGGGGATGTTCCCAAGGTCAAGGTGGTGCTTCGAGGATTTGAGTTTAGCCAGGACTGACTCTGGAACCTGTTCTTTCCACCACTGAGGGCTACTGGACTCAATGCAAGCCATACATTGGTCTTCTTTATTGGAAAAATAAGCTGTGGGATTTTGTTTTCTTTATAACAATGGAATAAATCAGGGCAATGCAGAAATTCTGGCCCAGTGACTAGCTTCCTATTCCTTGCTGATTTCATTAATGCCATTCTATTAATAGGTGGTATCAATATGAGGCATACAGACACAGACAGCTGGGTCTGAGGGAGGAGAAGGGGATTCCTATCTGCCTTGTCTTGTCATGGTGCCAAAAGTGTAGGAGGAGAGTGCTACACCCTGTGATTCATGATGGGGTCAGGTTCTTCTGAGATGTCAAGGTCCACAAGGAAGAAGGCCAACAGTGAAGCCAGATGCACCAGGTCAGCAGAACCCTGCCTGGTTACAATGCAAGACTACCAAGAAGGAATTAAAGCCACAAACCAAGTCAAAAAGGAGGAGGAGACACCTGGATAGGGGCAGATAGGAACAAACACTTCAATATACTCTGAACTGACTTTACCAATGTCCTTACCAGTCTCTAGACTGTTTTACTTTATTTTGAAATAATTATAGGCTCATGAGAATTTGTAAAAGTAGTACAGAGTGATTCTATGTACCATTGATCTGGCTCTTCCAATAGGAAAATACAGGATAATATCCAAATTAGGATGCTAATATTGGTGCAATCTACAGAACTTGTCCAGGTTTCACTGTGTACTTGTTATTCCATGAAAAGAACCCTAGGCATGGATTCATATAGCAACAACCCAAATCAAGAAGCAAAACTTTTCACTCGCCACTTTCCAGGCTTGTTTCCCTCCCCAACAACTCCTACTGATGTATATAACATACCAACCACTCGGTCAGGCAGATGAACATGTAGGGGAGGTTATACCCCTGTTCACGGAAGACACAGAGTCCACCAATCCCACAAACCCATCCCATTTCTCTTGTCTTCCTCTGTCTTTTATCCATACTCTCAAAACTACTTATGAATGCTACAAGATTTAAGACAGCACCAAACCCAGTGATGTGGAGGATAAGTCATCAGCAATAAATTAACCCCTACCCTCAGGGAACTGAAGAGCTTTATAGAGAAGAGAAATGATAATGAAGCAATTAGATAAACATATTTAAAACTGAGAAAAATAAACTGAGATACTTAGTATTCTGAGATAGCTAGTAAAGAAGAAATTAGTTTCCCTAAGGACACAGACAAGAAAATTTGGGGGAAGGGAATGGTACACATTAACCAGGCTAAATAAATGCATGGTAAAAGTTGGTGGCTCTTAGTGGCCACTGTGATGATATTAAGAGGGGGAGTCTTTAGCATGAGATTATGTTATGAGGATCCTCCCCTCAGGAATAGGCGTAAGACCCTTATGAAAGAGCTTCATGTAGTTTTCAGCTAGCACCTTCTGTTGTGTGTGGAGACACAGAGTTCTCCTTGCAGAGGATGAGGCACAAAGGTGCCATTTTGGAAGCAGATCTCAGCTTGTTGGCCCCCAGAAATATGACAAAATTAAGTTGTTCTTCATAAGTTACCCTGGCTCAGGTGTTCTGTTATCACAGCACAAAATGGACTAAGACAGTGGGGAAGTAAAAGGACTTAGGAAACTTCCAGGTAGAGTAAATAACATGCAGCTGTCCCTGCATGTTGGAGGGACAGAGTCATAAAGACCAAGGTGAGGGCTGGAAGATCAAATACAGACCAAAGTGAGGGATGGAGGCATGGCTCAAGTGGTAGAGCACCTACCACCAAAAAAATAGAAAAGAAAGACCAAAGTGGCTGGTAAAGAGTGTGAATGAGCACTGTACACACTTATGTCATCTAAGCCCTGCAGCTTAGATTCAGCTCTCTTGTAGCTCCCATGCAGCTCCCAATTCCTAAAGGTTGCCCATGGGGGGACATATCAATATGGAAAACTGGGGACAAGCAGGAACTGAGGGTTCACCAGGAGCCCATTGTCATCTCCTGTTGAAATGGTGATGGGATTGGGATGAGGTAAATCACGGATGTGAGAGAGGTCTGTGGAACAAACACTGTACGTTAATGATTTTTCCATCTGTCTTCTCTTCAGTTCAGCCTCTCCAACTCACCCTTAAAACTCTGTCTAAGGGACCATCTCCCAAAAGCCACTGACATCAAGTGAATTCGGGGTGAATTCCAAAATCCATCACAACCCATGCTTTGTGATCTGGCCTACACTTACCTTCCAGTCTCATGTCTTCCCATTGAATCCACCTCACTCCCAGCCCCAATCAACCATAGGAATGTCCCTTTCAGGCGCCATCAGAGACCCTACATATGGCTCAGCAGGGGATGGCCCTCCTGAGTTTGCAAGCATGGCTATCCAGGTCATAATGAGGATCTCCTGTGCCTAACTCCCCCAAATGGCACTGGGACTGCCCTCAGGAAGAAGTGGTGGGATGAAGTATCAGATATGTTAACATAAGTCTTGTCCCACAGATGGCTCTGCCAATGTACAGCAGGTTGATAGAAGAGGTTCCTTCCCAATCCAGGTGGAAGGTGCTCTAACTGAGATCCCATGGCCACTGCACTAATGGATTGTTTTGAAAAAGTAGGCAAAAGAAGATGGAAGGAAACAGAAACACAGAGACAGACTGAGACAAGGTGGACCAAGAGACTTTAGTAGGTTTTATTAAAGGGACCATCCTCCTCTATCCAAATTGATACTGCTAACATATAGGAATGTGTTCCCAGACACCTACAATAGGACAGTCAGCCTCAAAGGTAAGATTGAGATCCTTAATGAGCATACTGGGGAAGGAAAAATCACACAGACCAGAATTTCATGAAGGTGAAATCCAGTTGTAAAATTATCAGCACTCTCAAACAGCTGTTATGTTGGGGCAGGGTAGGGATTTCTAAAACCTTCTACTTCCATTTGGTTCCATTATTGAAAAGAATATGCATTTCATAATCCAGAGAGGCCCTCCTTGGATTCTTTTGAGAATTAGCTGCAGTACTCTGGCCAAAATTCCATAAATAGCCTCTAAGCATTCAGCTCAGTGGCACTGGTCAGAGTCGAGGTCCCTCCTGGTGTGACATTCCATCCGGCCGGGACACACACCACATTCTCCTCTCTTCAGGAAGCAAACCACTTCTCTGCTGTTTCCCCACAGTGTCCAATTACGTTCTGTCCTTGGAAAATGAGCACTTAGGCATTCAATACATTTTTAAGGAAATGGAGTAGCATGATTGCCCTGGGAAACACAAAGCCCATGGAGGAATAGGGCAAACTATGAATTTCAGGAAATATTGGTCTCTGTGTATTAATCACACTAATAATATTGCAAATGAGAGAAATATAAATCCATTTCCCTTCCGTGCACAATTTGCTTTGTTTGATTCCTTTGAAGTAACCATAGAGAGTGTTGTGTTGATGTATTTATTTCTTACCTTGATTGTTTTCAATTATTGCTGCATTTAAAAAAAATCAAGACTAAAAATGATAGGCTGGAAAGCTACATATTTTTCCAATTAGCAGTAAAAGCCATAGAAAATGGAAAAGACATCAGAAAACAGAAAATATACAACACACACACAACACTACCTCCTCATCCCAAGCCCGTGACAGACATGCCGAATCAATTACAGAATCCTGGCCAAGAGAGGCCATAAGTGGCCTCAGGTTCCTTTTCCATCTTTTCCCATATAGCATTTACCCACCAGCCAAAATTAGGCTCACTGGGACCCAGGCCACTAAATTCTGAGTAGGCAGAATGCCCTTGTCAAGGACAATTGGTAAATAAGTGTCAGAGCTGAGATGACAAGCCACATCTAGCTCCCCTTCTGTGCTCTTAAGTGATGCCTCCAACAGGTGTCCTGGTGTTATCTTTCTATGGCACCTGCACAGAATTCCTTCCCTGATTATGGGGTTTTTAGGTAGTGTTTAAGAAACTGAGAAGAGCCAATGATGACTCATATCACTGAGTTTGAATGTGGAAATTTCCACTTAGAAAACACACATGTACCTCCACCCTAAAAACCTGCTCTTCCTTTTTTTTTTTTTTTTAAAACATAGCTGCGCCCATCTCAACATTCAGATTTCAGCTTAATTATCACTTTTCCAAAATATCTTTCTTGGCCAACTTATCTAAATAGACTCTTTTCTAATTCATCTCTGTCTGAACACTGTGGCATGCCCAACATGTGCTCCACGTGGCAACTGATCCAACAATTGACTGTCTCAGTATATCTCTTCTCAGACATTATGTCCCCCCAAATTCAGGAGGTCATATCTACGCTATTCTCTACCAGATTCCATCACTGCCAAGATCAAGATTGTCACTCCATAAAGTTAGCGAACGAATTACAAATACCACATGGTCCTAGAGTGTGTTGTGTTACCATATTATGTTGATTCCATTGCTTGGTCCTATGCACATCTACATCCATGGATAGCCTCAGGCATCCAGGGGTGTGGTTCTTCCCTGTAGACTCACTTCCCAGCTAACTCTAGTTCAATTTATTGATCCATAGGCTTGTGAGCTGAATTAATGGTAATTTTAAGCCCAGAGATGTTGGTTGGGATGGTTTGATGTAGCAGAAGCCAGTTTTTGCACCTCTAGGATAGAGCAATTCCTAAACAGGGTATCTGATCTTCAAACCTGATCACCCCACCCCCAAGTAACTAGGATCAGAGACATAAGCATTTCAGCCGCTATTCTCCCATATGGAAGGCAGAAATAATAAGAGCATTTTTCTCACAATTACACTAATGTTATTATTATCAAAGGAGGTAATACCCACCAAGTACCAGGTACACAGTAAGTGCTCAATAGAAATTAGTGATTACAGTATTGTTACATTTTTAAAGAACTTAAAAGATTCACTCCAACTACTAAATTCTTGAATTTATCTCTTCTATGTTCCCAGCATCTAGGTTTTGCAAAGAAAGAAAAGCTATTTGTGCTCTGCCATAAAGTCTTTGCAAATAAGCTAGGGCAAAAATGTTTTTATTATTATCTACAATTTCCTGTTATTATTTCCATCATATAAGCATAGTCTTGACTTAAAAGAAGATTCATAGTCAAGTACACTGGAGAAGGGGAGTTTTTTTTTTTTTTTTTTTGGTTGTGCCAAATGCACAAAAGGAAAATCCTATCTTTACTTTTTCTTGAAATAAGATCGCTTTCAACAGAACAAATAATACTCCAAAATGTGCAATATGCTACACACCACATTTTATCAAAATCAAAGTTCCCAATCTTAATTTAAAGACCACCAAACTTAAAAATGCATGTATTCTATATTTAAAAGTATTTGTTTTTCCATGGTGCAAAGGAGGTTTTTCCTTCATCAGAAATATAACAAGTAAAGGAAGTCTTCTGGGCTTTTTCCCCCCTTAACTCTGAAAATCTGGAGAGAAACCAATATTTACATTTGAGTTTGTATATGGCATTAAATTCATAGACATAGGAAGTTTCTTCTGGCTTCTCTTCAGAATTAGCTCATGCTACATTTTCCTCCATACATAAAAAGCGGGTGACAACTTATGTCTTCTTTTTTATGAGCTGCTCATAAAACTAAATCCATTCTGGTGTGTCTCCTTTGTAGCTCCCAAACATCAACATGATCTCTTCCCTTTCTGGATTTGACATACAGAACAAAGGGCAGTAGAGACAAGAAGATGCCATACAGGTGGAACAAGGTCCAGAGAAATCTTTGCAGGTCAAGTGCCAGCAGAGATTCAGCTTCTGCATGTGTACATGGGAGTGGTTGAAAATCATGGGAGACACAGAGACCAATGCAAGTAAATGTCTTTTCCTTGGAGAAAGAGCTCTGGTTTTTATTTTGTTCTCTTTCTAACAGTGAAGGCAACCCTGCATGCTTTACAAATCGCTTTTCAGACTGGAGAATGACACTGTGCTCTCTAGGGGTAGAAGGTAAGGAGATATCATTTATCTTAGCTACTTCTTGGAAGTTGACCAGTCAGCCCAACATGGCCTGTCAACAAGACAGGAGGCCAGGGAGGTGCCACTATTTTCCTTTACCTCAACTTTTGCTTTTCTTATTTTTAATTGATAAATAAAATTGTATATATTTATCATGCACAGCAAGTTCTGAAATACATATGCATTTTGGAATGGTTAAATCAGCTAGTGAACTTATGCATGACCTCATATACTTTATTGGTGACAACACTGAAAGCCAGCTCCCTTAGCAACTCTCAAAAAGCAATACAAATTATTAACTAGAATCACCAGATTGTACAATAGATCCCTTGATCTTAGTCCTAACTAAAATTTTATAGCTTTTGACTAACATACCCACAAATCTCCTGTCCCCTCCCTCACCAACCCCAGGTGACCACCATTCTACACTCTATTTTTATGAGCTCAATGTTTTTATATTGCACATATCATGAGATCATGCAGCATCTGTCTTTCTGTGCCTGGCTTAAATCATTTAACATGATGTCCTCCAGGCTCATCCATGATATTGCCAATGACAGAACTTCCTTTTTTTTAAAGATTGAATCTTGTTCCATTGTGTGTGTGTGTGTGTGTGTGCGCGCGCACGTGTATGCATGTGCGCGTGTGTGTGTTTATAGATGTCCCACTTTTTTTAATCCATTCATCCAATTTATAAACACTTACATCGATTTCCTATTTTGGCTGCTATCAATATGCAGCAATTAACATCAGGGTGCAGGTATCTCTTCAACACAATGATATCATTTCCTTTGAGTATTTACCCAGTAGAAGGATTACTCAGTCATCTGGTAGCTCTGTTTTTAATTTTTTGAGCAAGCTCCATACTATTTACCTCTTCTTTCATGAATAGAAGGTCCATAAGTTTTGTGTGATAAGAGAAATTAATCAGTTAAGAATTGCTGTCGCTGGTGAACACTTCTCTATCTTTTTAAATCTGAAAACAGAAGTTTAGAGATGGTCATTATAAGGCTACTGTAGCTACTCTTGGAGAATTTGGGATTTTTCAATCCTCCACCTCCACTTTCAAAAAAGACTCCTGGATTCCTGGTATAAGATGGCTGCTCCCATTTCTGACTAGCAAGGAGGAGGATGAGGAAAGCAAGAAGCAGCTTACCAGGAGAAGAATGAGTATAGAAAGGCTTGTGCAAACTGAGTGGTGGCCCTACTCTGTAGATTTCCATTTACCTGGCATCCTGTCTACAGCCTCCCCCAGATGCAGTAACTCCTGGGAAATGAAGGTTTGTCTCTGCTATCTATTTCACTTCAAATGGACACACTGTCATGCCAAACAAAAATAGCAGATTGGAGAAGAGTCACGGGGTAGAACGATGGTCCTCAGAATGAGAACTCAGACAAACAGAATTCACATCACAGGCAGAATTAACATCAGAGAACTTTTTAAAAAAGAAGTTCAGAATCTCACTGGTGCCAGTGGCTCACGCCTGTGATCCTAGCTACTCAGGAGGCAGAAATCAGGAGGATCAGTTAGAAGCCAGCCCGGGCCAATAGTTCACAAGACCCTATCTCAAAAAACCCCCTCATAAAGGATTAGTGGAGTGGCTCAAGGTGTAGGCCCTGAATTCAATCTCCAGTACCACCAAAAAAACCCCTCAGAATCTCAGACTCTAGTTCAATGTACTGAATCAAAAACTTGGAGGGGGAGTAGTTGTTAAAAGGGCTTCAGGGAATTCAGACTCACACTCAAGTTAGAGCAGGGAGGAAACGGCTATGTATCTACAACAGAAAAGTATATGAGATAATTATAACAATTTACCCATTAGATTCTCACAGGAAACACGTCATCATCTCCACTTTACACATAAATAAAATTGAGGATCCAAGTCCAAGCAGGCAAGTGACTAGAAAACAGTATTCATGTCCATCAAGACCACTTAAGAGGTTAATGAAGAAAACTCACCTTGAGGCCACTGTCCTCAGTGAGAAACTGTGGAAACTTTTGTGTTACTGCTATTCATGAAAGTTCATATGACATGCTTCAGAAAGTCTTAAATCTGGACAACACTCTGGTGTGTAGCCTGGGGTATAGACAGCTTCTTTCTTTCTAGAGTGGAAAGTACATCCTCAGGATCCCTTTATGTTAGTGAAATTTTATTGGGAATACAACTTTTTAAGATTTTTGTACTTCTTGGAAAGCAGTCATAGAAATTTAAACCATTTTTAAATGTTCTTAAAATAATTATTACCCAATAACTTCAAGAATTTCAGAAAAAGATATTAAGATCCCAGAGATCTTAATCTGAGAGTATGGCCACCATGTTTCTGTGAAGTCCACAGAGCCCTTTATGCTAAGCCACTTGACAAACTTTGAAAAACTTTGCACAGTGGATTCACAGTTGAGCTATGACTCCTAGGCTAATAGAAACTTTTGCTTTCTGACGTTATCCATTTTGCTAGAGCTGGTTATGATTCCCCACACATTACTTGAAAACCAATTTCATTCAAGACAAAAGCATGTGAGCAGGGTATTACATTTTATGCCTAAATTATGCAAATGAGGTGGAGTTACATTGAATTTCCTTTCTTCCAGTTTTCATTGTATCATGAGTTAAAGAAAATTTCACTACCCTCATTTGCAAAAGGTGAATACTTTCTATTTTAAAACCCTGGGGGAAAGGATTGAGTTTTAATGAGCAGTTATCTAATATAAAATCTCTTACATATATTACTGACATCATTCCCAAGTGTAAATGTACATTACAGATAGGGTTGATCTTGACTCAATTAATCCTGGGAGAAAGGGTTTTATATCCAAGCAAAGACAAACCAAGAGGTGAGGGGCAAGATGAATGCAAATTTTTCAAAAGTCACAGGAGTTACATCAGTGTTTTGCTGAGGACATCAAAGCCCACAGCATGTGATCGCAAACTTTCAGAACACAGATGCCTCTTCTTTTTTTTTTCTTAATATTCTCCTGGTTTGGTTAATGGCTCAGTAGTAAGGGAAGGGGCCTCCCTACTGTTGAAAACGATCGTCAAACTCCTTTGCGTTCCTTCCCATGTAGCTGTGGCTTCCCAGAAGGAAAGGGACCAATGGTAATTCAGGGGACTGACCAAACTCTCCCGAGTGAGGGAATCTTGGTCCGCTTTGGATCTTCCCATTGCTGCTGTCATTCTTATGCACACAGTTAGAAGGATCATCTCAGCTCTTCATGGTCCAGGAGGTCCATAGGATGCAGTTGTAAGTGGACTGCATCAATGACCCTGGTCCATATTTCTTTAGCGTACAAACAACAGCAACTGTAGTGACTTTACAGAGAGGACTCAGTGTTTCTCAGATAGTTAGTCTAGCACTTTATTCGTCCAAATGTGGTCTTTGGACCAATAGTGGCAGCATTGCCTGAAACTTCATCAGAAATGCAAGTGTGTACATCCTCCCCAAGACCTTTGAACAATCCTCTGGGACTGGGGTCCAGCATCCTGGGTTTTAACAAATTCTTCAGGTAACTTAAATGTGCACTGAAGTTAGAGGATTCTTTACCTAAAAGCAGGTGGTTGCTATGTCAAAAGTGATGTATCTAGGATTCCCTCTGACATTCTCCTCATAGTCAGGAGATTGATGCCACAGCTCCAGTAATCACTTCTGTGTTCTAGGCAGGGAGAAAGATGGAAGGAAGCTTCAAGGGAGGATGGAACAAATAATACTGGCATTTTCAGCCTCCATGGAGGAAGAAAGTAAGGTAGAAGTTTAGGAATAACTTTAAGAATTGGAAATTAACAGTGTTTGCCACATCTGAGTACCAAGAACTTGCAAGAGCAATTTTTAGCATTTAAATTGGTATTTTTAAAAAATCTATTTCTCTATGTGGAAACATTCATTCTCACTTGGTTTGCTATTTGGAAGCATACATATTTGATATACATACGTTTGAAGTCAGTCTTGTGTGCCCATTTGTACCTCTTAAATTCAGTATGTTGTGCCTGAATGACTTATCAGAAGATCGAGAGAGAACTAAGAGAAGAGTCACTAGCTCCCTTGTTGCAGAGAATAAAGGAGGTTAATCAGTTCTCAGCTATTGTTCTAGCTTAAGATCACATGAAGAAACAGTCGCTAGCTGGGGGAAGATGCAGGAGAATGCAGACTCATGTTGGGATTACACGATCTGGGTTTTGACAACCCTTGAAGTGTTTTTGTTTTGCTTAACGTACAGAACTTTTAGCTGTGGCTTTCTAAGCATTATTTGAACAGCTTAGATGTTAACACACAGGCAGGCCTCTATTAGGAAAATGAACCCAGAGATTAAGCATGTAAAAATAATTGACCTCACCAGTAGTCAGAGAAATTCAAATTAAACATCAATGATCTAGTTCCTATTAGGAAAGTGCTAACATAATTATAATACTCCAAGCTTGCGAGGATGTGGAGAAAATGAGTGTGTACATGCACTGCTAGTGGCTATGGAAGTTCATTTGACCCTTTTGAAAAGCACGTTGGAAATACCAGCAAAAGCGTGTAAAATATTCCCCTTCCCCAATCCTCTAATTGCACTTCTGGGAATCTCGCCTGAGGAAATGATCTTAAATATGGAAAAAGAGGCCCATTGCAGAACAAAAAGGGTGAATTCTAATTCTCTATAATAAAATAGTTCATAACATTACACAATAGAGACACAGAGTCCAGGAAGTATTGGATGACCATTAAAAATGGTTACAGAGCCTAGACTCCTCATGTGATGATGTCACTTTTTTTTTTTAAAGTCATGTTCATTCTACTCACAGTCACCTACATTAAAAGTCACACAGGGGTGGAAGGGACACATCAGGAACCTAATGCCAACTGTATTATAATGCATGTTTTTACTTTCTTCGTTACCTTCCACTAGGAGGTTCATAACAGTGTTAGTTTCCTTTTTAAAATGAAAAATGATTCATAGTAAAAAAAAAATATGCAAACTATTCTGAATCCCTCAGAAGAAATAGCTCCATCAACATAGTTTATGACTACACTAAAGCAGTATCTTCAGTAGTTCGACTTTGTTTTGGTTAATCAAAAGATCTCACTGTTCAAAAGGATATAATATTAACAATACAAATCACAGATTGTCAAGGAATCAAGATAATCTTCCTGACTGCGGGGAATCTGGAAGTGACAGCTGACACCAAGCTTTGGTTTCCCCCTTTCTCTCTCTTCTATCCCTACAGGGTCCCTCAAGTCCTCACCACCCAACAACTCTGTGTTCACTGAGTCTTAAAGAAGAAAGGAACAGAGTCCACCTCCATGGTGGACATGGTGACTAGAGAGACAAGAGTTCATTTCTCAGCATAATTCCTTGAGGCACATAAAGACAGGGGCCAAAAACATTCACAAATCTGCACCAGTTCTTCAGGGAAGTAAACTGAATACACACACACACTCTCACACATATATTATGTGCTTATATATGTGTGTGTGCATATATGTATATAGATTATGTGCGAGTGTGTGGATAGAGAGAAAAAATAAATGGATGGGTAGACACATTTATATGTGCACATATGTAGATAAATATATGATGGATGATAGTTCTATATGCATGTATCTATAGGTGGTAAGTGTTAGGTTGGTAGATATTTAACTATCTTTATGCATGCATAGAGACATACATAATAGACACAGGTGCATGTACATACAGACAGATCATAGCTATAAAATACATTTTATATATGTATGTCTATATGGACACATACAGACAGATAAGTAGAAAGCAAAATCCACAGATGACAGATGATACACATGGGGAGACATCTACTTACGAAATACTTATCTACGTCCAGGTTTTGTGCTAAGAGCTCTCCCTGTGTTTTCCCAATTGCTCCATTGGGAGGGCTCATTTGCTCCCATTTTATAGGTAAAGGAAGAGTTTAAGGAAATTGTCAAAGCTCATCCCAGAACACAAATCCCTTTGAAGACAGCATCCCCTGGTTAACAGGATGTAAAGCCCGGTCTTGACTTACCAAAATCACGTCAGTCACTGTCCACCAATTGGGATTTTTCTTCTGAGCTGAAAAATGAATTTCTTACTGGTTCCTTTCAGTGACTAAAAGGATCTGGACCTGCAGGTGTGCCTGCTCCATGGATGTGGGTCCAGATTCCTCCAGCAGAATTCTAGTGTGCCAGGATTGCATCTAGATACAAGTGGCCTTTACACGTTCATGTCTAAAGTCACAGCTAGCATCCTATTCAACTTGCATGCAACACTTAGGAGGAAAAAGTATATTAGAATCTCTCTCTCTTTCTCTCTCTCTCTCTCTCTCTCTCTCTCTCTCTCTCTCTCTCTCTCTCTTTCTGTCTCTCCTTCAACAGTCTGAGACTGATAAACTTTAGAGACATTCTGGCTCTGGCTTTAGCAAGTGAAACATCTAAAGAAGTATGCTAAGAATACATGAAAGTTTCCAGGAATGCCATTATTTAACTCCATGAACAAAAACATTTCCACTTTGAACCATGATGTCCTGCCTGGGGAGAGCTAGATGTAGCAAAAGCAGCTTTTTCTCTTATTGAAAAATAAGCCATGGCAGCTGGCCGGTCCTGTTCATATTTTTAGTGCAATGAGCGACTCTAGAACTTACAAGCCACATTCAAAAGTGTGAATTTTTTCTCCTGACCACACATGGGAGTTCAACAAATGAGCTGATTAAAAAACTAAGCTGTTTTGGACTCATATTAATAGCACCAAAAGGAAGCACACATTACTTTCGAAATTTCTTTCAGTACTGATTGCATAATGCTTTTGTGTGTTTGTTTGCTTGCTTGGTTTTGTGGTGCTGGAGATTGAATCCAGGGCCTTGTGCAAGCTAGGCAGGCAGTCTACCATGTGGGCCACACCCACATCACTTTTGTTGTTTTGTTTTTTGAGATAGGGTCTCATTAACTTGGCCTGAACTGACCTCAAACCTACGATTCTCCTGCCTCGTCTCCTGAGCAGCTGGGATTACACATGTGCCACCACACCCAGCTTGATTATACAACTCCTGACACATGTATGCATTCATTCAACACATTTACAGACAGTATGTGCCAGGTACCCATTGTATACTGAAATACACTGAGAAATAAATGGTCCAAAGAGATAAGCCGGTTACTCAGAGACTGGCAAAATGTCCTGGGATGCCCTGTGGTGCCCTGGGGTAGCAGTGAACCCAGGGCCCATGAAGAACAGTCAGCTTTTGGAGGGAGAACAGCAGGGATGCTGCTCTCAAATCCTCTCCTCGCTCTGCCAATTACTCCCAAATATTCCTTTCCACATGGACTCAATTCTAGCAGCATCCTAAAAATATGTGAAATTGTTATTATCACAGTTTCTCAATTCTGAGAAACCAAGACTGAACAAACTACCATCGTCTTCCCCCATTTCAGAAAAGCTGGAGCATAGAGAATGCATGCCTATTCAAATAGAGGAAATATGGTAGCAGTGTTCAGACTTCTTGTGGGCAGCGTTTTTGTTCTTAAATATACCTCTGAAAGTGAGACATTCAATAAAATAACTCGTTTCTAAACTCAGACAAATTCTATAAAAAAAAATACAAAACGAATCCCCTACATGAACAAATGCAAGCTACCCTCATACACAGAGGTGACCATGGCTAAAGTAAAGAGACATTTTTAGCTAACCCATTAATCCTGCAAAGCTTTGTGTTAAGACAGGAATATGTCAGAACAGGTTACCTCGAGAGGGCTTTCTTTTGAACTTGAACTGCCAAAATCCCAAGCAAACACCAAAGAGCTTCAGTTTAAGTGGGCAAAAGGTGAACAATCAGAAGAAAGGTAGGAAGAACAGAAGGGCTGCCTGGCTATCAAAGAAGAGCTTCCAAGACAGGGGAAAAAAATGTGAAATCAGAAAAGTTTTCAAAAAGTCCGTATTCAAGTAGAGCTGCCTTTAAAAAGAAGTCATTCAGAGGTAGATACGCATGGAGAAAAAGAGTTTGCTTTTCAGTTTTCAAGCATCTTGGGTAAAGGAAATAAAGATACACAGATACAGAAACTGTAGCTCGAAGTGAGTATCCCTCTATGTAGAAAATAAAGAAAATAAAAGCCAACGTTACAATGTTTCAGTGAGTTTTCCATTGAGTTTTGTTGAATACTTTGCTTTTTCTCTCTCCAGAGTTTGAAACTACAGCTCATGAGTATTCCAGGCAAGGTCTAATTGGGAAACAAAACTAAGCCAAAGGAAGAAGGGAGCCTCTTGACAGGTGCACTAGCTCAGCTGAGTAGATGGAAATAACATAGTTGAGAAAAGTTGAAATTCATAACTGAAATTCATTCTTTCAACCAACATGATTGTCTCACGACTATTTCCCTTCAAGGATCCACAGAGCAACCTCAAACATGACAGAAGCCTGCTCTCTGCATTCTGGATGCTTAAAATCTGTGTGGCTTTGGTCTTTCAAGCTGGAGAATCATCTCTGCATTTTGCTCCACCACAATTGTCTCATGGATGCTATCAACAGACACAATGGTGAGTTGATTCACCCTAGGTCATAGACACAGTCAACTCACTGGGATATTTACCTAGCTCCTTCCACATGCAAGAAAACAGTCTGTGGTGAATGAGGCAGAAGACTTGCTTTCAAAGAGCTGTATGCACCTGGGGAATGAGTCCATCCAGGATAAACAGTCCATATGAAGGAGAGGGAGAAATGTATGCTAAAAGAAATCTAGCACAGGAAAATAAATCCCTTCCAGCCAAAGGAAGAGAGCAAGACATCAGGGAGGAATCAGTCATCTTTAAGGAAAGAAAGGAATAGAGTGTTTTCGATAGTGTGTTTACAACTGCTGGTCCTAAGGAACACTGCACATATGGGAATCTGGGGCTAGTTCATGATCAAATAAACTCAGAAAAGGAAGCACACTACTGCTCTCTTTCTCTCTCTCATCCTCGGAGCTTCCCGAGGCAGATTAGTATATTAAAGACTCTGGAGAATAAATTCTGGGAGCGGTGGGTAGGGGAATGGGGCTATGAGAGGGACAGAGCCATATGGGCTGTCTCAATGACGAGGAGCTTAGTCCATGGGAGGAAAGAGGTGACTTGTGTGGCTGGAGGACATGGAGCAAGTGTGAGAGAGGCTGAGTAAAGGCCTGAAGATGGATGGGAAGCCTGCTTATAGCAGTGACTCTCAACCAGGGGTGACTGCCTTCAAAGAGATGTTTGTAAATATCCAGCGATGTTTTAGTAATCACTAATTAGAGGCATGGGTTCTATTGGTACCTGGTGGGCAGGGACCAAGGACACCCCTAAGCCAATTTTAATGCATATGACAGGCCTTGGCCCTAACTCCATCCCCACCCCCCCCCCAAACAAAGAATTATATACCCCTAAGTATCAATAGTGTCAAGGGTGAGAGGTCAGGCTTGGTGTGAGAGACTGAGTGTGATGAATGGAGGATGGTCCTGTTGACAAGGGGTGGGAAGGGTTAAAATTTCATGAGGTGGCCATAGGAACTGTAGATCCGGTCTTCACTTTTCTGCACAGAATCACGTAGGGCATCCAATATTCTTTCTTTCTTTATTGTTGAAGTAAGAGTACAGAATAATGGCTCCAAGGTTCACATATGGTTTAACTGTGTGTCATAAGCTGATGGCATGATTTATACAGCTGCCAGAAATGGTCGACAAATTCGAAGCACCAGAGCAAGGGTGTGAATCCCCATCAGCAGCACACAGGTGTCGAAGCAGCACTGTCCAGGACGATCTGGCCTAAGGAGGCTGCTGTGTGGGAGGTTTTGACAAGGCAGGTTGTAATCAGGCCAGTGCTCTGGGCTAGGACAAGGTCCCCAAACGTCATTTACCCACCATGACACCAAGTCACCAAGATGACAATCCAAAGGAATATCTTCACAAGGCTGCCTGGCATGGAATAATTAAGGGTTCAAGACAGGGCTGATTAACTCCCTCCCTCCCCCCCAACAAAGACAAAGGGTAATAAAAGAAAAACTCAGTATGTGACTTTTCTGTGCTTACGTGCAAATATATAGGAGTAAACAGAAACTGAAGTCGGTGAATCGGGAAGACTTAGAGTTTGAGTATTATGGTTCAAAACGAGGTACTTTTTTGATGTTCCCAGCATTTTCAAAGGCAGCAGGAATGTCTACAGCTGACCTCAGCAGTGAGCACGGAATAAGTGTACTTCACTATTAGCAAGAAGGGCCTCTCCAGCCTTCATTACACAAAGTGAATGTTCTAAGTGCGTGATTCTGGGATGCCCCATTAATAACAAAGGGATTTCTTTCCCATTGGCCCCTTTTACTTACCTTTGTTTTTCCAGAATAAAAATATAATACAGGTCTCTTTGAGAAAATATTTCTTGATGAGGAAATCTTCAATTATAAAAACTTACATTGCTCCATTAGATTGGTGAATATTTTATAAATAAACATGCAGACAATTACATACCTATAGGTGGCTCTAACACTGTAATTACACAGTATACAGATATTAAAATATACTGTATTTTTCCCTATGAATGCATCTATGTGTAAATTTTTAGGCAAATGTGACAACATTTGATCTGTAAGTCCATATAGATGCTGCTATTCAGTGTCTTTTCTCTCAATATATTTTGGATATCTGTCAATACCTCCTAAACTCTTTTGTTTCTTTTATTTTATTTGAGACAGAGTCTTACTAGTGGGCTGACCTTGAACTCATGATCCTCCTGCCTCACCTTCCCAAGTGCTGGGACTACAGGTATGCACCACCTTGCTTGGCCTTTCTTTTCACTTTTAATAGTTGTAATGTGTTCCTTTGAGTGGATGGGACATAGTTTATTTGATCTGTTCCTTGTTTATCTGTAATCTAAATTCCTACAAGCAGAATCTTAAACCAAATGGTATGCACACCTTCAATTTTTAAATTATCTTCATCTGAAAGACAGGAAAGGCTTCACCTAGAAAGGAAGTCAGGTGGGCTTTCTATGAGACAGAGGGAGAATGGAGTATAGCTTAAGTCACTGTGATTCAATTTTTAAATTTATTTGGCAATACTGGAGTTTGAACTCAGGGCTTTGCACTTGCTAGACAGGAACTCTACTGTTTGAGGTACAACTCCAGTCCTCTTGCTTTGGTTCTTTGGAGATGGGGTCTCTTTTTTTTTTTTTTTTTTTTTTTTGCCATTGCTGGGATAACAGATGCATACCATCACACCCTTTTCTCAGTTGAGATGGGGTCTCACAAACATCCTGCCCAGGGTGGCCTTGAACCATCATCCTCTTGATCTCAGCCTCCCAACAACTACTATTAGAGGAATGAACCATCAGCACCAGGCTATGATTTAAACATTCTGTTGCTTGCAGATGAAAGCAAATGTAAAAGCCCTCTTTTGCCTGAGGTGAAGCATTAACAGAAGAAAGACGCCATCCCGTGGAAACAGACCATGGTCCTCCCAGACTGCCATGAGACCACACTGGGACCCTCCTGGACACTCAGAATGAGCAGGTCACCTCGGCGCCATATGCATTTTTCTCAGGGTCAAAACCAAAAGAATGTTTTTCCCTCAATTCGGCTCAGTTTATCCTCCAACACTGAGTTTCTCAACTATGCAGTTAGGTTACAAAAGCCCTTGAAAGACAAGGATAACAAAACAGCCCTGTATAGTCTGACAGAAGGTGGGAGGGCTGCACTGACCCAGTCCCCACAGGGCGGGTGAATATGCAGCTTCTGGACTCGGTGGAGTTGAATAGTCTGTGTTCACGTCTTTGAAGAACAAAGGCTTATTATTAGACCTTTGTAAAATGTCTAACTTTGTAATGTTCCTATCTGGAGAAAGAAAATAAAATCTCTTCCATTACAAAGGAAATTATCCCAAAGGGACAGAAATACAAGCTCCTGTCACTGATAACGCCAAGATACTTCTGCAAGCATAGAGCAGAGGAGTTAGGAACTGGGAACCCAGGTTCCCTGTCCACATGGTCTAGATTCTCTGGGTTTCAGTGGAGGACCTTGCTTGCAGGCACGAGGATAACTGACTCACCCAGTGACAGTGGCTTGCTCCTCCCTTCCTGGTGGCAGAACGCCCACACTTAGCTTCCTTCAGAGCTGGAAAGATCTGAAGGAAGTGGGTACAGTCTGAGAACGGGAGGCTGGGGGAGACCTCTGTACTGACAGATGCTTGCACTGCACCTGTTTGGTGAGAGTTTTAATGCTTACTTAAGTCTGCTATTTTTTTTTTTTTGGTGGCACTGGGGTTTGAACTCAGGGCCTCACACCTGTAAATGGGCTCTCTACCATTTGAGCCACTCCGCCAGCCCTGCTTTTGTGTTTGATATTTTTGAGCAAGGGTCTCTCAAACTATTTGCCCAGACTGACTTTGAATCTCGATCTTCCTGATCTCTGCCTCCTGGGTAGCTAGGATTACAGGCATGAGCCACCAGTACCCGGCTCAAGTCAAAAGTTGCTTGCACAACCCTGTCCCCTCATGTCTGAAGGGTTCCATATACCAGATGAGATGGAATTAAGTAAGGAAATAGACAGACTGAAAGTGATTTTTTATTTTCTCAATTTATTGTTGAATTTCTCTGTGGTTACAGAATATGCCCAGTGAGCTCACTGGGACAAACCGCACCCCACCAGGGTTGGGTGAGCAGCTTGTCAACTGCAGAAAACAGGGCTGCCTCACACCATTTTCCCTCCTTCCTTCCTTCCTTTCTTTCATTTTATCGTTTTTACATTTATTCATATGTGTATATATTGTTTGCTTACTTCCCCACACACACACTTCTGGGCAGACCCTGTTCCACCCTCTTGTTCTTCTATTTTGTTGAAGAGAAAATTTAAGAGATAATAAGAAAGACATAGCATTTTTGCCTCAGCCCACCTCTCGTGAAGGATAGGAACAGCTCCATGTGTACTTCAAACCCAAATGCTGAAGCTCCCTGTCACTGGGTTTTCCCACACCACAAAGAAAGAAACTCCTTCTAAGCTGTCCTCATCACCTCTCAAAAACTCTGGAAGGTTTCCAGTGTTATACTACAAATATTATCAACATTTCCCTTCAAGGTTGTAAGATAAAAGACAAAAAACTTAAAATGCCCAGTCAGGCCACTAAAATGTGGGTACTGGACAAGTGTAGGAAAGAAGTGGCTTGATAAGCGGACACTAAGCCTTGCTGTGGGTGACACTGTAGAGAGCAGTGGGGACTGTGGGAAACTGGATAGAACAAGGGAGGCAGCCACGGCTCCACGAGGGTCATGAAGCCAGAGGGTGAGTTTTTCAAGAAGAGCCAAAAAATGCAAGCTCTTTTATGTGAAAAGTCCTGATTCTTGAAAGTAGTGGCTACTAACTCCCAAATAAGGTGACCCCACCATGTACCACTGTGTACACCTTCAGGACCTAGTCAGGGGATATTGGTTGACTGCACAGTCCAGGCACTATGTGAGCTGACAAAGAGACAATTATATCTCTAAAGGGTCCTGGGATGGGGACAGATAAGACATGCCACATTCCAAAGAAGCAGGGACCCAGGAAGTCTTACTCTCCACTAAATGTTGAGTTAAGTACCAGGCACCCAGAAGGTACTAGACAGATGTTTGTTGAATGAACAAATAAATGGCCTCTACCCTGCAGTGACATTCTTTCTTTTCAGTGAGTACTGTCTTTTCCTTCAAGGAAAAATGTGTTTGTTTTCACCAAGAAAATCAAGCAAACTACAAGCAAAGGGCAGAAAAAGTTAAAGATTCAATATCCCAACGTGCAGGAAAAGACGTCATTTTCAGTGATAAAAACTTTAAATTTTGCAAAATGGAGTATGTGCTTTATATTATTATATAAAATCTAACATGTTATAATGATATTTCAGCATAGATTAATATTTACTTTCCAGAAGAAGAAACTAAAAAAAAGGAAACTACAGATACATAGAGTTTTTTTTTTTTAAATTCAAAGAGTAATGACTACCATACCCTTTCAATGATAAGGAAAAAAACTCACAAGTGAACTGAGAATGTGGACTCACTTTCTGGAAGTCCATCTCCACTGTCACCGCTCTATAATCTAAACCAAACGGGAGGGACAGCAATCTTCAACAAGGCAAAGAGTAATTCAATCGCATGGGACAAGCCATTGCTTGGGGAAGTTTGGGCCCTAGGATGGCCATTTTAGGACCAGGTTTCTCCTTGAATTGCCTCTCCTTCTCCAGCCCTCTCAAGAAGGGATGGAGAAAAGAGGATAAAATCTAACTAAATAAATAAATAAGTGAACACACCTTGATCTCCATCATCGCAGGTGGCACCTCTGTCAGATGGATTGCCTCTCCCTAATCTTGTCACTTCACTGCTGCAGCAATGAAGGAGTGCAGCAACCTTTGGGCTGCTAGATCATTTTATCGGCCTCACTTATGACTTTCTGTAGATTACATTAACTGTCATCTCTTGGGAGATAAAAGATAAAGTGTGCCTGATGCAAAATGCCCCCCCAAACAACGCGAGCCTACAAAGCCACCGAGAGCGTCAGAAGGCTGAGGAGAAAAGGAGAGGACACAGAGGAAGCCATCAGTACCAGGGTTCATTTTGATACCTGTCTCGGGCAGCTTGGGCCTCTTGGGCAGCAGGGTGTGCGGCCACAGCTGAAATACGTACCCTGATAACCTTCTGAGCAACCCCTAACAGAACTTCAGGCAGAGTCTGTTACCTTTTAGTTTCTTAAAAAGTAAAATCACACTCAGAAAACAAAAAAGTAGTATATCTGATAATATAGTGAAATATTTCATTTCACTATGTATGCGATTTTGGGGGTGGACTTTGACCGTACTGGGGTTTGAACTCAGAGCTTCACACATTCTAGGCAGGTGCTCTACTGCTTGAGCCACTCTGCCAGCCCTTTCTGCTTTGCTTGTTTTGGAGACAGCGTCTCACTTTTGCCCAGGCAGCCTGGACTGTAATTCTCCTATTTTAAGTTTCCCCACCATAGCTGAGATGACAGGTGCATGGCACCATGCCCACCTTTTTCTCCAATGAGATGGGATCTTGCAAACTTTTTGCCCAGGCTGCCTTCAAACCACAATCCTCCCAGTCTCAGCCTCCCTCCTAGCTAGGATGACAGGCATGAGCCACAGGCGCTCTGCCCATTTTAAGAATAAAGACCATTCCCATGTGCTTATCTGTACTGTGTGCTTAAAAAGTTGAAGGAGAAAAATTGTCCAGATACAAAACAACAAGGAATTAGATTATACAAATGACCGCTGCCTACTGAAGTCACTGCTAGCTAAAAGAGAAGGAAAGCTACTACTTTGTTGTTGTTTTCTTGTTTGTTTTGTTTTTTGGGGGTACCTGTGATTGCTGGGCAAGTGCTCTACCACTTGAACCCTACCGCCAACCCTTTTGCTTTGTGCTTTGTTTTTGAGACAGGGTCTCACTGATTTCAATCAGGCTGGCCTCAAATTCCAGATCTTCCTGCCTCAGCATCCCGAGTAGCTGGGATTACAATGTGGTACCACCATGCGTAGGATTCTAGTCATATGTAAGATTTTTCCATTGACGAAAAGATGGGCATTAATACAGGAACCCTTCATACTATGTTAGCAATTTCCTGGGAGTCTATACCTATTTAAAACATTTTTTTTAAAAGTTTTACAAATTATTGCTGCTAAAATTTGAAGATGGTTTAAAAGATTCAGCAAACACTGTGAGCACTTCCTAATACCAGCTCCTGGAGCCAGAGAAGCAAACAAGACAGGTGGTGTCTCTACCCTCATGGAGTGTATATTTTACAGCGAGGAGCGGAAGTCAAGGTCAATGGCAATGAGGCATGGGTTATTCCAATAAGAACTGACAAAGCAGATTGAGAAAAAAAAATGGTCAGAGCAGGAGGTGACAGAGCAAGGCCTTCTGAGGAGGGAACACTTTCGTGTGTCCCTAAAAATAGAAAGAACCAAGCTTGTCCCTTCCGGGTAGAAGGGACAGCGTGCACACTGTGCTGGCAGAGCAACATCTTGGCTTGCTTGTTCATGGAATGGAAAAGAAACCAGCAGAACTCAAGAGAACCAGGGGAGACAAGAGGCTGACAGGACAAGATAGGGAGGAAGTTGTGTCCTAAGTCAGATTCGAGCTGTGCCTTAAATGGCACAAATACCAACTTGTTATCAGTGTCTGAAAACTTGCAAGACTCATTGTCGGTTTTCAAATTAAGGGAGATGATGGCTAGCCACTCGTGGTACTTACTGTTGGATGGCTCCAGCCCCTCCCTTTGGTTCACGCCAATGAGGCCAGTTACCGTAAGGCGCATTGGGCGCAGGCCCCGCACCATCAGTCTGTTTATTCCAGGTTGTGAAAGAACGGCCTAGATCCTGAGGCTCTGCTTCAAAGCGAAACCCAGAGTATTTGTTAATGCCCCTAAGTATCCTCTTGAGCTGAAACGGGTAGACAGAAAACAGTCTAGAAAGAAGATAACCAAAGCATACTGCTCTCGACATTTTACATAGAGAAACAAGAAGAGAGAAGCGTCTGGCATCAGGAGAAGCAAAGTGACTGAAATATGCAAACGCACAACCTTCCCCAGCCTTGCCAGATCGCTGCTGTATTCCAAGTGCACCCAGCGCTGTGTAATTCAGAGGAACCATAAATCCGGGGCCGGCGAAACATCTGACAACAGCTAAAGATGTTTTGTAAATGTGCATCCATATTTATAAACACGGCAGGAGAAGCCGAAGAACAGAAGAAGTGTGCTTCCCCGAAAGTCGTCTGAAAGTCAAAAAAATGCCATTAATTACTTTGTCACGACAACCTTGTTCAATTTCATCTCAGGTGACTTATCAGCTCTGATACAGAACCGAAATTTTAATACCAAATTGCAACCAGCTTCAGAGGCGGCATACCTTAAAACACAGAGCCTCCCTTTCTTCCAGGCAACATTAGGCTAATCCCCTGTGACAGAAGAGGACTCTTCGGAACTAGCTCGCAAGTCCCCCAAATATGAAGCAGTAACCGAAATGTCAATTACTTTTCCAGGGGTAGACAAATTGCTAGCACACTAATGCAATTTAAGCCCAATAATTAGATAACAGGACTACAGAGAGGGCCTGGTGACAGAGCCTTCTGAGATAATAGAATCTAGCGTCCTACTTCTTAAATATTAACATCATTCTGTCTCAGTCAATCGGTTTATGGTAATTTAAAAAAGGGCAAAGCAAATTCTTTTCATTGCTAATAATATTGGGCAACTGCAGAGTTAGCTTTGAAGGTTAACAACCCACAGGGTCAAAACTTAATCACGTGTTACCACGCATTGGCGCCTTTCTTCTTTCATCTCTTTCTTTTGGAATGCCCTCTTGGTGGAGAGCTAAGGGTTTAGGAGAATCACATGCAGACATCAGCACACACAATGCACCCACAACAGGCAGCCATTGTCACTGAGGCCACCCAACTCAATTAACAGCATTATAAAGAAATCAGCCCCTTCCTTCCTCTTACGTACATTCTAAAATACCTCAACTTGATCATCTTTTCTTACCTCCATGCATGGCACATTTTAAGGACATCATGGAGATACCTACAAATTAATCCCAAATGTTATATGTTTCCCATCCCCACCAATGGGACGCCCAGACTTTTACACATAGATTCAGATACCTCCATACAGTATCAGTCCTAATTTCAACTGTGGTCTGTTTTATTAGCTGGATTTTGTCAGTTTTGTTTAATATATTTATTCCAAGTGCTGAATGAGTTCTAAAACTTCTATGATATTTTAAAACAAACCAGAACAAATGTAAATTCCCCAAGACACAGTATTTTCAGTGATCTATCTGGATGGACTTGACAGGAAAACAAATTCTGTATCCCCATTCTCTCAACTCTAAAATGGAAGAGATTAAAGCTTTAAAACACTCTCTAAAAAAATTAAAAAATCAACTATCAGTGTGTCAAGGCTTCAAAGGAGAATGAGGAATGTGGTAGAGACTAGGTAGGGGTGCATGGTGGGGGAAGGAGAGGTCTTACAGAAGGGAGTAACTGGGTTCCCCACACCTAATAAGATCTGTTTGCAGAGGATAAGAAAGAAATAACCCTATGCCTGTTGATTTGGACAGTGTCTCCTCAGTCATTCGCGATTAAATAGACAAGCACAGCCCTGTGTGCAAGGTCAGACATAGGCCGGCTGCTCTGTCTGGAAGCAACACAACTGATCCTTGTGACCCAGATATGGGACTGCAGGGTCAAGTGACAATTCTGTCTTTACGCTTCTGAGACACCTCTCAACTCTGTTCCACGGGCCTGCCACAGTTCACATTCCCACCAGCACTACACAACACTCCCTTTCTTCCACTTCCTCATCAAGGCTTACCTTGTCTGCTTTGTTTTTTTCTTGGTGCTACCGGGGTTTGAACTCAGGACCTTGCACTTGCTAGGCAGGTGTTCTACCATCTGAGCCATTCTTGCAGCCCTTTTTGCTTTCATTGTTTTTTTTCTTTTGTTTATTTTAGGGTTTTTTTTTTTTTTCAGATACAGTCTCATGCTTTTTGCCCTGAGTTGCCTTAGTTCACAGTCCTCCTTACTTATACCTCCTGCATGGCTGAGATTAAAGCAGGAACCACCATGCCTGACTTGCTCTCTGAGACACAGTCTCACTAATCTTTTTCACCCTGAGTTGGCCTTGTACCACAATCCTCACTCCCTGCCTCTGAAGTGGCTGGGACTAGAGGCATGAGCCACCTTACCTGGCCTATGTTTGTGTGTTTTATAGAAGCCTATTCCAGCAGGTAAGAGGTGGTACCTCACTGTGGTTTTACTTTGAGTTTCCATGATGATGTCTATCCTAAGGAACGGAACTCAAGATCGCAACAAAGTATCAGCACCTTCATGGTCATCACATTTACTCCCATAACCGAAATACGGAAACAACCAACGCGCCCATCAACGGATGAACGGGTGGGAAAATGGTACACAATGCAGTGAAATAATACCTTGCCTTAAAAACAAGGCAAACCTGCCACGTGTAACAACACGACAGACCAGGAGGACGTTAGGCTGAGTGAAGTTAGCCAGGCACAGAAAGAAAAGTGCTTCATGATGCCGCTTCTATGAAGTATCTACAAAAACAGAGAGTGGTGGTTCCCAGGGGCTGAGGGAGACGGAAAATGGAGAAATGAAAGGGTACAAATATTCGGTAATAAAAAGTTCTAGTGACGTGCTAGGCAACATAGGGTCTATGGTGAAACACACTGCATTGTATATTTTAAAATCTGATCGCATATAAAGTGCTCTTTCCACAAAAGAAATATTGATATAAAAATAAAATAAAACAAAGGAGGAAGGAGGAAACTCTGGGGGATGATAGATAGATATAAAAATTTGGTCTTGAATGTGGCAATGATTTTATACTTACCTCCAAATTCAACAAGCTGTGGATGTCAAATGTCTATAGCTTTTTGCATGTACATTATATCCCAACTAAAATTTTAAGTACATAAAAGAAAAAAGAGAATAAAACAATAGGACCGTCTTCAGCATTTCCATAAGAAAACTCTGGAGTGACATTCTAGCTCATTTGAAAACTGCCTTGGTCTTAAGTATTGAGCAGAGTCTCCTCCAGGGCTTGAAGTCCTCCTTCATAAAACAAGGATGAATTGAATAACCTTAAAATCCCTTCAAGTCTGATATGAAGATTACAACAAGTGACCCAATCACAAGGTCAATCTCAGAACAATCAAATATTCCTGGACAAATTTTGTTTGTTGGAATAAAATTATGTCAAGGTATAGATGCGTGGAATAAAAGACCAGTAGGGACACAGTTATGTCAAAGTTAGATTCTAAATAAAATGTGTCAAGCAAAACTATCCAACAGGACCAAACTCAGCCTTTGCTATGAAGGCGCCACATTGGAAACTCTCAAATGACCCAACACAAATCAGTTTTTCTCCGAGCTCAAAACACATTGTCATATTTGGTTTTAATTCAGATGAGCCCAAGCTGAAGGAGCTGGCTTGCATTTCAGGCATCAGTAACTTTGCTCACATGCAATACTTTGAGACATTTGCAAGAAGGAAATGACTTCAACGACCTTCTGTATTTTGCTCCCATCCTGTGTGCACTGGGAGGGATAACCAGTTCCATAATGCTTGATTTGAAAAGGCAAAGGTGTTCCAATGAGCTGACCTTGGCGGGAACAATTTCAGCATGATGAGTTGAAACGAGCCTCATAGGATGGTAGAGAAATGTGTGCACCAGCAAACAACTCAAACACTTACCTGCCACCTCGGTTCATAGAATGTGCTATGAGCACACCCAACCATACCTGCTCTTACAACTGACAGGTGACTTCAAATAAGGCCACCTCCCTATCACGCATGCAAAATGCCTCACCAGCTACCACTCTCAGGATGTCTGCCTCCTTCTGCAAGCTTCTGGCCCTCTTCAAGGTAAGGTGCTATTGTAGTATTTCCTAATCAATTAGCAGGTATAAAATTGTGCTACCATTTTTACAAAGTCCCAATCCCCTTTGAACATGTCACTGATGAAGTGTGGAGTTGTGGAGTGTGATGCTTCTAATCCCATTTTCCCTATAAGTCCTGTGTGTTTTATTGTGCGATTTTACACAGTGTGGTGATTTTTAGGAACCCATATGTTGTGTTATGGCAAAATGGATGGCTCACACTCTTCTAAGAGGAAGGGCAGGTGGAATCACCCATATCATTTTATTTTTTTCTCTCTCTCTTTCTCTCATATCAGGTACCTCCACTGTATTTCAGATTCTTAAAATTGCTTGAGAGTCAGGCATTGGGATTGGGGTACATGCTAATAAGCCCCAGTTTGGAAGAGAGAGATTGGAAGATTGTGGTTCAAGGGCATTCTAGGCATTCTACCCTGTTTCAAAAACAAACAGGGTGCAGTGCTGCACACCTGAAATCTACTGCTCTAGAGGTGGAGGAAGGAGGATCAGTCAGAGGCCAGCCTGGACAAAATCATGACATCCTATCTGAAAAAATACTAAAGCAAAAAGGACTAGAGAGTGACTCGAGTGGTGGAGCACCTGCCTAGCAAATGTGAAGTCATGAGTTCAAACCCCAGTACCACCACCAACAAAATAGTGCTCTCTTGGGGTCTTCCATGCAGAAGACCACCCACACTCTTGTCCTTGGGGTACATGCTGACTCCTCTTGGGGTAGCAGCTCCAATATTAATTATCTGGACTCATCTCTCTAGGAGGGTCTGGTGGCCTCAGACTCTCTTACTGCCTTTCAGAGTCAAGGTGTTCTCTAAAGTGACAGGAACACTTTGGCTTCCTTTTTGGGGGTGTCCCCAACAAAGCTCACTGCCAACACCCTCTGAGCATCTTTACTGGTTTCTTCCAAATGGTGCCATTTCTGAGGCTAGGTGTCTCCCCAACCCATGCTGTCTGTCCAAGGTCAAGGTCCTGAAAAGCTGGCTGTCAGTGAATATTCCAGCTATAGTTTACGACTGTGCTCCAGAGTGCCTGCACAACAGGACATAACTTACGCGTCTTTGCTTCTAGCCTTCATAGCCTTCTGATAAGTAGCAGCAACTAAGAATGTTGGCAGAGCAGCAAATAAATCTGTTGTGCTCGTGAACATCCACCCAAGGAAAAAACAACGTATGGTGACCCCTCAAAAGAATCTCTGTGCACATGCGCTTTACTTTGTTAGTTTTTGCAGGCTTAATTTATCCTCCAAGCTTCCCACCAAAACTGTGACATGTACAGTGCCAGGTGACGAGGCAGGCAACATAAATGACCCGCATCAGGTGGGTATTATTCTGTTAATTCAAATCCATTATATTAGTACAGGGATTAAAGACCTTCTGGCCCAAGGTGCTAGAAAAGCAATAAATCTGAATTAGATCTACCATTTTAGTCATTCAGGATTAGACCTTTTGGCGATGTGATCTATTAATGTGGTCTAAATCTATCGATTCATCCCAGAAAGACACAATTTAAAGTCAGAAGTCACAAAATGAACTTCCCATTAAGTTTTGGAGACTATGGTCACAGCTCATTTGACTTTTATGAACTAGAAAATGTGATGCAGACACAATGGCATTCTATTAGGGGAAATCATGCATTAACCATGTAGCAAAATACTGTAGTCAATTATGTGAACACACACCTATTTTACACATGGCTGCCCTCCTGACTTTAAGTTATTAAGGATGTGCAGTTAGCTTGTTTTAAGGAGTATTTACTCCCAAGTAAGAGATCTGTGATAAAACTTTGTTGAAAAAGTAAATTAGTATTTTTCATTTCTATTAAGTATTTTTCAATAAGAAACTGGAATTGATCTTAGAAACTTTTGCTATGTTTATTTCTTTGCCACAGAAGAGAAAACACGTGATCTATTTGCTTTTTGTAAATGGGGGAAAAAAAGTACAAATTCTATCATGGAAGAGAAAATTTGAAAAACTCAATCAGAAGCAGACTTGGAGATTTATCTGCCAGGCAGGAAATGATAATGCAAAATGCAGGTGACAATAGAGAAAAAGCTATTTAGATAAGGCTTAGTTTTCCTTTTCTGGAGTTCATCTTCATGGTGTACTCTATAAACATCATTTTCTCTCAATATACTTTTGTTTATATTAGTATTATACTTAAGCCAGACTATATTAATACGAGGTTCATTATTATTCTGTATTTCAACAAGAGCACACGGTAGTTCCAGGATGACTTGATCTCCTCCAGCTCTGAACAGTTACAGTTTCCCCTGACTTCCTCCTCACAAAATTATTTAAAGAATAGGATCTTAGAAATGATCTGATCTAAATCTTCCATTTCCAGAAGATAAATTAAGTCCCACCATAGCTACTCATGTGCCTAGGGCCACACGGTTAAGAGACACACCAGGGTCACACAGTTTTCAGAGACAACACCTCACAAGTGCACCCGTTGTGCCATATTTCAGTCCCTTTACAAAGACTCTCCCTTGAGCTGGACATGGTGGTCATACCTGTAATACCAATTATTTGGGAGGCTGAGGTAGGAGGATCATGGCCTGAGAAGCTATCTGAATTTTAAAAATAAAGAGGAAAAAAAAACACGAAAAACTGGAAGCCAAAGGACTTGGGCGAGTCTGAAGGCTCAAGGGTGCTTACCCAGCAAGCATAAAGCCTTGAGTTTAATCACGAGTATCACAGAAAAAAGAAGATTCCTTCTCCATTTTTATAGCAAGACTTCCCTTGGGCTTTATTTCTAAAGGAATATTTATTTATAAAGGAATAGACATAACATAGGAAACTCTAAACCTGTTTACAGATCATTCATACCTAGTCCATCTTTGTCCGTTTAATCTGTGTTGTCAGGCTTGCTGATTCTTCTTTTGATCTACCAAAATTAGCTCTTCCTCCCCAATCCTGCACACCTAATTCCGTTGTCCTGGCTCCAACCCTTGAATATCTGTCTGAAGCATAATGAAAATCACTCCTACAAGTCATCCTGAACCAAAACAGGTTGATCCTGTTTCCCTGTTCCTACTACCATCTGGTTTTATCTTTGCAGGAAACAGACCAGGTCAAGCTCAAAAAATATCAGAAAAGTTCATTGAGAGGAACTGATCACTAATTGTGCCCCAGTAGGGCAGGGATGACAGAGTAATTAAGTAGGAGCTTAATTACTCATGAGCACTCATGAACACGTGGGGTTCTTCAGGATGGAAGAACCAACACAAGCTGGGGAAAACAAGGTAGGGGGAAGTTCAGTTACAGAGACAAAGAATGATATTATTATTGGTGGGGGCATCTAGGGATGACTGAAGAAACATAAGTTACAAGTGCAGAAGAAACAATGAAGCTACACATAATAGTTTGAGGAGCCATCAAGAGCTACTTGGAGTTAGCACCATAAATTAAGTTCATCAGAGACATAGCATGGTGTAAGAAGAAATAAGACGCAGCTACACCCACAAATTACATGCAATTAACTGGAGTCCCCAATATAAAACTCTGTCTTTCTCCACAAACTATAAGCAAGGCATATATTCTTAACTGATGGATATAACATATAGCCAGGAAGAGTAAGTATATTGTTTTGTTCTCATTTGCTCTTTTCTAATACACACAGTGTCAAAAAGAGCACATGGTAGATGTTTGCAAAATGTTTATAGATATTAAACACCATTTCAGCTTTGAGAATCCAGTGTAGGCAGTGAACAGAGATGACCTCAGTGTAGAAAATGTAATAAAAGACAGGACAGAGTAGGAAATCAGTGTCTCCATTTGTAAAAAGAAAGAGAGAAAGGATGAAGCAGATATTATTAGCATGATATACAAGCACTGCATAGCCTCATTTATATTGCTTGTATTAAGGATAAATTGCCTGAATAAATTCTATTATTCTAAGAAATAGCACAAATAACAAGCTGAAAGCATCAGGGAAAAAAATGAAAATAATGATATTGATATTGCTGGAATTGTGTGTTATTTCTCTGCTTCCAGTTTCATGGATCTAGTTAGGCAATAACTCAAACTTGAGGGCAAGGATTGGTGCCTAAAGTCACATCTATGTGTTGAAATTGAAACCTTCTAGGATGGAAGGTTAGTTATTTATTGTCAATAATAGCCTAGATTTATTGTTTACTGTGTTCCGTGCAATGTGTTAAATGTTTCAAATAAATCATTTGAATGACCCACAAAAAAATCTGAAAGATAAGTGTTATCTTTCTAATTTTATATATGACAGAATTGATACCCAGTTAGGTCACTTGCTCGAAATAACATAGTTGCAAACTGGAGAAATGCAGAAACCTAACCAACCACCTCCTCTAGCTTAGTGACAATGAAGAATGAGCTTTGGGATCACAAGTTCAAATCCTGCACAGCTTTGTTACCTGGAGTGGCATATTCACCTCTTCTGACCTCAGTTTTGTCATCTGAGACCTGTTTGATGCATTCTGTGATGAGCATGTAAGCAAAACACACAGCACAGCACCAGGCACATAGAAAGTGTCAGACAAGTGATACCTGGTGGTAATCACAGGAGCTATTTTTATAATAATATTTATCATTATCTCTAGCCTTTGTGATTGTGACTCCTAGCGCAGGGTTTTGTCCAATCACTCCCTACCTTATTCACATTCTTCCCCAGCTTGGCTCTAGTTTTCAAATCCATGCTCTCTACCTTAAAATCTATGAGGCTCCTAAGTCCTTCATCATAAGAATTCCTCTTGGCCCTGTAAAGGCTCTTAAGTAGTCCTCCATGGCTTAAAAAATAAGCATGCTCTCTCCTTCCTGCCTTAGAGAGCATAGACATCCATCCTACAAGTTCACGAGCATCTACTAAGGGCCAGACATTGTTCAAGTCCAGAAGATAGAAAAATTCATAAACTCTTTATTGACCTTCAAGGAACTTACAGTGGAAGGAAGAAAAGTCAAGGATGAAAGTCCCGTTGTACAGAAAGGTGCGTAATGGCCTTGTCTATAAGGTAAGAGATCACCTCTAAGCCCTGCCTAGCCAAACAAAATCCATCAGATGACTAGAAAGGGGGTAGTAAGAAGGTATCTCTAAAGGAAAGGTGTCAAAACATTAATACCTTTCTCAAGCCCCCTGTGTATTTCCAAAGCATACAACCCTAACACATTTTAAAATCTCTGATTCTAGAGCTGAAAGATGGGTCAGCAAGAGGAAACTGAACTAGGCTAATGTGGATTTTATTTTAAAAATTTAAAAACATATACAACTATTGAATCTTCAGAGAATAGGTTAAATCTAGTGGAGACAAGGTTGCCTATAAATATTGAAAATTATACAAATGTACTCATCATTCAAATACTCCCTCAGATCTTAAGAACCTAGTAAACATTACATGTCATGTTAAACAGAGGAGATAAACATAGTTATTCCCCTCAAGGTAGGGCACACACAACCCAAGGTTGAAAACAGGCAGATGTACAGTCTCCGTAACTACATAAATTGCATATGCAGGAACAGAGCTATACATGGCATATTATGGGTGTCCATGGAAGGGACCCAAGTCCAGGAAGTGAGGCACAGAGCCAGGAGCATTCTGGGAAAGAAGGACTCAGGAAAGTCACAGCTGAACTGTGGGATGATAAGCGGGAACCTCCAGGCAAAGATGGTAGGAGGGAATGGTGAAGGAGACAGCTTTTACAATGACAGATAAATAAGTAGCAGATTGGTCTATGTCACAAACTCTAGACAGCTTGTGTTGCAAAGGGAAGACAAAGAGTTTTAAAAGGGGAAAAGGCTTGGTTGTGATCCTGAAGACAGAAATAGAGGAAGGATATGACCAAATGTTTATGTCCACAGAGGCTGGACTTGAGGAGGAAGAGAGGAAAAAGAGGTTCCAAGTAGAAGGTTGCTGCCACAACCTGGTGGAGAGGTAACCTGGTCATGAGGAATGAGCAATATATTGGTTTCTGGCATGCTCAGCAGTTCATGAAAAACCTGGGGAGGGACAAGGAGCTGGGAAGAGGTGGCCATGAAACCAGACAAGGTCTATACACAGGGCACCTGATTGTCACCGACTGAGAGAGCATGAGGAAAGGAATGGTTTGAAATGATGACCAGATGTTGAATTCCACTTAGAACAGGTCAAGGTGACAATATCCACTAGGCAGGTGGTATATAAGGCTGAGTCTCTAGGCTTCATCAACTTAGGATCTGACAGGTGAATTAGGTCACCCAAGGTAGAACGGGTAAAGCAGGAGTCAGATGTCAGAACCTTGGAGAGTCTATGGCCATACCACCCTCAACACGCCCAATCTCATCAGAACCTTGGAGAGTAACCTCACTTATCTGTGAACCCAGGAAGATGAAGGAATGAAGACACCAAGAGAGGAAAGAGATCTACCAGGAGTCAGAAGAAGATAGGGTTTTGAGAAGGAAGGAGACATTTCAATGCCAAATCCTGTGGGGAAGGGAAAAAAAAATAGAAGTTCCCAAATATCCAAAGGAATAGGCAGTTTAATTAGAAAAGTCAAGGTAAAGCTCAGATGGTACATGGTTGAGGGCTAAGTACATTACAAACTGTTTAATATTTACTGGACACTGTAGCCAAGGTCTTCTAAATGCTTTGCCTGCCTTATTGTGGGTATTTTTCATTTTCCAAGGTTACCAACTACTGCCCTTGCTTTCCAAATGATGAAACCAAGGCTTTCAGGTTAAGTGACTTTCTCTAGGTCAGTCAGTCAGTAGATGGGCATGTCTGTCCACCCTCCTGATCTAATGTAGCCCCTCTTCTTAGCCTCATTTCCTCCTACCCTTTCTTCTAACTGAAAGATTTTTAAAGAGAATGGACAGTGGGCTGTGTCAGAATTTATAACTACTGGAAGAAATCTGACCAGCCAGCCCCATGCATGTCCTGAATCAGACCTTTAATCTATCAGCAAATCAACTAAAACCTTGGATGAGTTTTTCTAAAAATGGATGAGTAGGTGTGCTAGACACACTGCCTCCACAGTAGGATTTATTAGCATTGACATCATTAAATCCATTACAGAGAAATGAAGCTTAAGGAGGTACATCACAAATTGCTTTCATTATACATTTCCTCATAGAACAAAGATGAACGTTCCAAATATTTCAGAGCCATCAGGTCAATGGAACTTTTCCTATGTACCAGTTCAATGCACTGAGTGGAAACCTTTGACTAAATTTAGGAAGAAAATATCATTTAAATAATCATCATTTCTCTGATGAAATATAGCTTCTTCAGTTGGGAGTGGTAGCATATGCCTGTAATCCCAACTACTCTGGAGGTGGGAGTAGGAGGATGGAGTCCAAGGCTAGTTCAGGCAAAAATTGTAAGATTCTATCTGAAAAACACCAAACCAGCAAACAAAACAGAACTATACTTTGAGAAGGAGCAGGTAGCAAGCTTCTTATTAACCACAAACAATATTTATTGACTGCTTTTAACACAGCAGACCCTGTCCTAAGAATTTCATGTGTAATCTCATTTAATCATCTCAACCATATTATGGGGGATGAGACTTACCCCTTTCCTGATTAATGATGACCAAGCTGACACAGAGAATCTAGAGCAAATATAAAGAGTTACCTCGTTGCTGCACGGCAGAGTCAAATATAGCGTGAGTGTCCATCAATGTCTCTGTGCCTTGGGTACCAGAGACCTTCTGCGATCATAAGATGATGTTCAGTGACCGTCCTCATTAAAGACACCAGTCATTGGATTGGTAAAAGTGTATGTGAGCGTGAATGAGAGAGAGGGTAAAAGAGAGAGAGGAAGAGACATGGGAAGGACAGATAGATGAGGAAGCAGCAGCTGAAATAAAGACAAGCAGGGAAGAGAGGACTGTGAAGGACATCAGTTTTTTCTGTGGGGGACACGGTGCCATGCCCATCTCCAGTCCCTTGTGACTCACCCACCAATGCCAACTTGACTTCACCTGGGTAAAACCCAGCCACCTTCAGCTAGTGTGGAAGAAGGTCCTCGATTACCCAGGAACTGGTCCTGAGGACTTTGATAGGACAATTCTCACTGTTTAATTACACAGACAACCTCCAAACTGAATTTCCACGGAGAAAAAAAAATATCTAGGGAACTGACAACGATTGAGACAGGAGAGAGAACGGGGGAGAGTCAGTCAGTGACAATTCCTTGGGAGAAGCAAAACATGCCTAGAAGGAATCTGAAGGGCAGAGTCCCACGACCTCCATCCTCAGAGCCCCGGGTGCACATCCGTGAAATTTACAAAATTTCAGTCCAAGACTAACGCCTTTGGTGCAGTATCAGCTTGGCAGTGGCACATTGCAAATGAGGACTGTCCCCTCTCGAAATCATGAAGATTCTCTTAGGAAGTCTAGTGGAAAACTCTCAAAATCAAGAGTCGTGATACCTGCCTTCTACGTAAGCATCTGTGATGAATTTCTGTAAGAATTTCGTTAAGTCAGGAAAACATTCTGGTGTGAATTTCAAGTTTGCTCAATAAATCAAAACATTTTTAAAGCTTCTACATCGACATGAAAAGCATCAGAAATCGCATCTTGGATCACACAAAATATTGCAGATGACTCTTGTTCTCTTACCCTCGTTTCTAGCAATGGATATATTTTTCTGCATACTGTTAACTTTTTTTTCCTGTCCAATAAAGTCTGCATTAAGTGACATACTCATAACTTTTAAAATATACGCAGTTGCAAAGTGGGCCATAGCGAACATCGTCTGCCATGACAAGCATCACTCCTGTCACACAGTGCCACATGTGCCACCACTCAACTCTCAAGTGACTTGAAGTCAAAAGCTGGGCTCATTTGCCCGTGAAAGAAAAATGTCATCCCTTTCCCTACTCTGCCAACAATTTCTGCTATAAGAGAAAACTAGAAACTATAGGTTATCATAATCACAGGCCCCAAGAGAGCGGGAAAACCACAGTAAAAGTCAATTTATAGACTATTTCCAGCACAAGCTAGTCTTGAAAATGCTTCCTGGCCTGAGAGCCAAGCTCACCAATGGAGGTGACTCTGGTTTAACTCAGGCCTGTGTCAGATGAGAAAACACAAACACATTATTCAATCCAACCCAGCTGTCGGTGTAGAAGATGCTTCACGACTGATTAATGACAGAACGCAAAGAGGAACCACACAGACCTTGGCTGTCAAGGTCAAATGCACAAGCGGACAGAACTGGGAGAGTTAGCCTGCCGGCCTTGAGTTTGGGCTGCAGCTACTGGTGTGTTGTCATTCACTCACACTTCCAGTCACACCACACACAAGATGGAGAGGCATATGGTGGCTTTCTCCCCACTTGGTGTAAACGCGGGCTCTAATTTAAGCTTTAAACCTTTTAGAATCCTTTGCCAGCAAGATAAAATATATATGCCATGATATTCTGAGCACCGTATTTTGTAGCAATATGCCCTGTAGCACATGGTCCAGTGAATTTGAGGGTGAGACCAATGGCAACTGAGTGTGAGAGGGAGACTGGCAGGTGCGTGCTCCCCAAAATCTAAGTGTTAGACGAAGGAGAAGAAGATGGTACCATGCACTGATAACTGAAAGTCGGTGCTGAGAGCTTCACACAGAGCTCCTCATTTCCCTTTGTGACAGCCTGTGGGGTAGATCCTTTTATTCATCTCACTTTCTGAGAGAAGCAACTAAAGCTTAGGAATTCAAGTAATTTGAACCAGGTCAACCAGTCTGTTGCATGAAGCCAAAATTCCAACATAGGCAACTGGACTCCGGAGCCCACACACTTAACAGCACACAATATCACGCATTGAAAAGTCACAATAGTGTGTCTACTGCAGGGTCTGCTGTATACGCTGCAGGCTGTCCTTAGTGTTGGTTTAGAGAGACTACCTTGCAACTCAAGGTCACTAAACAAGACATCAAAGCAAGGTGGACCTGCTCAAGTGACTGTCTTTTATGTTTTTCAAACATTTAGCACACCTCTATGGAAGTTGGAGCGTAGGAGTTTGCGCTGAGGACTTCACAAATGTACATTTCAGTCCGGGGACACAAAGATCTATGCAGGAGGCTCTTGCTAGACCTTTTACCCTTTCTTTTCCACAGTGAGCAAAAACTAACAAGTACATGTACACATATTAGTAAGCAGGGCTAATGGGATGGGCAGAATATTCTTAAACATATCAACTTATAAAATAAGCATGTCTTTAACTTCAGAGAAAAAATATCATGGTGCATGAGTTGTGTAGGGGAATGTATAAACTCTAGAATTAAGATGTCCTTATCCTTCCTAAGTAAATAGATGCGATCCCAGGGCACAGATAAGCTAAACCTTCCAGTCGATGCATGGATATGTGTACCTTTGTAGCTGCCTTTGTTAGTACCAGGTAATGGATTAAAACTCCTCTGACAATGGAAGCAAGTAGGAGAGTCATCTCTCTTAACTTTGAGTATTCCCACACCTTGGCCCTCTCCCAAGCTTTAGCAAGCCTGACAGGTGCTGGTGGATTAATGGTGCCATATTCTAGGATGTAGGAAGGCTACCACCACGTGAATCCTACTTGGTTGGAGACTTGTCTTATCTCTCTCCCTCAGAAACCCAAATCGCCCTTCTGCTGGCGAGGATAATGTGGACTCTTAAGAGTAGCTTGGACTTATGTTGGAATCTAATGTGCTAGCTGCACATTTCTCTGTGGGCAATTAAAAAATAAATAAATAAGGAAAGGGAGCAAGGGAGGGAAGGGAGAGAGAGAGAGATCTTGCACAGGATAGGGAAGGGAGTCCTCCAAGCACAGTCAAAGTATCCAAATAGAGAGCTGATTATTAAGCTGTCACATCCTAAACTTCACAGAGGACTTGAGCACAACAGAGAGATTCAGGTGTAGGGGGCTGAGAATAGGCATTTTAGCACAGGTTTAAAAAAAAGTGATTCCTTTGTGTATGAAAATGCATGCACAACTGTCTACAAATGCATAAAACCGTTCTGAAAGAACTAAGTTGCAAGTCCTCTGAGCAACCAAAGGGTTCTCTGTACCTACAGCAGCAAGGGACTCAGCAGTAAGGACTGAGAAGTTTATTCTGAGCTGGGAACGTAGGCACACATGCACCAGTGCACAAGAGACTTTTCCATGCCCCCTGTGAAGGGCAGGCAGTTTCCTGCTGCCGAGGAGACAACCCCATTTCCAGTTCCTTTTTGTAGGCACTACAAATCCACCTGAGCCATCAGCTCCATGCTGAATGCTTGTTCTGTTTGGTTTTCATATCATTTTCTATGAAAGCACTCTGTACAATACGCATCTGACAGCTGCTGGTAAACAAAACAATTGCATTCTAACAGATGGAAAATGGCCCACTCTGTGATTTAGAACGTCACAGGTACTTTTCAGAGGTCATCTACACCACTGAGAACATAGGAGAGACTCTGTGCCAAAGGCCATGGCAGTTTAGATAAATAAACAAGTTCAAGTTTTACAGAACTGACTAGCTTCATTTTGCAGTGTGCGTGGGGTTTCACACGGTTCATCCAATCCCTCTCAAACCACCTTGTTACTGATCCTATAGTAAAAGGAAATCCACTGGCTCTTTTGATCCAATAATATTTCTGGCAATCCAAAATTGATATACTTGGCTCAAAATGAACTGTCTGTGCTTTAATTCTCCCCATCAGGAAAGTGTGTCACGTTGTGATTTGCAATAAAAGGCAAGGATGATGTAGACACTCATAATACCTTTTCTATTTTTCCCTCTCTACTTCATACACTGTGCTCTCATTACTTTCAACATTTCTTTGCTCACAGTTTTATAGTTTTTAATTGAATTCCTGGAGTTGATAGCATTCTGGTAGCTGGGAACTAAGGAGCTGACAGAAAATGTAAGTAGGGACGATATATATTGATCTTTATTTTGTTTTACTCACAGCTGAAGGTTTCTGGGATCATACACCTCTTTGCTTTGTCTGAAATAGGCAACACTGAGGAAGGAATTGCCAGTAGGTTTATAAAGACTGTATTTTGTGCTTAGACTTTCTTTTTTCTAAAACAAAATCAATAATGGCAGATAAATTTCTTCTCTAACCTTTAATTGTTTCTTGGTCTTTTTGGAGAAAAACTTTCCTTTATCATGGCAGAAAATTAGAAAAATAGAGGGAACCATAAAAATCATTCAGTCAGTATCCTTGAGATAGCCACTAAATGTTTTGGTAAACATATACGTGTATATTTACATGTATGTGTGTATATACGTGTGTCTGCATGCATACATGTATACACAGGTATATATATGCACATACGTTCTGTGAGCTTTTCATCACAAAATGAATCTAATTCAGATTAAATGCCCACACAGACCTGCACACACGCAAAACTGTTGACAGTGGCACCATTCTAGAGGTCGGCAAGCCAGGGGTCAGGGTGGACTTCACTCCTGGTGTATGCCCAGCATTTGATAACATTATTTGGAGTCCCCCTCCCTCTCCTCACCTCCTGCTTCCCACTTTGTCATCCTTTCCAAGAAGGATGGGGTGTTTTGCATTTACCAAGCAAGGTAACCAAACATTGACTACACCCACCTACTCTCTCAATTCTTTCCAACACCACCTAGGTTTGGATCTCCAGCCTGGATTCATAGGAACATCTCCTTTACAGTCTCCTTAACTCCTTAATTTGGTCCCCTCCTACCTGTTTTGCCAGGGATCTTCTACAATGCCTGTGGGATGGTGTAATCCCTTTGTTTACAGCCATCCTTAAAGTCCCATATATAAAGTTGCCTGTTAGAAAGTGCTGGGAAGTCTGACACCTGTTTCCCATCCCATCTCTTCACCCCTTTCTTCTTCACACTGGCCCTTCCTCCCATTTCTTAGCCTGGTCACATTTGGGGCATTGTGCATGCTATCAGCTTAGCCTAAAATATCATTCCTCTTTTCTTCTTTCTCCTCTCATTGTCTCACTTACCTACTACAACCCCTACCCTCATCTCAAGACACTACCTCAAGAATGTGAATGCCTTTCTTGATTTCCTACCATAGGGGGTCCTACGGTATTGTATGTTGGCTCCAGCAAATCACCAGAACTTTGTGTGATGGGAAAGATGACACAAATGAGAAACTAAATTTCTATATGAAAATCTATCATGAAGGTATCTCTCCGGTTTATCATTGCCTCCAACCTGCCTCTTCCTGATTCATCATAACTGGTGCTCAAATACACCTATGTGAATATCAAATGAGCACATTTCACCTGTATCACTGGATGCACACAGAGACAAGTGTTACTACACAAACAGACTGAGAAGCATCAGAAACCCCAATGGCTCATAGGCACCTCAAGCCATGACAGTATTACAGTGACAGCTACATTTTCCCTTTGCACACCAGCTGGATCCCACATGCACTGACTATTCTGCTGTGCCTGATCCTGAGTGAGCAGAAGACAGGTGGCCCTCTTCCTTCTCCCTCTCACTCCATCACCACCAAGATACCAGCTCAGCATCACCTCCAGATGTGACCATTGTGATAGCAGCTTCCACCTCATTTCCTGACTCTGGTCCCCTCATAATAACCCCAAAAGCATCACAATAGAGCTCACAACATACAACACAGCTCCACTTCCCACAGCTCACTCCCCACCGCTCTGAAGATTTGTCAAGCTAAAGGCAGCCTCCAGTTCTGTGTCCTGATCTACAACCCTTCTCTTCCCTCCCATCACCATAGTCATCTCTGCTCTCAGTATTTTGCTCTGCAGTTTCCTCCTGAACCACACAAATAACTTTACAGATCCTCATGTCCTCCTTCCCGTGCCTGTGACTCTGGATGGAAAAGTCCCTTCCTCTTCAAACTCAGACCAAACTCTCTTGTGGAGAAAAATGATCTCCTAACACTGCACTCTACTCACAGTCACCATTTGATGTAGTTTTTGAATGAATTAATCTATAAATGAATGAATATTGGACTAACCATGGTAAACCAATGAAGCAGAAAAGGCATTTCTTCACATTTGATTCCTTTCATGTGGCTCTGGCCAAAAGAACTCAGAAAAAAAATGAATGCATATAAAGATACAATCATGTCACAACAAATGTTTTTCAGTTTCTCTGGGAGACCTCCTGTCTCCATTGCAAAGAACAAATATCCATGGAAGACAGAGGTAATAATGGCACAAGATTGACTTTACGTCACAGCTGTTTAGGCCAGGAAAACGAGGTGGGCCTGCCTGTCTGTGGTGGTAAGGGGATAATACATCCTAGCACCTGCTCTGAAAGGCACCTGTCATTCCTGTTCTTCAGAAAGTCAAGGACAGACCCAAGTGTCTCATGTTTACCAACCCTACCGTGATCATCTATTTTTAAAAGATTAAATGATATTTATAAAAGCATACTGCTTTAAAGTAAAAATAAGCAAGTACAAATTTGAAGTCTTTTCAAGTTTTATCTCTTATTAGAAAACAGATATTAACAATTGATCCAAACACGATGGTGCACATCTGTCATCCCAGTGACTTGGGAGGTGGAGGCAGGAGGGTTGTGAGTTCAAGGCCAGCTCTGGCAAAGAGAGTGAGACCCTATCTCAAAAACAAAATAAAATGAAGGCCTGGGGACATGGTCTAAGTGGTAAAGAACTTGTCAAGCATGCATGAGACCTGGTTCAACTCCCATTACCGCAAATGAAACAAAACAAACCCAGTTTAGACCCACAAATGTATGCATGTAAAATATTATATTCTAAGTGCAGAATTACGCCAAAGGTTTTAAATGCCCTGTGTCAGATTGGTACTCAAACTCTTGCCATCGCCTTCCAAGTCCTTGTCTACGAAGGCTGTTTTGCTATGATCAAGGATGTAGTTGACAGAGATAGGAAAGCCAGGCTATGGCTTGAATCCTGCTATCGAATACTCGAGTGGCGTTAACCTTTCTGAACTTCAGTTTCTTCGTTGTAAAGTGGAGATAATCAGCTTATTGTCGCTATTGAATGTCTTGTGACAGGATAAGATCACCCCAAGGGTGGGCAGGGGAGTCTTGCTGAAGTGAATTCAAGAGAGAGCGGAGGGAGAAAAAGTGACAGCAAATACAGGCGAGTTTTATTTCAGAGTTTTTGTAAGGAGATCAGGGAAACAGCAGCAGATGGAGAGGAAGTAGAATCACAGGAAATTTTTTTAATGCTGAATATATTATACCATGTGCACATGGTGATGGGTGTGAGCCTGTCCTGTCTAAAGACATCAGATACCATCTATCAGGTGCAGTGTCCTCGGCTCATATCTGCATTCCTGACCTCCCTCTGATCCTCCAGAGGCAGGAGCCCAATGTCTCCTGGACGTGCCCACGTGGAGTGCATTGGGCACCTCATAGGTCCAAACTCCTGGCTCCTCTCCCTCCTTCCTTCTCTCCCTCCCAAACACCTGCTCCTCTCACAATCACCCTTGGAAATGGATTTGCCAAATGCTCAGGCTAAAATACTTGCAGAAAACACTGATTTTTCACTCTTTTGAACATCTCATACTCCATCCACTCCCTAAGTAAGCTGCCTCTACTTTACAAATGTACCCAAACCCCAACCACTGCTCACCCCAGCACACGCTGGTCCCACTTGCCATCATCTCTTATCTGGATGGTTGCACGTCCCCATCCTGGACTGGATTCCTTGAGTCCATGTGCCTCACCTGTAATCTCCACCCAATAGCCATAGTGTTCCTTTGAACGCAGGTGCCATACTATGCCAACCATGCTGCTTCCCTACCCAGGACTCTTGAAAGGCTCCCTGTCCTACTCAAAGTACAATCTGAGCTCTATGCCATAAGTTTCAAAGCCCTTTATTGGCTACCCCATCCTCTGCTAACGGGCCTTCCCCCACAGCCCCCACACTAGCCTCGCTTGCTATTCACTCACTTGCTGTGACTATGACAAGGAACCTCTGCACCAGCCATCTCTCCTCTCTTGTCCTCCCAGATACCACATTTATTCAAATGTCACACATCAAAGATGTGTTCCCAGACCCCTCTCCCATCCATAAGAGCATCTGCCCCCAATCCTTTACTTTTTATTCTCCTATTGTTGTTTTGTTTTTCTTCAAGGCAATTAATGTCATCTAAACATTCTATACCATTTGGAGTTTTCCGTACATTATCTGTGTCCTCATGCCTAAACCCTAAACCAATTAGAACCTAAGTTTCTTGTCAGAAACAACTACGCCTAATGCCAAACCCAGTTGTTTCAATAACAATTTTGATTTAGTTTCTAAGCAACTGGAATTTAGCAAATACTGAAAGATATTTGTCAGCAAGTTAAAATATATAGTGTGACATTTCTGGTTCTCCTTTATTTCTTTGTCCTGTACTAATAAAGGAGTATAAACACATTCCAGTGAAATATTACAGTGTGCCTAATAAAACTAAGTTAACAGGTTCACTCAAATCATCTTTAGAATTCATTGTGTTTTTTCACAAGGTAAACATTTCCATTAAAAATGAATTGTGTAGAAACAGCTATACTCAGTTCATCGATGTTTTAAGGACAGCATAAAAGAAATAAGCTAAGGGTTATGCTATTAAACTTCAGGCTTCTCCATATGTCCACTGGGGTCAGAACATGCTGTAAGAAATCTTATTTTGATATTTAAAATCATACTGTGTTGTATAGATTAAAATGGGTTGAAACTACACGTGTCTAACATGAGGTAGGAATGGCTAAGTAAACATTAGATCATTTCAAACTCTTGAATTATTTTGTGATGTGGCAATCAAAATAGTAATTAGAATATGAATAATAATTATGTGTTGGAAGACAATTAAAAATGAATGGATATTATCTGTCTCATTACATAAGCACATATCCATGAAAAGCATACCATACACTACAAATAATCTTATCAGGCTGGTGAATGATTTTGATCTCTAAAGGGACCTTGGAATACAGTATTTTTGTGACAAGAAATGAAAACGGAAAGACCACAGTGGAGTTGGGAGGAAAACCTGTTTAATCAGAAGCTGATAAATTCCCAGTCTCTAATCTTCCAATAATTTGCTTAGAAGAGAGAGTCATCGGCAAGTTATTCACTGTCTCTGTGTCCCAGTTTTTCTGTTGCAGGGAGCAAGGTTACTATAGTAATGGGATCTCCAAAGAATAAGGATGGTAAGGATGAATTCCTCATCCATCCAGTGTTTGGTACACAGGATGCTACATTTCCCATCTCCCTTTCCCTGCAGTGAGACCATGTGACTGACCTCCACCAGTACCTATGATCAGAAGTGAAGCCAAACACTCAATGAAATGCTGTACATAATGATTTGTGCATCATCTGTAGACCTTGAATCAAAACTCCAAGAATTCCAAGACTGGGAGGAGCCTGTCCTCAGGGAAGAAGCTATACTAGCAGACCACAAGGAAAGCAAGACATAAATCTTAATTGTGTGACATCACTAAGATTATGTGGGTTAACTGCACATAGCTGGTGCCTCCCCTCCTGACTACCAGGATGAGACTGTCCTTTCCCACAGAGCCACAGTGGGGAAACTCTGAGGCAAATCCCAAATGATCCCAAGTGAGAGCTCCACCACATGTTCAGATTGATTTGTTTTTCTCAGGGGAACAGATCTGTGGACTATGATTGCTGTTTTTAAAGGTTTTCCAAGGTGCTGTGCCCTTTTCTGGATGACAGGATAAAAATACAGTCAGTCCTCTGTGGGTTCCACATCCCAGAGTCAACCAACTATGGATCAAAAATGTGTGGCTGCATCTGTACCAAATGTGAGTTTTTTGCCATTGATCCTAAATACTACGGCATAACAACTATTCACATGACATTTATGTTATATTTGGAATTATGAGTTATCTACAGATCACTTAAACTATACAGGAGGATGTGTACGGGCTCTGTAAATATTACACCATTTTGTATAAAGAAGTTAAGCATGAATGGAATTTGTTATTCTGGGGTTTGGTCCTGGAACCGAGTCCCCACTGGTATCACCCATGAGTAGTCAACACATCAAAGATGGTTTAGACTATCAACTATAACTGAGGGTAGAAGTCAGAAAATTCTCTCTCCAAAAAGCAATGGCAAACCTAGGCAAAATGATTTTAAGAAAGTGTCAAGACTCTAAGGGTCAACCAAAGGCATTCAATAATCTGAGTAATATTTACATGAAACACCCCTAGCCTTCAGGAAAGAGCAGTGGGGATCATTGGTGTTCCATGTGGTTGTATATTACTCCTAGTTAGCATGACCATTCTGCCTGGATGCTGCAGGGTGTGAGTTCTGGCTGCTTTGTTTCCATGGTCCAAAAGTGTTCACTTGATATGGTGAAAATGGAGCTTGGCAAATCTGAGGTTGTGGGTAGTATAGGGATATTCCAGTGGAGACTGGAGAAGACCCAAACACTGCTGATTAATCCTGAGGCAGTGAGCAGATGTGGGGGTGATACATAAGACCCAGCAGACATAGCCTTGAGAAGACATGTAAACAGTCTGCATTTTGAGTGTATTTCCTACACACAAGCAGCCCCTCAGCAGAGGACAAGAGCCCCTTAGTGCCCAAGTTAAATACAGCCAGCTGTGTTTTCATTGGCTTTTGAGTCACACACTTGAAAACCAAGATAAAAAACAGAAGAAAAATGATAACAAAAACAAAACTTCAACCAACTTTCTTGGCCACCCACAGATTCTACAACATTAGTCCAGGCAAGTTTATTTTAAGAAAGAAAGAAAGAAGGAAGGGAGGGAGGGAGGGATGGAGGGAGGGAGGGAGGGAGGTAGGAGGGAAGGAAGGAAGGAAGGAAGGAAGGAAGGAAGGAAGGAAGGAAGGAAGGAAGGAAGGGAGGGAGGGAGGGAGGGAGGGAGGGAGGAGGGAGGGAGGGAGGGAGGGAGGGAGGGAGGGAAGGAAGGAAGGGAAGGAAGGAAGGAAGGAAGGAGGGAAGGAGGGAGGGAGGGAGGGAAGAAAGGAAGGAAGATAGGATTAATCACTTGTGGGCCTTACTACAAACAAATAAGACAGTCCTTCAGGTGGAAATAAAGGGACACTAAATTGCAAGTCAAATATGCATGAAGAAACAGAGTATTGTAATATCAGACCACATACTCTAAAGTTGATACAGAAAAGAGTAGGAAATACTCTGGAGTTAGTAGGTATAGGTAAGAACTTTCTCAATGAAACCCCAGCAGCACAGCAACTAAGAGATAGCATAGATAAATGGGACCTCATAAAACTAAAAAGCTTCTGTTCATCAAAAGAAATGGTCTCTAAACTGAAGAGAACACCCACAGAGTGGGAGAAAATTATTTGCCAGCTACACATCAGACAAAGGACTGATAACCAGAATATATAGGGAACTTAAAAAACTAAATTCTCCCCAAACTAATGAACCAATAAAGAAATGGGCAAGTGAACTAAACAGAACTTTTTCAAAAGAAGAAATTCAAATGGCCAAAAAACACATGAAAAAATGCTCACCATCTCTAGCAATAAAGGAAATGCAAATTAAAACCACACTAAGATTCCACCTCACCCCTGTTAGAATAGCCATCATCAGCAACACCACCAACAACAGGTGTTGGCGAGGATGCGGGGAAAAAGGAACCCTCTTACACTGTTGGTGGGAATGTAGACTAGTACAACCACTCTGGAAAAAAATTTGGAGGCTACTTAAAAAGCTAAACATTGATCTACCATTTGATCCAGCAATACCACTCTTGGGGATATACCCAAAAGACTGTTACTCCAGAGGCACCTGCACATCCATGTTTATTGCGGCACTATTCACAATAGCCAAGTTATGGAAACAGCCAAGATGCCCACCACTGACGAATGGATTAAGAAAATGTGGTATCTATACACAATGGAATTTTATGCAGCCATGAGGAAAAACAAAATGTTATCATTCGCTGGTAAATGGATGGAATTGGAGAACATCATTCTGAGTGAGGTTAGCCTGGCCCAAAAGACCAAAAATCGTATGTTCTCCCTCATATGTGGACATTAGATCAAGGGCAAACACAACAAGGGGATTGGACTTTGATCACATGATAAAAGCGAGAGCACACAAGGGAGGGGTGAGGATAGATAAGACACCTAAAAAACTAGCTAGCATTTGTTGCCCTTAACGCAGAGAAACTAAAGCAGATACCTTAAAAGCAACCGAGGCCAACAGGAAAAGGGGACCAGGAACTAAAGAAAAGGTTAGATCAAGAAGAATTAACCTAGAAGGTAACACCCACGCACAGGAAATCAATGTGAGTCAATGCCCTGTATAGCTATCCTTATCTCAACCAGCAAAAACCCTTGTTCCTTCCTATTATTGCTTATACTCTCTCTACAACAAAATTAGAAATAGGGGCAAAATAGTTTCTGCTGGGTATTGAGGGGGTGGGGGAGAGGGAGGGGGCGGAATGGGTGGTAAGGGAGGGGGTGGGGGCAGGGGGGAGAAATGACCCAAGCCTTGTATGCACATATGAATAATAAAACAATAAAAAAACCAAAAAAAAAAAAAAAAACCAGAGTCTTGTAAAGGCAACTACATACATAAATACAGAAGGCAATATAAGTACATTTTGGGGTTCTCATAATTTTCCTACATTCTTTTAAATACAGCTCTATAAAACAACAATTATGAATTTATATTATGGTATTTGTAGCCTATAAAGATACAATATGAATACTAATTAATAGCACAAAGAAGGAAGTAGGGAATACAGGAGAAAAATATTTATATATCATTGAAATTAATTTGCTACTAACTCAAACTAAATTGTCAAAATGGAAGGAAAAAAAACACACAATCCAACTACACTCTGTCTACAAGAAACACAGTTCAGGCTCATAAGTTGAAGGTAAAGCCATATCACACAAACTACAACCAAAGATGAGCTGGAGGGCTCTGTTAACACCAGAGAATACAGACTCAGTTAAAAATAAGTGCTTCTAGTGACATAGACAAACAGCATACAACAATAAAAGGGCCAATCCATCAAGAAGGCATAATGACTTTAGATACTCGCTTACTTAACAGCAAATCCCTAACACACTGACACAAATCCTGGAAGAAATGAGGAAAAAATGAGACATCTTAAGTGCATTAGTTGAAGAGTTCTATACCTCGCCATTAGTAATGGAGAAATCAACCAGACCGAAGGTTGACAGGGAAACAGAAAACTTGAACAGCACTACAGAGTATCTGAACCTAACAGACATCTGTCTACAGAACCTTCTACCAAACAGTAGTGCGACATTCATATTTGTCAAGGGCATTTAAGACCATTCTCCAAATCAGACCACATACAGTAAATCATGATTTTTTTTAAATAATTAGAATTATACAAAGGCTGTTCTCCAACCAGAACGAAGTAACATTCAAAACTATTAACAAAAGGGAATTTAGGAAATTTATAAATATGTGGAACTCAAGCAACCTGCTCCTCCATAATCAAAGATTAAGGAGGAAATCACAAACTAGAAAATATTTGAGATGAATGTAAGTCTTCTTCCATACAGACACCCAAAATCAAAAGATACAGCAAAACTGTGCTTAAAGTATAGCTTGTACCTGTAACACCAATATGTCAAAAGAAGGAAGACCTCAACCCTAGTAACCCAACTTTTCAAATTAAGGCAAAGGAATTGAAGAGGTTACTAAATCCAAAGTAACCAGAAAGAAGAAGAAATAAGCACATGGACAGAAATAAATGGAACTGGAAGAAGGAAAACAAAAAAGAAAACAAATCCAAAAACTGACTCTGTGAAAAGGACAGTAAAAGTTGACAAAGTTTTTAATTGAATGACCAAGAAAATAAGAGCCAAGACTCAAATTATTAAAATCAGGAATTAAAGAGGAAATATTAATAACAGCCCTACGGAAAAAAAAACATTATAAGGGAATATTATGGACCACAATAGGCTTAATATCAAAATCAGATGAAGACACCATAAAAACACTATAGGCCTACATCCTCTATGAATACACTAGCAAAACTCCTCAAAATGATATTAGCAAACCAAATTCAGCAACACAGAAAAAAACTCCAAACCATGCCATACAAAAAATCATAGGTGACAATAATAGAATGAAAGTCAAAGCCACGTGATCATCTCAACAGATGTAGAAAAAGAATTTGACAAAAGCTAAGACTTTGTGACACCCCAACACATACACACACATGTAAAAGCCTCAAGAGTCTAAAACTAGAAGGGAACTATCTCAACTTCAGCTAGGGAGACCCAGCCACATGAAAGATATTATGAAAGATAATAATTGGGGATAATTTTCTTATAGAAATACACACTTAAAATATTAATTATAGGAAAAGATGGGGAAAGAGGAGGAGAAGCAGAAGTGGTGACCACTAGTGTTGGGGTTGGCATCCAGGCTGAACTGATGGTTACTGGGCAGCTGACCACAGCCTCTAAGCCGAGAGGGCTTCAAGTTGGGGTTCCTGCCTATGAGGTAGAGGTAGACAATGGAGCTCAACCCCCTGGCTATGGCTCATATCTATCCAGGGCATCACAGATCCCAAAATGAGCTCAGGTCTCTAGCATGTTTACACCTCCTAAGGTCAGAACTGATCCTTTACAGGCTAAGCCGACCTTACAAGACCAGGTGGCCTCAGCTACACACACAAATGATATGAGAAAGGGGATTGGGACCCAGCCTCTCAGAAGGTAAATGAGAGAGATGACCAGATGACAACCGTTCTCAAGGAATTACCTACGTTGTCACCACAAAGCTGAGAGCCTCAACCTTGTATGGTTATCAGAGCAAACAACTCCCATAGATAGTCCCCATTGTTCCCAGCAGCTGCTTCACGGACACCCCATTGCACTAGGACTCCTAGATTCCTATCCACACCCTCCATCCCTGCTCCTATAGCACTATCCACACGTCCCTCCTGCGGGGCCACACACATCTATTTCCTCAGCCTTTCGAAGGTGGGCAAAACATCTTCTGAGTAAGGCATTTTAGCTTCTAATTTGTTGTGGATTTCATCCTCTTCATGTGAGCTATGGACTGCTTAAGACAGAAATGCCAATTTATATTTACTTTAGCTTCATTTGCAAACAGAACCAAACTAGCCAGTGCTAAAGATATCAATTAAGGTTAGGTTGAGGAGTTATATAAGTAAGTACAGATATTTTCATCCAAAAGCACATGAGCCTTGTAGGACCAGATGGGTGAGAAGACAGCAAATAACACCTGTAAACCATCCTGGCCCCAGCAGAGTAGATTCAATGACAACAGAGGTCGATACAAAGAGAACTGAAATAAATACACTCCTTCTTTTACATGGCTGTGTAGCTCAGTGGTGAAGTTCTTGCCTAGCATGCACAGGGCTCTGCACTGGATCATTAATACCAGTGCACACACACACTTCATTCAGCCAGCCATCAACATGGGACTTCAAACCCATCTGCAAAACAACAAATAAATCTGAGTCTATGAATTTGGGGAGCAAATGGTAAACAATAGTGATCCTTGTAAATGTAGTTCAGGACACAGGCTGGTTTCCAGACCCCCATGACCAAAACCCAAAATTCATAATGCTCTTCTTTCTGTTTGTTCAATAGCAATTGTCATTTTCAAAGGGAAAATAAGATCTGAACACACTAACATCTCAAAACAAAAGCCAATTTAAAGTTATTAGTTCTAAAATCAGAGTATCCAAAATGTTAAATGGCTCCATCTTCAGGAGAAAGGTGCAAAAGCTCTTTCTTCTTTCTTTCAATTTTTCTTTTGAGCCCTGCAAATGCAGGGGCTATTTGGAGTCCTGCCTGAAGGAGATGGATGTAGCTGTGGTGTCAAAGCCCCCGTGGCTTCAGCAAATGGAGCTGCAACATCAGTTGTGCCTACGAGTAGTGTCTACTCTGTGGCCAGATGTCTCCAGGACAGATAATGGGCTCAGGTGCACCCATTCTTAATCCAAATTCCCTTGAGATACTCAAAACACTCATGGGTACAGCCATGCTTTCTCTGCAAGGACACAGCCTTTCACAAATGCTATCTCAAGCATCTTTACATTGGACTGGAAAGAGGGACCAGCACCTACTTTCCTACTTTATAAGACATTCATTGAGCTTGAATAAGATGCATGTTTGTAATGGATTACTATGAATATTATTAAGTATTTCTGTTCACATGATGTTTTAGGAAGAGAAAAACCATACAGACCAACCTTCTACCTGCAAAATCACAACCCAATAGATAGTACAATATGAAAAAGATCAATGAAAACCAGGTATGATGTGCATACTTATAATCCCAACCACATGAGAGGCAAAGACAGGAAGACTTATCTGAGAAATGGACCAATGCAAAAAGGGCTGGAGGCACAACTTAAGTGGTAGAGTATATGCCTAGCAAGCACAAAGCCTTGAGTTCAAACCCCAGAACCCCCCCTTCAAAAAAGAGTAGATCAATTAAAGATGGGCTTGGAGAGAATTATGTAAGTAAGTCATGATTGCAGACCGCAGCGGAACAGGAAGTCAGGTGGTGAGGACAGGAAAAATGAACTGAGTTGGGGCAGAAAAGATGAAACGTTAGTGAGTTTTAGACAGCATATACACATGGAGGAGGGTGGGGACGCCAGATTCAGTCGACCACTTTCATAATTAAGAAAGGAAACCTGCACTTGACAAGATCACTACATAATTTAAAATACAGTTTTCCTCATTTCTTCATTTTGGCCATTTTTTTCAGTTACTGAAATAAACAAATGAGTGCAGCCTGAAGTTGCTTCACCCTCACTGTGGATAGTTACCATGGTTGATTCAACACAGACTCCAAAGACCATCGGACCATATGTGCTGGCCCTTTGACACTGCAGCAGAGAAAATCCATTTGTTACCTGTCCTCCTGGCGATCACACCTGTGCGATCTTTGGGTGGGGACAACTTAGGCTCCAAGCAAACTTTCCCCAGATGAGAACATGTACCCAACAGACAGATCTCTCTACGCTCTGCTTATTAAGAAAATTGAATGTATGTTCATCAGCTTTTAAATTGCATTCAGTGCAGTATCTCGGGAAGAAAGAAAATGACTTTGAAATTCCTATGAAGTAAATTGTAACAAGAAGTCTCGTCATTGTTATTGTAGCTAACGTGTATTGACCTCTGCTCAGGTGTTAGACACTAGGATTGTGGTTTACAAACATGGTACCATTTAATCCCTAGGAAGACTCTGAGGTTAGGCACCATGACCACACCCTATTACAAATGAGTAAACTGACACACAGAGTCACACAGAGTCAATTTGAGCTAGGATCAAAACGCAGCTCTCCAAATTTAAAAATTAAGTCTCTCACCATGAAACCAGAGCCTCTCCTCCCTGGCTACTCATTACTGTCATCTGGGAAACTTGTGAAAAACACAACACCTAGAATCCACCACCAGCCAGGCAAAGTCAGAACTTAATGGTCTCCATCTGTGCTTTCTTCTGCCTCTGAAAGGGTGGCTACTCAACGTGTGGTCCACAGACGAGCAGCCAGAGAAATGCAGATTCTCAGGCCTCGAGTGTGAGCTGGTGAATCAAATGCTGTATCTTATTCTGATGCCCGGAAGCACTTTAAATTCAATCCTTAGCCAGGTACTAGTGGCTCATTCCTGTTATCCTGGTTATGCAGGAGGCAGAGGTCAGCAAGTCCAGGGTTTGAAGCCAGCCCTAGGCAAATAGTTTGTGAGACCCTATCTCAAAATACCCGACATAAAACAGGGCTGGTGGAATGGCTCAAGTGGTAGAGCGAATGCCTAGCAAATGCAAAGCCCTGAGTTCAAAACCCAGTACCACAAAAAAATTCAAGTCTTTGCTAAGTGTACCCTAGAGAAGAGACACTCATTCCGGCAGCTATGGGTGGGTGCTATGAACACCATAGCAGTTACCCTTCTTCACCAGTCAGTGTCTACCCACCCACCCATGCCCAAAATACCCAACCCATCTAAAGTCCTATGGTCAAACCCACTTGAAATGAACCGGATTAAACAAAGTCAAATAACTTCTTTTCTCCAGGCTCTAGTAGAAACTGCAATGTTAAAATATTATGTATATCCTAAATCTTCAAGAGAAGAAGTTCCCCAATCTTTATGTCCATGGCACCCTGTAACTCCTATTAGCATCTTTCACAGACAGTGTGTTCCCAGGGACTATGGAAAATATTTACCCAAAAGAGACTGCCTTTATTCTCACCTGGATGGCTGCCCTGCATGCCTTTTCATAGGTAGGTTCTTGCTGTTTGCTTATGAATGGCTGTATTAGGACTCACAGTAGAATTACAGAAAACCTTTATCATGCTTCTGTTATGTATGTCAGCGGTAGTTTAAAGTACTTATATTGTGTGAACTCATTTTATCTTCCTTACAACCCTGTACATAGGAATGGCTGTATTGTCACTTTCTGGAGGTGGAAACTGAGGAATAGATCATGTCAGCTTCTCCAAGGTCACACAGCTACTGAATGGCAGACACAGGGTTGTGTTCTGTCCACTGGCTTAGGAGTGTTCCTTTTAAGCACTGGGCTGTTGGAAAAGGCATCAAGTGACTTCCCAGCTTCTCTCAAGGACATCCTTAGACTGGCCCAGGGAGGTTCTGAACTCTACTTGTCAGTCAGAACCAAAGGATGCTAAGAAGCAAATCCTACCCAAGTCCTTGAAGTCTGCATCTGCCAGGAGGCTTAGGTGCTCAAAGTCCCCATGGCTTCCTGAAGGGAATGACTGGTCAGAGCATCCCTGGAGCTGGTGCCCAGTGCTCTGTGCTGACCTCCCCTTCGGTGTTCTCAGCAGGGCTCACTGCGCTTTCTGACAGGCACACAGTGGGGACTGGCAGGCAATGCTCTCCTCATCCTCCATCCTCAGTCAGAGGCAAAGCTCATAGAATCCAGGGGAGAAAGTGTCAACAAGATGGCACCAGACCACAGATGTGCCAACCAAGTCAGAAAATGCAGGTGCTTGTCCTACTCGTCCTCAAAGACAGGCTCAGGGACCAAGTGAATGAGGGAGGGAGGGAGGGAGGGAGGGAGAGAAAGGAAGGAAGGAGGGAGGGAAGGAAGGAGGGAGGGAAGGAAGGAGGGAGGGAGGAGAGAAGGAAGGAAGGGAAGGAGGAAGGAGGGATGAGAGAAGGAAGGGAAGGAGGAATGAGGGAGTGATGGAGGAGGGTAGGAAGGGAGAAAGGGAGGGAAGGGAGGAGAAAGGAAGGGAGGGAAGAAGGAAGAGGGGAAGAAGGGAGGGAGGAAGAGAAAGAAAGGAGGGAGAAAGAAAAGAAAGAATGGAAAGTGGGAGGAATGAAAGAAGGGAGGGATGTGGGGAGGAAGGATAAAAGGAGGGCAGGAAGAAGGAAGAAAGGAAAAGAAAAAGAAGGAAGAAGTCTTGGGAACCTTCTGCTACAGAGCCAAGAATATGGATTATTTTTGAAGCTTCTTAAGGTTTGGGGACCACTGTGCAGTACTGAGTGGAAGGTTAGTGATACAAAAGGGGCTAGGTCTTTCCTCGGGCACACAAATAGCAAAGATCAGCCCCAAGAGGAGAGGCAAGGGCCTACAGTGTCATGATGTCCCTTTCCCCACAGCAAGGACGACAGATTTGGATGGCCAAGGAGCACACATCCAGAAAGAAAATTCACTGGTGAGAAGGGGTTCTGTCTTTTGTCCTATCCCACATACCAGGGATCCTGAGTGCACTTTATACACACTGGATACCCATAATTCATTGCTTTGAGAAATATTTAGGATCTTACATTGTGTTGAGCACTGTTCTGAGTGTTGGCAAGTTATGGTAAGTAAAATAATGGTCACCTCTACCTACCCCAAAGACAAGTCTGCATCCGACTCCCCAGAACCTGTGAATATGTTATGTCAAATGTCAAAAGGGGGCTGAATATGGCAGTCCATACCTGTGGTCCCAGCTAATCGGGAGGTGGAGGTAAGAGGAACGCAAGTCTAAAGACAGCCAGGATAAAGTTAGCTCAAGACCGTATCTGAAAAGAAAACTAGAAACAAAAGAACTGGGGATATGGCTCAAGTGGTAGAGGGCTTGCCTAGCAAGCCCAAGACCCTGAGTTCAAATCCCAGCACACAAATGCACATAGCAGGAGAGACTTTACAGATGGGATCAGTAGAGGGTCTTGAGATGGGGAGCAATGACTCTGGGTGATCCATGTGCAATGATATAATCACATTGATCATCCAGAGTAAAGAAGCTTTACCAGCTGAGGTCAAAGAGAGCTCAACTGATGAAGATGTAGAGAAATGCTGTATTATTGGCTCGAAGATGGAGGGAGGAGCCATGAGCTGGAGAATGAGGAAGCCTCAAGCATCTGGAAAACCCAAGGAAACACATTCTCCCATAAGCACCTAGAAAGGAAAACAGCCTCACTGAACAAGTGGACATTAGTCCAGGGAGACCTGTGCTGGACTTCTGGCCTCTCAAAGTGTAAGAGAACAAATCCATGTTATAGCTACCAAGTTTTCAGTAATTTGTTGCAGCAGCAATAAAAAAAGTAAATATCTTTTAAAAAAGAAAACTTAACCTAAGAGTTCCCATTCTAGCAAGGCATCCTACCACTATTATTGTCCTGATTTGGATAACAGCAAAGAGGTATAGGTGGGTTCAAGGGCTTGGTTAAGGGTATACAGTTAGTAGCCCAGAGAGGACTTCTACTCAGGAAGTCTGATTCAAAGGCTGCCTGTAGCTGTCATTCTGTATCATGTATCAGGAACACCTTACAGGCCTCACTGCCACAGGAAATGAAGCCAGGGAGATGTGGTTTAAGGGTTCTGTTCTCCCAACACCTAGAGTTCACTCACTTGCTGAAATAAGATGGAGCTGGAGCAGAGGTGTAACCAACAGTCACCTTCCTCTCTGTGTCTGTGACAGACTTTGTGTGTGTGTGTGTGTGTGTGTGTGTGTATAGGACTGGTTTTGAACTCAGGCTTTGTGCTGGCAAAGCTGGTACTCTACCATTTTAGCCACATCTCCAGTCTGACCAATTCTTGCTTCTCCTTTTTTCCCCCAGAGCAACTGGAAGAAGAGGGGACACTGCATCTCCCCATCATCTAGGGCTAGTCTTCCTACTCAGCATGGGGCTCCAAGGTGATGCACTAGCCACAGGGACTTGTGGTCAACTCTGGTTTTTCTCCAGTGTCATGTGGTACCCTTGACCAGTAAAAAAGGTGACTAAATTACTATCCACTGTGGTTCACAACCAACTTTTTTTGTTATTGTTTGTTCAGTCATTATACAGCAACTTTGTTATTCCATAGAATGGGTTTCCTTTCCACAATTTCCAAGCTATTTATGTTGTCCCCAAATCTAGGTTTCCTTTTTGCCCTCGCTTTCTGCATTCCAAGTGTCACACAGTATGTTTTATGGCAAGACCTTTTCAGAAGAGCTCTAAATCCAACTGATGGTTATTTGAGCCAATTTGCCAAATATCCTACCATAAGTCAGTAACAGTTCTAGGTCTCTCCTGTTAGACTGCCACAATGTCAGTCAATAGCTCTGGGTTGGCCCAACTTCATAATTGAAGGGTTTCCCTAAAGTCATGACCATTTAAGGAACTAGAAACAATCTCAGCATTCAACAATAGGGGATGCTTTAAAATACACCAGGGCACAACTGGATGAATATACAGAATCTTCTTCCCTTCCTTTCTAGCCTATTGTACATGCTATACAGATAGATAGATAGAGATAGACAGACAGACAGACACAGATGGATAGTAGAGAACCTAAAAGGTTCTGCATTGTGACTAACTGTATCAGTGTTAGTATTCTGGCATGTCTCGTATTGGTTTAGCTTTGGTAAATAATGGAGTCTGTGAATGTTCATTTCGTACCTACTATGCATAGGATGCATGCAAGGGGCTCAGAGGAAAAGAAGGGCCCAGAGCTCCTCAGTGACTTTGTGAGTTCCTTTAATCAGCAGCTGTTTACTGCTGGACACATGTGTTACATGTTAGACACACTTGTAGGCTTTAGAGCAGCAGCTAGGAGCAAGACAGACATGTTTTGTCCCCTTTGGGGCTTACACTAGAATGAGAGTCAGACAGAAAAACACAACCAAGCAAATGGCCAACACAGGAGTTAGCCCTGGTTTCAAAGTCTCTCTTGTTATCTCACAGACTGCTCCCCTGACGATGTTCTTCCCGATGGCCGAGTCACACGTGGGTTTTAAGAACCTCTGACTCCAGCTCAGCCACTTACTGACCCTATACCCTCCCATTTGTACAAAAACTCAGCAACTGTCTTCTCTCTCCACACTTCCTCATCTTTCACCACAAGGACACCATGGCCACTGGTCCACAGTGGAACGTTCTGGTCTATTCTGGTCTGATTAGGCTCCATACTTGCTTAGTTCAGCTGATACACTCAAGTCACAACAACCAGCATAGCTGCACAACAGCAAAAGGCCACCTTCAATGGTCACACTGCCCCATAATCTACAACCCCATGATCAGTGGTCTCCTTGCACTGCTAACTTGCCTGAGTCATCTTTTTCCTCCGAATATAAATGTGGCTAAAGGAAAGGATGGCTGTGTTTTCTGGGAGACCCTTAGGAAGCCAGGAGGTCTCCTCTGTCCTCAGGCACCTTTCCTCAGTCTAAGTCCACAGTACCTCTCTACTATCTCTACCTCAATCCCACTCTTCTTTCCCCACTCAGAGGCCCCCAGCCAACTTCCTTTACTAAAAACATGAAGGTCATTGGACCCCAGAGAGAATCCATGAGGGAGGGAGTTGGAATGGGCACAGCAGTGAAAGGGTATAAAAGTGCAGAACATCAAGAAAACCTAGGTGGGATGGAGCCCAGTTCCCTCCAGTAGAAAACCAATTCTTAGCAAGAGGGAGAAACATTGCATCAACTTGCAGATATCAGAAAGACATGTTATAGTCCTCCCCATCCATGCTTTTCACCTTCCAAGTTTTCATGTACCTGCAGTCAAGTGTGGTATGAAAATATTAAATGAAAAATTCCAAAAGTGAACTATTCATAAATTTTACATTGGGTGCCATTCTGAGTAGTGTGATGAGATCTCATGCAATCGTGCTTCACCCCATCAAGGATATCAATCTCCTCTTGTCCAGTGTATCCATGCAGTATATGCTACCCACCCATTAGTTACACACCACCTGCTCACTAGTCGCTTAGTAGCCATCTCAGTTATCAGATTGACTATCACAGTATCATAATGGTTTGCTTCAATAACCCTTATTTTACTTAAGGAAGGCCCCAAAGCACAAGATATTGATGCCAGCAATTTGGTTAGGTCAAAGAGAAGCTATGAAGTAGTTACTTCACATACAAACATGGATGTCGTTGACTTAATGAAGAAAGAAAAATTATCTGAGGTTGCTAAGGCTTAGAACAAGTTATTGTTAATCTCTTCTTGTGCTTGATTTATAAACTTTATCTCAGGTACCTTTACATAGGGAAAATATTGTACATACAGAGTTTAGTACTATGCATGGTTTCAGGCATCCACTGGGGTCTTGGAACACATCCCCCATGGTAAGCAGGACTACCATGAATCTCTGAGCAGCTACCTTCATTTGAGAAAGATAAAAACATTGATTATTTTATATTATGTGGCAGGTCACCTGATGGACAATTTTTTATACATCATCAGTAATTATTAAAGTCCACTTTCCAGCCTGTGTTGTTATACACTTATTACAGATCATGAAACTGGGGACCAAGTTCAGTAGATCGTACGTAATCACCTGGGATGGAAGCCAGGATGAACTCAAGCCCATCCAGTCCCAAGTGCAAGGAATGGCCTGTTCCCTAAGTTGCTAATAAGCGAGTCAAAAGAAGGAAAATCAGTACAAGTTGCAAACAACTGTCATGGGAAATCCTTGGGCAAGGATCCCTCCTCCCAGGTGAGGTGCAAAGCCTCTGCCTCATGCAATGACTCCTTCTTTCCTTTTCATGTGAACAGATTAAACTAATAGATTACAAGCATTATTCTTAAGCAATGTCTATCAGGGCTGATGCGAGCCTGTTTTTCAAAGATAAGCTGCATATCAGCACTAAGGGAAAATGAATTAAAATGCAAATCTGAGTGTGCCCCCACTGTGAGGCTATCTTTAATAGATATGTCTCTCTGAATATATCACAGAGCAAACTGTCAGTTTGCATCCCAAATAGAGCAAAACTAAGCTCTAATGGCATTTCACTATGGGTAAAATTTATAATTGGATTTTGCCATGGGTGGGGCTTATAATTGACCTTCATCTGGACCCATAATCTTTGTCACTTGGGGAAAATATAAATTGGACAAATCCCTGCCCTCGGCTTCCCTTTCCAGGAGTAGAGCCTGGATTGATCACCCTAATCTTCAGCCTCAAGGTCTGGGCACCCCTCCACCTTCTGCTCATGGGTCCTTAAGGGGGTGATGCCCACCCTGAGCACAGTATCACGCCACAGTGAAGAAGTGTGCCTCCAGGTACATTGTTGCCAATGACTTCATCTAGAGCAAAAGGCCATGAGGAGAGCTTTCAACAGGCTCTGTCTTGGGGTATCCTGAAAAATCCCTTGTATTATGATCAAGAATCAGTATTGGCCTGGTTAAAGAAGATGAACGTTTGTCAGACCCAATCAGGTAGTGATGCCACATTTAAATATGAAACAAAGGAACAGCAGATGAAATGCCAGATGGCTGGAATAATAGGGGAGGTGACACTGATAACAGCAGTAGCCACAGGCATATTTAAAAACAGCTGAAGGTTGAGCTCAGGTGAGTGCTGTGGTCTGGGAATGGGACAGAAGCAGAATCAGGCAGGTAGACAAAGTCTGTGGAGGAGATACGATTCAATCTAAGAGTACATGGAATTTGGAAACAGACAAAAGTCTATCAGAGGAAAACTCAAAGTGAATATACAGACAATAAGAGCATTACTAGGGGCACTGAATATTAGGGATGTGTGTTTTCACCTTTCCTATCCAAAACCACTTTGGTCCTGTTAGTAACAGAATCAAACAATCTTTAGTAGAACACGCCACCCCATCTCATGGCATTGTATCCTTACCCACAGGGCTGGGTATCTGAATGCAGCCATTCAGAAACCCCATGGCCATCCCGAGTGGGAATTGCTCTGAGTCTGCCTGCAGTACCGGCAGAAAGATGCCTTCCCTGTTCGTGGCTTGATGCCATGCCAAGAGTGAAGGTGTCTTTTTCCCATAAACAAAGACAATGATGAAGTTGGAGGTCTGGAGTTTCAGGGTCATCTTTCTCACCATGAGAAAACAGCCTAGCTGAGAATGAAGCCATCACAGAGATACATGGGAAAATGGGAAGACAGGACACAGAAAGAGAAAGAAGACCAAGAGAGAAGAAACCTCACTGCGCTTGAACCCCTGAATCCAGCCAGTGAGACTGAGCAGATCCATGAGTTTCCAGTGAGATAAGCCAACCTATGTCTAGTAGTTGTATGGGATCCCTGTCATTTAGACCCTAAGGAGGGTTAAGTACAAAGTCAACAAGGTCATTGGAGGGAAGGGTATAAAGCGGGAGAGGAGGGTCAGCAGGAGGTCAATGTCATATTTCGAGTTCAGCTACTTCACTGAATTGCTGAGATGTTTTCTACTTTGAGAACTGCAATCCACAGGACAATGTCAATAATGCTAATAATAAAATAATACCACCACCAATGGACTAGGCAGATGAAGCCCACACCCTGTCTCGGAAGTGCAGCTCTTTGACGAAATCATTTCTACCCCACTAAGCACCCCTTTCCCATCTAATCAAACTATGGATGACAACACCCTGGCAATCACAGTACCTGAGAGTTTGACATCGCCTCTTTCTCACCCATCAGCCCATTTTACCAATGACCTCTCCTTTTAGCTACCCCTAAAAACATCTCATTTTCCTTCCACAGTTGTGTGACCAGACAACGCAGAGTTCTTACAAATAACCTATAGTGATTGCTGAGTCCTGGAGGGGCTGCAGGAAAAACAGAGGAGTGTTTCACTACTGCCATAAAACATTTCACTTCCTCACACATGTTCTGAGTTTACATGTTCACTTGCTCAGTTATCAAATAAATTTCAAAAGAAGCAGGCAGAGCTGCTGGTCTAGTTACAGAGACTGCACACCTGCTGTCTGGCAGACTAAATGCTAATGTGTTGAGTTGAACATCCAGCAGAGGGCAGACTTGCTATCTCCATCAAGTTTGGAACTCAAATTTGAGCCATTTAGAGAGAGGCTTCTGCAAATAGCTCCTTCCCAAGTGCTGTTTCTGTTTTGATTTTCAATGTCTTCCATATAATGCACCCTGTAAGTCATGCCACACGCATGATGGGACTGCATGATTGTTTCCTTGCAATTGTTCTGGTAGCTCAGAAGATAATTCTTTGGCGGTACTAAGGTTTGAACTCAGGGACTTGTGCTTGCTAGGCAGGTGCTCTACCACTTGAATCGTGCTCCCAAGTCCTTAAGCTACAGCAAAAATAACACAAGTAATACTATTAATTAAATATACATATAAATAATAAAAAGCCTTTTCATATTTAGAACTGTTTAGTGAATGGCATATTTTTTTCTTCAAACTTAAGATCCTTTAATAAAAAGTTCAACTTTATAAGATCCCTGATGTTGATATGGTATTTAGCATTCTATGGAAGTAAACATTTCACACACATTGTCATGTGATAAGTACCGTCAAGTGCGTTTATGTGCAATTAAGACACTTTAACACGAAAATGCAAATGCAATGTACAAAATGTCACTTCTACCTAATGTAGAAATTTGAGAAATGTAATATTCTTCAGAATAGAAATAGAGCAATCCCACTACCTGAAGAGGTAATTTTTAGAACTCTAGCTCAATTTGTAATTATTTACCACATCACCAGGCTTGTGATATTAACAAAAGTAATTTAGTTATTAGTATTAAATATAATTCAAAGGTGTATAAGAGGCTGCATAACTCTGAATGCACAGACATAATGTCACAACAAACAATTTCCTCTGGCATTCTGAGTCTTTGGGCAGGTTGCAAGACTGAGGTTTGAAATCAGGGCTTGACACTTGTGAAGACTTGTGACATTATGTTGACTTTGTCTCTCCTTGGAAACACTGGTAGCATTGGTGAAGGAAGAAGAATAACATCTTGGAAGCCCTGTCCCTTGGACAGTCCATCACAGGAAAGGATCCACATTTCTCTGCCCTGCGTTCCCTTCCTTAAGAAAATGGTAGTTGTCACTTGTTATTCAGGTGTCCCCTGAACATGAAGACAGTGCCTAAAATACAAATGCTGTCCTTTGGAAATCTGCCTTGCTGGATCGTAACCCTGGAAATCTGCAGTGTTTGGATCTCATGCTCCTATGAAAGCAGTTTTCCTTTGAGCAATGTTTTTGCAGCTAATTCTGGTTAATAGCTAAGGAAAAAAGTCAGACTTTCACAAAGGTGCTGAATTGAAGGGTGGAGACTGCGCCCCAGCTCCCCAGCTTCTGAGAGCTCATTTGGCTAGAATATCCCAACTCTACCATTTCCTTTGGTGCAACCTACTCCAAGTTTGTTCCTAGCAATTAGGGATTGGCAAGAGGTTTCACAGAAGAAAAATAACTGCTGGTAATAATAACACAATGTATGGCAATTTCAGTCTTGGAACAAGACAAACCAGACGCTTGGCTTCTCCAAATATGAGCCAGGCATGCATGGAGGACAATGGGTTTTCTTTCTGAACATCATGAAAACAGTTGGTACCAGGTCTTTCAAAGGTTCTCTTCTGCCCTATGTAAGGTTCGATATCTGTCATTTCAAAGTCACCGTGGAGGGAAACTGACATTCAATTCATTTCTGGACCTATCTTTGATGAGTGTTTCTGTTTCGACTTGAATAGTAACACGCATGAGGTTTTCTCTGCAGTACTCAAGCCCTCATCAGCTCATGAGGGATATGTCATTAGCTAGCTGTCTTGGCCAATGGGTGCTGAGAAGTAAGATGACTTATTAATAGAGTGATCACTTCCTCATTCACTTTGTCTTAGTTCATTTTCTGTTGCTATACAAATAGGTAACTTATGAAGAAAAGAGTTTATTTGGCTCAGGATTCAAGCATCTGGAGTGTGTCTGGGGAAGACTTTCTTACTGCATCATAACATCGAGGAGGGAGTCACATGGCAGACAGAGCAAGCATGCCTGCTCAGGTCTCTCCCTCATCTTATAAAACCACTAAGGCCATCATGGGGGCTCCACCTTCAGGAATCACCTAATCCTAGTTACCTTGCAAAGGCCTCCAAATATCATTGATTTGTGAATTTGGGGATTAAGTTTCCAATCCATGAATTCTGGGGGAATACATCAAGTCCAGCACATTATTTATTAAGACCTGAAAGAGGGCAAAGCTGCAGAATAAAGTTCTACAAAGACCCTCCACTCATCGAGCTTACACTGATAGGAAGGTAGAGAGAGATGAAACACAGCTAAACAAGGGCTAAATGTACCAGTCCCTGCAAAACAGGATCGTGTAGGGAGAGAGACATGAGCAAGCTCTCATATATTGTGTGGCCAGAGGAAAGCACTCTAGGGGAAGAGTCCTTGAGACTGATGCATTTGTGGGTGAAGCATTTGCTCATGAGAACACTGGGACAAGAGTGAAGGCATGACACAATGGGAGCAAGCTTGCTTCCCCAGAGAGGATGGTAATGGTGATGTCAGAAACCAGGACATGGAGAGTCTTGTTGATAAGGATGGACTTTGAGTTTTGTTCTCAGTGTGCTGTGAAGCCATTCAGATGACACATGACATGAAACATGCGTTGAAACCTTCACTCTGACTGGACGTAGGGAAGTACACATGTGAGAACCAGATTACAAAGCTCTGCCGTAATGCCCCAGGGATGATGGTGTCTGTCCTGGGGTGGTAGCCTGGGAGAAGCTGAGAAGTGAGTGAGCTCAGGATAAAATCTAGAGGAACTTCAAGACCTGCCAAGGACCAGATGTGATGAATGAAGGGCAGTCAAGACTCTTTACCTTTGGGCAGAGCCCACATAAAACCATCTTTAGCCAGGGTAAGGTCAATCACCCAGGCATTTTACTGACCGATGATGGGGAGAAGCCTAACCAAGTTCCAAGATCATACACCAGACATGGCTCTCCACAGTTGTCAGTGCCCCTGAAGAACCCCAGGAAAAAAGAGAAGACAGTACTGGGTATGGTGGCTCATACATACAATCCCAGGTACTTGGGAGGTGGAGAGGTGAGGATAGCTGTCTGAGGACAACCCCAGGCAAAAGCATGAGACCCTGTCTGAAAAATAAACTAAAGCAAAAAAAGCTCAAGTGGTAGAGCACCTGCCTAGCAAGCATGAAGCCCCGAGTTCAAACCCCAGTATTGAAAAACAAAACAAAAAACCCAGCACCAACTTAAAGAGATTGCTTGCTATCTTCTTCTTGGTACTTTGAAGAAGCAATTTTACTGTCTGTGGCCACATCATTCAGGCTTCTATGAAGGCAGGGATATGATTCAGGGAACTGAATCATATCCCTGCCAAATGTATAAGGAAATATAGAACGGAAACTTAGCTGGGGAGCTCTTGAGATCTGCAGGATACCAAGTTGAAAAGCACAATCATTTCATCACTTCCTGACATTAATATGACTCTTTGTCATCTGTTTAAGACCTGGTATCTGGTAAGTTAAGCAGACAGAGAGAAAGAGCAGAGGGAAGGCAACCTTGCACTGGTTCAACAGGACCTTCCTGGAAATCTCACACATGGGAGATTCTATGCTGGACACTGGGACACAATGGCTTCTCTCCTCAAGTTTGCAGTCCTCTGGTGGACACTAATAGTCCCCAAAGAACCCCACAGTCTAGGTAAAATGATCACCATAATGTTATAGTTAGGATCTGAAATGTCTCCCAAAGCCCATGTGCTAAAGTCTTGATCTCTGGCAAGAAGGCACCACAAGGAGGAGGTGGGAAACTTTAGTTAGTGGAACCTAGTTAGAGGAAGTAGGCCATTGGAGATGTGCCCTTGAAGGGTATGTTGGGAACCTGGTCCTTCCTCTCTTTACTTCCCCTGGCTACCATGCCGTGAGCAGCTTTTGTATTCCCCATCATGTTGTTCTGCCTCACCACAGGCCCCAAGGGACAGGACCAAGCAACCATGAACTGAAACCTCAGACACCATGAGCCAAAATAAATCCTTTTAAAGGTTTTTAATCTCAGACACTTTGTCCCAGCATCAGAAAGCTGACTCACACACATAGCAATAATAAAAGGACAGGGTCTTGTCCTAATGAAAGCACATGGTAAAGAAATATGACCTAGTCTAAAAAGAGGAAATAAAGAGTTTCACTTTTGGCAAAAGCCTAAATCATCCTAGGATTCAAGTTCCCAGGCAGGTCCCATACCCACGTCATTGTAGAGAACATAATATTTAATTGCAGAAAATTGGACCGTTTGCTTTTATAACATGCAGAGCAAAATGTCTTCAAGTCATCGCTTGCCACACTCACACCATCCAACTCAGAGTTGTGGCTTGACAAATACTTGCTTAATGGAACTAATAACTCGAAATGAAGTAAAAACACCACTCTAATTCCCAGAGCGTTCAGCTGAGATGACAATAAGTTTCACTGGAAGGTAATCATGGATAAGTGTTCCAATAAAATTTGAATTGGGTTTTTATACAAAATCAAATGAGATTCTTTATGACTGAAAATCCAAGGAGCCTTGCAGGCATGTGGAGACTGGTATGAAGGCCATTACTTCTGTCACTATTGACTAACAAGCTGAACCTCATTGAACTTCTGAACCAACACTAAACACCCCTATTCACAGCCATCTGTTTGCTTTATGCTACGTGCTTCACCTATGATTCATAGCCTTCCTTTCCATTTGGGACTTGCAGCAAAATACTGATTCCAACAGGCCATACACCATTGCAAGCACAGTGTTCTTTCAGACAGTTTTGTTTGATGCCTACTAATGAGGGCAGCCATGGCTGTTGGCTACTGATAATCTGTCCCATCTTCTCTTTGTGAAAGCATCCCAGTTTCATTTTAGGGGTCCTTTCTCCTCCCACTTCCTCTATGGTTCAGATGTGGCTTAGAGCACAGTGATCTCCATCTTCAAAGATGGTCCCACAGCCTGGTCTTCCAGAACAGTCACCTTGTCCTTCTTTCCATGCTAATTACTTTAGATATTGAGCTGGGACTGAAATCCACTCAAAGTGACCTAACCTGGGGAATTTCTTTCAAACTACTAGAATTCCACTAAGGTTCACAAAGATGACAGGGTGAAAGTCTGAAGTTTCTCCTCTTCAACTGAGCAAAACCCACTTGGCTATAAACACAATGCAAGGGAAGAGGGACTTACATGAACCTATGAATTAAAGCTACAAGTTAAATTATATAATTCATAATTATACACAAACTATATACATATATATATATATATGAGTTATATATGTAAACTAACCTCTAAGTTAATTAAATCTTGTTATGGTTTCTATCTGAATTGTTCCCCAAAGGCCATGTACTAAAAATGGCTTGCAACCAGCCCAGGGCACCACTGGCGGGTGGTGGAATCTTTCAGAGGTGGGGCCCAGAGGAAAGGAGGGAGGTCACTGGAAGAGTGTCCTCAAAGGATAATTGGGACCCTGGCTGCTTCCCTCTCTCTGTGTGTCTGTCTCTCTGTCTCTGTCTGTGTGTCTGTCTCTCTCTTTTTCCTTCTTGACCACCATGAGGTGAACAGTTTTGCTCCATCACACTCCCTGTCATAAGGCTCTGCCTCAGCACAGGTCCAAAGCAATGAGGCCAAGTGACCTTGAAGTGAAAACTTTGAAATCATGAGCCAAAAATAGATCTTTCTCTCTTTAAGTTGATTTCTCTCAAGTATTTTGTCACAGCAGTGGACAACTGACTGACACCAATCTCCTCAGATTAAATCAGTTGGAGTTGGATAGCTGACATTTTCAAGGAGTCCACAAAGAGAAAAGACAAACAGCAAAACCCATCTAGTTCAGGCCCAGAAGGATTTTAAGTGTCAGAAAATAAAAATGCAGAATGCCTAGTTAAATTTGAATTTGGGATGAACAACAAAAACTATTGGTGTGAGTATGGCCTCGTATTCTCTCTCAGGGCTGGGGACAGGCTTTGTACACACTAGGCAAGTGCTCTGCCACTGAGCTGCCTTCATGTGGTATTTGGGCTGCAGTGACACTGAGGAGAAATATTCACCGTAACTGGAATTAAAATTTAAGTGACATCCTGCCCAGGAAGGAGCCCACCAGCTTTATAGACATGTCTCAGCTTGCTATGTAACCGGAAATTTTTACCATCACTCGTAAACTTTGTGCTTCCTTTCTTTGCATACTTTAAAGGGAACACAGATGTAGAAAATCATTATGACATCATTAATATAATTATTGAAGAATCCTCAAATGAGTTTAATTAATTTTAGTGGTGCTGGGGATTGAACCCAGGGCATGCCTGCCAAGTGCTCTCCCACTGAGCTACAGTCCCAACCCTACTATAAAGGTTCAAATAGGAATGTAAAGGAGAGTCAAGTTAGGTAAGACAGTGGTGGAGGCCAGCCACGAGGAAGGTCTCCTGACTCCTTGCCCACCCTTGGCATGCCCTAGGCTGCTTGGTTGCCCACCCCCCACCATCTCCTAGTGGACACAACTTCCCACACAGCTATGTCAAAAGACAGACCATAAGCCATCACTTTTCTATATCTGTTTTAAGATCATGGATCCTCCAAAGGCAGCCCCCTCTCCCACCCAAGAAATCCTCACATCCCATGGGTAAGACCAAGATCACATGTCCATCTTAAAAAATCACTGGTGAGGAAATGTCTTGCAATTGTCAAAATGTTCTACAGTTGGTCAAAGTCAACCATGAGTCACTAGGTGATGGCAGAAAAAGACCCTATAAAATAAATGGCTCCTTAGTCTTAGTCAACAAAACATTCTCTTAGTGGGGTTAAGGAGTGAGGAGAAGGTTAGCCGTGGGCAGGTTACCTATGGGATTTCAATACTCGTGCATGAAACTCCTGTGTCCTGAGAGACAGCTGAAACTCCTATTAGGCAAAACATATGAGAATGTTGATTTTTAAAGATATTCTAGGAAATTAGATGAGTTAATGAAATGAGCATAAATCCTAGCCAAAGACAGAGCTGGTCTTAAATCCTACCCCAGTTCTGTGACCTCAAGTCCCCTCATTTGGTCTGTCCCAGTCTCCCATTTTGTAAAACAAGAAACAAAGCCACTAACTTGTGGGGAGAGGGTCACAGATGAACTGACACCCAGCTTGTTAAGCACTGATCTTAGCACCTGGCATGGGATGCTTTTCCGAGGACAGTAACCAATATCTTGTTGAAATGCTTAGCAAAAGAAACAATGAAGATACCTCTCCAAATGCAAAATAAAATAGGTTCTTTTAAACTTTAAAAACCAATGAGTTCCAAAGGAAGGCTGATTAATGTCAGTTCCCACATAGCTATCTCCCCAACTCAGCCACCTGCCACCTTCCAATCAGACTCAACGGGGACCACTAAGGAGACTGAGACTGGGTCATTGTACACAGAGTCCATGAGAAATGTGTCCCATTATGGTTTGCTTGGGGACTTCTGTGTCATTTCACATCAGCCACCAGGCAGATGGCAGATGGCAATACCTTCTGGTCACCACAAGTTTGGCACATTTCTTAACCAGTAACTTAGAGGTTAAAAGTTCCTTTTCCCATGACTAGGTCCTTGAAGTGGTTTACGTGAACGGGGGATGGGGGAAAATCTGTCAGAATCCCAAGTCTCCTCTTGCTCAGCCCTCTGGAATGAGACACTCCATTTCCGAATTTGTGAGCCGGGATGCCATGCTAATTTCCCCCCAGCTCCGAAATATCCAACACTGAATTGTGCTGTTGTCTTTTGTTCTCTTATGAAATCACCATTCCATGTCTTAGTTTCCTATGGCTTGCCTCTGGGATGCCACAGAGGGGCAAGTGACAGACCATTATGTCCAAAGCAGATGTTGGGCAGGCCATCCCCAGCTTCTGTACTCTCCCCTTTAACAGTGGGTAGCCCATGGTCACGTAAATAGTGAGAAGTGAGGTTAGCCTCCAGCTCCAGAGAGCAATCAGCTAACATTTTATTGGCTCGACATTGCATCCAATGTCCTACACTTTGCATTTACATCCACTCCCCAAGTCACCTTCCTTCCCATTCTAACGTCAACAGCAGGCTCCCTCCCAAAGTAATGAACAGCAATAGTGTCTAAGAGCTGGCACATTCGAACAGGATTCCCACTCCCCTTCTTCCTACTGCTTTCCAAGTACCTCGCAGAAAAAAAATCTACCCATTCTGTAACAGATTCCTCATCTTACTCAGTGTGCATTTCAGCACACTGCAATTTTTGACCTGCAACTATCATCACAGGCATCACTTATTAATGACCTTGACACTATTATCTTCACAGTGACCTTTTGATATGTAAGTGTCATCAGTCCCATTTTACAGATGAGACAGTAGCCGGCTCAATGGCCCAGGTGCAGTAAGGGGCAGCCTCACACACTGACCCACAGCATCTGAACTCACAATCCCTGCAGTCAGTCACCAGGACACACCCATGATTTCCGTGAGTCCTGGACTTCAGCCAGATCATTGAAGCCACAAGTCTTTTCAAACTAGATATAACTACGCACTTCTTAGGGAAGATGTTAAAAGCCACAGACCAGGAAACAGGCCTAGTCCAGGATCCCATCCACAAGGAGAGAGGCACCAGGTCAGCCATGTATTTCACCTGCGTTTTCTAACCAGCTCAAGGTCCTCCATGCACTTCCTCTGCGTTTAGGTGAAGTCTCCTCCATGTGCATCTCTAAGCAGGCACTGTTTCTGGACAGAGGCTGAGAATCAGGGGCTGTCCAGGCACCGCGTCCTGCTGGGAAGACATGGGCTGCCGCGTGAGTTATGGGTCTGTGGGTTGTGTGGCCAGTGCCATCTTCAGATCATGCATGGTGAGAATGCAGGGAAGCCAGAGACAGCACACGCGACCCCACAATTTTCAATCAAGTGCCTGTAGTAACGTTTTCAGGGTAATTAGATTCATGACCTGCCATGGGGAACAATTCCTTCTACTGACTTACCTGGACTGCAGATACAGACATAACCACTCCAATGGGCCACTAAATGCTGACCCAAACTTGAGCCGATCTGACTTTCAGCTCATGCCCGAAGCTGCATTCAGAATTATAGCAGCCTTCCTGCTTCTACCTTGAAGGAAACAGGCCTCTAGGAGTCTCAACGGCCACTGAAGAAGACTTTTCTGTGCATATTTGGATGAGGAAAACAGCAGCTAGGGAGAGAGAGGAAGAGAAGAAGGGGGGGAGGAGAGAGAGAGAGAGAGAGAAAGCAAGAGAGAGTAAGCAAGCGAGCCCGAGAGAAGAGGGGATGGGAAGAAGAGAGAGAGACAGCTAAGTCGTTTACAGATCCTCACTCTTCCTATTTTTACTATGACACTGATTTTGCTAGCACATTCCATCAGCTTTGAAAGAAACCTAAATCTTTTGGGTGATTTTCACTCCACCTCAGCCAATAAAGGACAAACCAACTGGATATCACAAATTAAAACAAAGCTGGGGAGATATGAAAATTATTTGGAAATCCACATTGCAGTAATAGTTTCTTCCTGTCTACCAATTTGGTCATTAAAATTAAACCTTCCTCTTTTGAAACAGCAACTTCCCCACCATCTTTTTTGGTATGTGTACGGTGGTACTGAGGTTTGAACTCAGGACCTATCACCTTCAAGTGATAGGCAGATGCTCTACACTTGAGCCATGCCCCCAGCCCTTTTTGCTTTAGCTATTATTTCAGATAGGGTCTTACATTTTTGCCCAGGGCCAGTTTGTGATCATGATTCTTCTACCTCCGCCTCCAGAGGAGCTACAATTACAGGCATGTACCACCTAGCCCAGCCTGACTTCAGACACCATCGCGCGTGCGCGCGTGTGTGTGTGTGTGTGTGTGTGTGTGTGCGCTGCCTGGGGTCTGAACTCAGGTCCTCATTCTTGCTAGGCAGGTGCTCTATCACCTTGCCCACACCTCTAGTCCCTCATACCATCTCAGTAATGCCCCTCATTCTGAGATGTGGTGCAGCTGGACCATAAAACACAGGGTCCCCCTTCCTCCTCAGGCAGAGAAAGAAGTGAGATGTGGAAAATGAATGTGTTCTTCCCTGACACCCACTCTGTGTTTTTTCCTGACTCACGGAGGCGCTCACATGGTCTCAATGATGGCTCCCCTCTCCTAACAAACAATTCTGCTTCTATAGGGAGTATAATACCTGGGTCATGACCTACCAGATATATGAAGACTGAGCATTACATAAAGACTAACTGTGATACAACAGTGTAATTCCCTGAAAACAAAAAGTTTCTGACTGATTTTTTGGTAGTACTAAGGGTTGAACTCAGGGCCTCACACTTGCTAGGCAGATGCTCTACCACTTGAGCCACTCCACCATCCCTTTTTGTGTTGCTTCTTTTTGAGATAGGGTCTCGCTTTATTCCCTGGACATACTGGACTGTGATCCTCCTGTTTGTGGTTCCCTAAATAGGTGGGATGACAGGCATCATCACTGTGCTCATCCACTGGTGAGATGGAGTCTCATGAAATTTTTGCCTAGATGGGCCTCAAACAGTGATCCTCCTGACCTCCACCTTCCAAGTAGCTAGAACTACAGGCTTGAGCCACTGCATGCAGTCAGGTTTCTAGATTCTTTAAGCCTGACCACCATTTTGGAAGATATCCTAAATAAGTGTTCACCTCATCTACTGCCTCCAGGAAGAACTTGAGAGGAACGGGAGCTCACTAGATGTACATATGTGGAGTACAGATGAATAAAAAGCCACAGTCCCTGCTCTGCACCCAAGACTCACATTCTAGTAGGATTTCCTAGATTTCATAGAAGACCCTTCTTCCTAATGTGTAAAGATTCTGTGCTGGAGAACACAGGGACAAAAACAGTGCAAGGGGGCTCACAGGAACATGGAGAGACCAAGGCAAAAGTCAAGAGGTATGGGAAAACACTAATAATTCAGCTTTGTGTCAGGACAACCACAAGTTCATGGTAAAGAATGATTCTGGAGGGAGAAACCAACCCTGTGATTCATTCAAGAACTGTGTGCGAGACAGAGACTTAGCTCTTAGGGATAGAGCGACAAACTCCAACAAGCCCCCTGCTCTCACAGAGCTTATTGTCTGGTGGGAGAGAGAGGGAGGGAAAAGATAATAAATGCCAGTAACAAGGCAGTTTCCGTGAGTGTGCTGTGCCATAAATGAAACAGACGATGGGGAGAGAATAAGGGGGCAGAAGCAAAACCTCTCTGAGAAAGGGGACTTAAAGAGGCCAGTAGCTATTTGTGTCACTTCAGAGAGAATATTGTGAAGTAAGCAGATCAATACAGGCACTAACTTTATTATTTTTTTAATTGGAAAGAGACACAAGAAAGGATTTCCAGAAGCAGAGCTCCCATTCATGGCTGGGCACTGTTGTTTATCCATGCCTTCAGACTTCAACAAATTCACCTTCTCTCTGGTTCCCCATCAGCCCTTTAAACAGGGATCAATGGTGGCTCTCACCTGGGGATGCATCAGAAACACCTGGTCACCTGCCAGGGAATGCTGTCAATCTGAAGTTGAGTCCCTCAGTGGCAGACACAACCCAAGATCCTATTCCCAACCATCTCTCATCACACCGTGTGACAACTTAGTATTGTCTCCATCAGCTCTAGAGCTCTCACCTCCAGGCTACCAGCACCCCACCATGCTATATGGCCATGACACTTTTGTCATTAGCTATCCTGATACAATTTGACCTCCCAATACATGGGACAGAGCTCCATGTCCACTGCGTGACAGAAGGAATACAGGTAGTTAAGGAGCTATGGGTCTGAATGCCAATGCTCTCCTAAGAGTTCTTTGTCTGTATCTGTACCACAGTTGTCCAATAAACCTTTTGTTGCGGGCGCATCACCAGCATGCATTTGTATAGCAAGTTTAGCTGGCAAACTGCTTTTATGAGGATTCTCGCTTTACCAAGCTATTAGGCCATAAGTGGTCTCCAAATACTTGCTAGCATTGCCCACAAACAGGTGTGAGGGCTGGATATCTTTCTGCAGTCTTCAAAGCAATCAATGGCTAACCTGCTTCTCTCTTAAAGGTGTGGTTCTATAGAATAAAGATGAAGAGGCCATAAAGGCATCAGTGTTCACGATTTCACATTATATAAGGGTGCAGCAAGCAGCACACAGCTAATCAAATGCAGAAGGAAAAAAACAAATCAATAGTTAGCATCTATTTCACTCAAGGGATGTTAGCCAGCACCTTACGCAATCTCATCAAATCAGGACCAACTGCATAATTTCTGGGGCTGATGCAAAATGAACACTCAGGTCCCATTGTTGGAAAATTATGAAGAATTTCAAGGTGGCAACAACGAAACACTAAACCAAGCAGGAGGTTTTCTAAGAACAGAGACATGGTGCACCTGCCCCGAATGTTCCCAGCAAAACTTGTCCCTTCTCCATTTCACATAGGAAGCAAAACAAAATAATTTTCCAAGGACACAGAACTGAGAAAAAGCCCAACAAACATTTAGGTCCAGAATCTTCCTGATCTACCCACTAACTAGACAAGGGGACACACACACACACACACACACACACACACACACACACAGAGATAGAACTTAATTGATTTCACTCCAAAAATTATGGCAGCCCCCAAAGCACCTAACAAAATGAGAAACCTTAATTATTTCATGCCCTTTAGAACTGCTAAGTGTTTGTTTGCATTTCATTAAATTTGCAAAGTAAAACTTGATTTAAAATTCCAAAGATCCATTTCAATGATCAACATTTGAGGCCCCGATGCCATGGTTGAACAAGAGAGGAGAAGGACGCCCTCGTTCTCTTTTTTCTACTTTGTGAGCCTTGGAATTTTTTAATGAAAAATTTCATGGCACATGAATCATTGCTTGGGGGGGGTACTAAAACCTGATTGCATTATTGAATTCAGAAACTGCTCCAGATGAGATGAAACCACTTCAGATCCCGAGGGATGACATTCCAACTCAACCCTTGTCGTTTTAATTGATAGGCAATCTTTCTCTCTATCAGATAAACCGAAGGATGGCAAATGAGTTTTCCTTTGGATAGCTTCAGCTTTCTCTAGCTATGTCATCCCTTCTAACACTGTGTTGTTCTGATTCATCATTATTTCTCACAACATGGTACTTGATGAAGAATTTATTCAGAAGGCATTCATGTACCAGTTCTGTGCCAAACACTTGGCTCTTATTGATCCTAATTTTATGGGGTGTTATTGCCTCTAAGGTGGTAAAATGGGAGCTGAGGCCCAAAGAATAATGAGTCATCCATGCAAGTAGCTGGGAGATGAGTGTCTAAGGGGGCAGAAGGAGAAAATTCCAAGGCTACAACAGGCTTGGAAAGTTTGAGGGACCCATAGAAACCCAAGCATAGAGACTGTGTCAGTCAGCTTTCCTCACTGTGACAAATACTTGAGGGTATCAATGTAAAGAAGGAAAGGTTTATTTTGGTTTATGCTACCAGAGGTTTCACTCCATGTCAGCTGGCTCTATTGCTCTTAGGCCTGTAATGAAGCCAAACGTCAGGACAGAAAGGTGTGGCAAGGAACCTGCCCACCTCATGGCAGACAGGAAGCAAAGAGAGGCAGGAAGGGTCCAGGAAAAGTTAGCCCCTTCACAGGCACACCACCGGTGACCTACTTCCTCCAACTGGGCTCTACGTCCTAATAGCCCAGTCTACTACGGTATAATCAATGGATTAATCCACAGAGGAGGTTAGCACCCCCATGATGCAATCACTTCTCACTAGGGCCACCAGTTAGGACCCCAGACTTCAACCCATGAGTTTTCAGGGGACATTCCAGACCCAAATCATAAGAAGGAGCAAGGAACTATCACCAGCAGACTTGCCATTTGGAAATAAGACACTGGCTGCTACTGGTTAGATGTAGTGTAAGAGGCAGGACTGGATCAGGAAAATCACTCCAGGAGACCAAGGAAAGACGGACCTGGGCAGGCTTCACAGCCATGGCAGTGACTGGGAATGAATAGTGTGAGAGTATTCTTTTGAAGGTGGAAACAGCAGGACGGAGTAATAGATGGGGAAGAAGGAATCCATACAATGCTGTGGCTGAAGCTGCAATGGCTGAGAGACTAGTGATGTCATTTGCAAAGATGGGGAAGATTTGGGGGTGAGCAGAGGGGCAACACGACATAGTGAAGGAAACCCTGTCGCTGCCACAACACCCTGCCCATTGTTTTCCTGTTTTATCCTGACCTTGACTTCACCATGTAAGTCAATCCACTCTCATCTCTCTTGCCCATATTCTGTCTACTTTTAACTGTTAGCTGTTCTTGAGGTTTTTGTTCTAGGCAACCTTTAAATTTGGCACGAGCACACATGTGTACAGGTGGAAACATACAAAGAGACACTCTGGCCTGGACCCAGGCATGAATTAGAATTCTGCATGTAGGATGGTGAGGACATTTGTAGAACTGTTTCCAGGAAGCTCACAACTCTAACCAGAAGTGGGTTTGGATCCAGGTCCCTGTGTGAGGAGGGGCTGTTGTTAGGTCACAGCTCAGAATCAGAGGGAAGCAAAGTGGTCAGTATTATGAATACAAGACGGTGCACTTGGCCTGCTCCTTTCTCTCCTGCACACAGCACTGGACAAAGGCTTTGCTCCCTGTAGGAATTCCACATCTGTTATATGAGTGAAAGGAAGGTGCCAGGCATAAGAACCATAGTTAGAATATAGCGTGGGTCCCCCCGTAAAGCCAATTAGCTTGACTCTCTCATGTGGCCTCAGACTATTGACTTAACACCAACCCTGCTACCAAACCAATAAATACCTCTGGTCACAAAGGATACCCCAGGAGAGCATGCAACCAGATGAGTGAAAATCATCCTCATTCAGGTGAAAAATAAGTCAAAATACCTGCCCCGGGAGAACAAGCTTTGTCAGGGCCACGTGCAAAGAGTAGCAACACCAATAATTACTTCAAAGGTTACAAACCTGGTTTCTTCTGCTTCTCCTTTGCGAAGTGTTATTAATCTATTTGTAATTTTATTACTGGCTTTTCCCCCTGAGGTTTTAAACAAGGGACATATGTCACCAACCTTGAAAACGCTATAGGTAAGGCACAGAGTCTCCCATTTTAGGTTAAAAGAAAACAAGTAGGTTCTTGAAGTGGGAAAATGGATCATTTCACATTTCAGGCTGAAAAGGAGAACTGTGGACAAATATAAAATACGGGAAAGAAAACTCAGGGTTTTATCTCACTGGTTCGTAGTGTAGCTGGGATACCCTCATGCTTCTCTTGGTTCCTCCCAAACAGAATTCATTTACCACAATACAAAGTGTATAGCCTTTGTTCCAACAAGGAAATAAACCCAACTGGCCCCAGAGGCCACAGGAGGTGGTCTCAAACACTCACATGGAAAAACAATTCACAATTTGTTCCAATAAATATGTGAAGTCAAATGTCAAGCATCAAAAACATCTATCTGAGCTGTTAGAAATTATACAGCACTGATTCCGAGGACGGTGTTTAATGGAATATCCATCAAGGCAAACAAAGGCACCTCTTGGGCCCCTCCCCATGAGAACAGCTGACAGCACCACGCTTCTCAGTGTAACGCTGATGTGGGCAGAAGTTCCAGCACGAGCCTTGACATGTGTCACCTCCCTGGGCTACAGGCGCATTACAAGAAATTACACGGGATGCTATCAGAAAATTGAAAATCCAATGAGTGTTTCACTTAGTCACTGTAATTCTTCAATGCTATTCCAATCTTGTGCAAATTAGAAGCCACTTACAGCTCCAAAGCCTGACAGAAGACTGAATGAGCTTTTCATTATGCTTTTAATAGGTTTATTGGGAGATTTCCTATTAAAAGGTACTTGAAGGAGAATGATGTGTTGAATCTCTAAATTCAAAGAGATCTCTGGGAGGTGACCAAAATGGTACCCCAAATATTGCAAAAATGATGCAGCATTGCCCATCTCTAGTTAGGGACAAGATTACCTATTAAACTACCTTTAAGCAATCATTGCTAATTATGACCCCAACATGCCCAGTGCATGGCAAACTCCTGACCATTACATGTAGAGACTTCATTCAGCTCACATTGGAATCCATGCCTTACAACTGGAACATACCAAAAATGCCTTGTACACAGGCAGCCTTATTCTTCTTGGGTGTTTGGGAGCAAACTTTGAGCTCCCTGTATGAATAATACCATTTGTTGCCCCCGTCATCATAAGGTTCTTCAAATTATTTCATAAATATCCACCATATCTAAGATGCACACATGATTCAGGGGAGCTATCTCCCTCAGATAAGATGAGAATTAAGTGGATGCCAATGGTAAGTGTCTTCAGCTTAAGATGAAGAGACCAGTTCTCAAAAGCGAAAGGAAGAAAAGTGAGTCTGCAGAGTCGTTTTCTTCCACCAACAAGGACAGCCTTCATTTTATAGCATTGGAACTCATTCCTACAAGGAAACCACTAAGAAGGTGTAGTGACTTGATGAAATAATACTTTAGGCCATCAATCTAACTTATGAGCATAATGGTATGTTAAGATAAAACACTTCTTGTCTGGTACACAAACCCATCTATAATGGCTGAGGAAAGGTTTTCATTAAAACATACCAGAAGAGAAAACTCCACTCTCAACTCTGTTGCCATGGAAACCTGCAATTCAACTTTTCAATGTGCTCACTGACAGCTCCTTTCTCTTACATGTTGTTCCTGAAGAGAGTTGATAAATAACAAAAAAAATTTTTTAAGAGGGAATTTCTGGACAAAGTGGAGCCTAGACATAGACCTGAGTGGGGCTTACTGGTTCCAGCTTTAGCTATGCTACTCCCATCCCCCAGGTTTATTTCATTAATTCACTCATTTAACAAATAGAGGCTGGTGTTCCCCTTATCTGACATCTTGAAGTATTGGGTTGGGGAAGTTTTTGAGATTTTTGAATGTTTGCATATATACATAATGAGATTATATAGGGACAGAGCCCAAGTCTGAGTATGAAATTTATGTTTCATATCTACCTTTTATATACAGTCTGAAGGTAATTTTGTAAAATGCCTTTAATAATTTTGTGCATGAAACCAACTTCTGCAGCATGACATTTTCCATTTGTGACTCCACATTGGGCACACAAAAAAATGCAGGCTTTTATCCCCCTCTATAGTGCTGGGGATGAAACCCAGGGCCTTGGCAAGGGCTCTACCACTGAGCTACACCCCCAGCCTGGAGCAGTCTGGATTTCAAATTATTGCATGAGGGATGCTCAGCCTGTGTTTATTAAGTATGTATCATGAGTCACACTATAAAAATAGTGTAATCGTGGTCAGAACCTGCCTTTTATATTGAAAAGTAGAAAGGTCTTCCAGAGCACTAAAGGAAGAAGAGTCTCTTTCACTTAGAGAAAACACTGAAAATAAGCTGGACCTTGAATAACAGACATAACCTACAAATGAAAAGATATAAACATGATTTGACTCCAGCAGCTAACACCAAGTGGGAGGAAGCAGAAAAGACCAGAGAATTTGAGGAAGAGGCAATGATTTGATCCGGATGCAGTCACAGGCTGGTGAAGAGAAATGAATTTATCATTCTGTCATTCTCTCCCTTGTTCATTTGTTCATTCATCCCCTCATTCACCCACCCATTCATTCATTCATTCATTCATCCATCCATCTTCTCATTCATTCAAGAGATGAGTGTGAACTGTGTTTCTGACATTTCTTTGTGTGTGGGGAAAGCCTAATAAGAAAAGCAAAGTTGTCCTCCTGACTCCTACCTGCTGGGGGCTCTTGGAGAATGTGTTGGGAGTAAAATGAACAGGGCTTAGTAGCCAAAGAGGAAAAGACAGAAAGTCATAGAAAGCAATTCAGGGTGTGATGAGTGAAACCTGGTACGGCACATGGACCATGCAGGGGACATAGAGGATGAGCAAAGAAGAGAAAGCAAAGGTGAGCTTGGTCTTGAGTTCCATTAGGTAATAGAGGGAACTGACCAGCAGACAAATGGAAATCAGAGGCAAATCATGACAGCACCCAGGGTTATATGCAGAGATTTGAAAGTAAGAAATTAGTCTTTTAGTTCGTCGTTTTTCTCCTTTAAAATAGTGATACCCACTGTGATTGGCCAAAATGCAGACAGGTGAAGGAAAATGCAAGTTTAGGAGTATATTCTAGAGGGTTGCCTGCAGTTAGCCCATGCCGAGAGAAGTCAGGATTGAGACAGGGAATTAGGAGGTCCGGGGTAATGAACAGCCTCAGTTTCAAGGTACACATAGAAGGACAGAGTCTCAAGTTGCCGCTGGATCAGTGCATAGCAGAGAGATTGAGGAGAGTTGAGAGTGGGCACTGACCACAGAAGGCCCCAAGAAACCTGGAGATGTGATTTCTATATAGTAGTAAGTGCAGAGTCTAATTAAAAGGAATTTAATTCCTTCCTAAGAGGAAGGAATGAGTGGCCAGACACAAGTCAAACCACAGCTGTGCTGTGTTGAGAGATGGGAAGAAATCATAGCTCTGAAGATGTTTCCTGTCTAGGATGAAGGGCTCATGGATCAAAGGGATGGTCCACAAGACAGAATTAGACTGACCACACCCATGAGAAAGGGGATAATTAAGAGGGAAAAGTTAGGTAAGAACTCACTGAGATCAAGATGGAGAAGGCAGGACAATCTCTTTTTTCTTCTTCTTCATTATTATCCACCCCACCAAAGGAATAACTAGCCAAGCAAATGAACAGAGGATAGCTGGGCATGTAGACAAGTGTTCCAGCACCAGTTGGTCCTGAAGGAGAAAGTAGAAGCATGTCTGACAGAAGGGGCTCAGAAGTTTACTGTTTAAATCATTAGACAGCCTTCATCTAAAAAGGGCTGGAGAAGCCTGAGTCTCTTCCACATCTGGATGATATAGTATGATAGCCACCAAATGATTCAGAGAAATCAAGGAGAAACGGAAAGAGGAGGCCATTTTGGAAGCCTAGTGCAACATACGCTCTGCATTTTTTCCAGCTGAAGTCTGAGACACCTCATTGCCTCTTCCTCCCTCATCAACACCATGTTTGAGGAGCCTCCCAGAAACACCTGCCAGGAGAGATGAATAACTTAATCCTTTCCTCCTGTGTCTTCTTCCACCTGAGAAGGAAGAATCATTGATATTGTAGCTGGCAGAATAGACATAGAGATAGACCAAGGGAACAGATGCATACAGAGAAATAAAGAGAATAAGAGGGAGTGGGGAAGGGAACAAGAAAGAGCGTGGTAGACAAAAAGTGGAGTAGCCAAGTTAATCTACACCCTGAAAATTTAGAGAAGAGAGAAGGAAGTAGTTATATGGAAAACAAAAAGTCTGAGATAACTTCCGGGCTGCTATGTTGGTTTCTTGGTTTCAAACTCCATCCAGAGCCTGGGCAACCGGACTCCTGGGGATTTGTTAGGTGATAGGCTCTTAAAGACAAAAGCACCATCCTTCCCTGGCTAAACTGTTGAACTGGCACACTGTCAGGAACCTTAACCTTGAAGTAGTCTTAACCTCCTTTCAGTAGCCCCCACAATAGCCTTGATAAGGAAGTGAGTGCCTGACTTGGAACAGACTAAATGACCAGCAAGCAGCAGAGCTGGTCTCTCGCCTGGGTCTGTTTGACACTAAGTCCTATGTTTCCCATCACTTATACTTTGTTACTTCCTGAAATAATCCTATCACTTGGTAAACAATAGTTGCCTCATGTTTCATTGCCTAAGAACCGTTAATTCAAGTGAGTAGAGGCAGGTGACCTTGGATCCAGTCCTCAGGACCTTGGTCCCCAGCTGCCCATGTAAATGAGTTAGAAATATAAAATATGTCGCACAGTAAGTGCCACAGAATAGAGCAACACAGTAGCAATGATATTCACGACAAAAACAGCACCTAATGCTGCATGATAATTGTGGCAAGCAGACTTCAAGGGTGTCACCCACAATCTCTGCCTCTTGATACCCTCCCCTCAAGTGTGGACGAAACCTGTAACTTGGTTTTGGGAGTGGGGTACTGAATATTGAACTCAGAGCCTCATACTTGCTAGGCAAGTGCTCTACCACCTGAGCCATGCCCCAGTCCTTTTGTTTTCTACTTTATTTTTTAGATAAAGTCTCTTGATTTTTCCAGGATATAATTGCTAACAGTCGATGCTAATCTGGGATCATCAGGAGGTCATATCAAAAGGCAAAGCCACACTGGGATATCAGGTGTGATTAACAGCTTGGATATGACGTAGTACCCCTCACCCCCAAAGGCTCAAGTGTGGCACTATTGAGAGGTGTTTGGGTCACGACAGTGTGAAATTCAATCCTCCTACTTCAGCCTCCTGCATAGCTGGGATTACCGGTGTGTACCACTATACCTGGCCTCCATTTGCTTCTAACTGATAAAAATATAGCACAAATGGTAGGAAGCTACCCTTATAATTGCTACCTGACCTAAGAGTCCACCTTTCTAGTAGATTTGCCCTAACCTTCTTCTCCCCATCATTGGCTCTGAAGAAATAAAGATGCCGTGACACCCATAGTCACAATGAACTGAATGTCACCACATGAGCAAGGAAGAGGATCCTTCACCAACCAAACCTTCAGATGAAAACACAACCCTGCCACCTTGATTCAGCCTTATGGCACCCTAAACAGAGGGTCCAACTGAGTCATATGTAGACAGGAGCCATGAGAAGGAGAGGGAGGTGGATAATAGAAAAACCATTATGGCACCAAGACTGGCTCCATGACTTGGCAGGACCCATTGCAAAATAAACATTTGAGGTTCCTGTCTAGAATGGATTTAAGATAGCAAGACAGCATGAACAGAACATTAAACCCAATGTGGAGTCCCCCTGGCTTGGGGACTCACTGAGCAGGGTGTCTGTACCTGTCTGCTGGACTCTGTGTAGCAAGTTGTTCATTTTGCATCAGTATTAACAGCAGAAGCAGAATTCTTGTGCAGGACTGTTTGGATTCAATTAACTTGAAAATCCAGCTTAGGGTTAAAAACATGGCCTAAACACAAAAACAAATGTGATCACATACAAACTCAGATGTAGAACATGTCTGTGACAGTGGAACTGCTGTGTGGAACTTGGGGAAGGAGGGAAGGAAAAGAGAGTGATAGTGTCAACAGTGTTGTAAAACATCACATCTGTGAAGGTGGAGGACACAAGGATGTGTATTGAAAGCTGTTGAAAATGGAGGGTGGGAGGTAAAGGGCAAGGGAGAACAATGGAAGGGGTTGAATGGACAAGTAAAGTAGACTCACAGCTGGGACACATTGAGAAACCCTTGGAACATCAACTTAAATAGTAATATCAAAAGACAGGACTGTAAAATAGGTACAGTGTGTAGGGGTACTTGTGAGAGGGGGAGGGTGAACGAAGGAGATGAAGGTGAGGGAATATGGCAGATGGACTTTATATACTTACATGAACTAGAACAAAGACACCTCTTGCAATTGCTTTAAGTGGAGCGGGGAGGAGGTGGAGGAGAGATGGCAGGTGTGATCTAAACAATGACCAATATAAGCCTATTTGGAATTGTCACAGTGAATCCCTCTGTACAGTGAATATATTCTAATAAAAATAATGGGAAAAAAAAGCATGCTCTATGAGGCCACAAGCCAGACTGCCTGGGACAGAAACCCCATCCTAGTGCTGACAAACTGGTTGGCAATGGGAAAGCACCCCACGTAATTCAACCTCGGCTTACTTGTGCATAAAATGGAGCTATGGCTTGTACCCCAGAAAGCTGTAAAGATAAACAATGCCAAGCCCTCAGTGGTGCCCGGCACACAGTAGGAATTCAATAAATAGCAGGTAATTGTACCACCTTGACACCACTCTATACTCCCTACCTCATCACTTGCCATTGACAAAATTTGAGTGCATCTGTTGAAACTTGCAGAGATTTAAAAACTACACACCAATTGATGCAATCTCGGGAAATACCTGACAGAGGAAATATGATAGAGTCTCTAAAACGTCTGGGATCAGAAGCAAAACAAAAAAGCAAGTAAGGAGTTTCCAACGGCAGAGGGGTGCTAATTAACAACTCAATTAAAAAAGGCAAATTAAACTTTATGGTCCGTTATCCTCCACTGCCTGGTAAATTGTTTTGCTAGGCGAATGATTAAAAGTGATCATTTCAGAAAACGGAAATAGCTTCCAAGAAACACAACTATTTTTCAGTGTTATACAAAAGGTTTCACCGCAGAATAAACTTACTTGATTAAAAAGGAACAGGACTTCTCTGTGCGTGAAAAGCCAGCAGTACAAATGCTGGCTTGTGATGCATTAGGTACTTTGGAGAACTGTATAAGAATTTTGAAGAGAAATGCTTCCTTATGAATAAAACACATCATCATTTCCTTTTGTGCACTCTGTCTTTGTGGGCCTCATACAGGTTATTCTGGAATACTACTTGCAAATGTATAATTTACATCAAATTAGTTTAGAGCCGAGTTCTGAAGAACTGCACGGAACTCAGGCATCTCTAACAGGGGATAGCTTCTACAGCATGTAAAAGATGGTCAGAAAGCAGACACCTGAGCAAATTGAGGCATACACTCTCATCACTGCAATTCCCCATACTTTTTTTTTCTTCTTTTTGTAATTACATCAACCTTTATCTGGCCTGAACACATGATACACTTATACCAGTAACAGTCAATAGTCATCTGGGATCACCAGGAAGTTGTATCCAAAGGTAAAGCCACACTGGCACATCGGGAGTTGTTAACATTTAGATATGAAATGGTCTGGCTCAGGTGTTGAAGTCTTGGTCTACAGTTGGTAGCACTATTGAGAAGTGATTGGGTCATCAGGGTGCTAACTTCATCCATGGGTTAATCCATTGATAAGTTCATAGGCAACTGGGCTATGAGGAGATGGGGTGTTGTTGGAGCGTGTAGGTCACTGGGGATGTGCCTTCAAAGAGTGTAACTTGTTCCTGGTCCTCTTTATCTCAGACCCCTGTCTGCCCAGGGGTGAGTAACCTCCTCTGTCACATGTTCCTGCCACCATGATGTTCTGCCTCACCATAGGCTCACAGCAATGGAGACAGCAGCTGAACATGGACCAAAACCTCTGAAACCATGAGCCAAAACAAACCTTTCTTCCTTTAAATTGTTGCTCTCAGGGTTTTTACTGCAGCAATGGAAGTTGAGTAACAGGGGAGTGAAAGAATGGTAGTGGGAAGGCCGGGCCTACACCTTTGGTGGCTGCAGCAGCAAGGAAAGGCTGGGCATCCCTAGTGCAGATATCTGAAATCCGAAATACCCCAGATCCTGAAGTTCTTTGAGTGCCTCTGTGATGCCACCAGTGGAGAATTCCATAGCTGACCCTAATAACAGCTCAGTCAGAAATCAAGCACACTGAAAATACTCCATCAAATGACCTTCAGGCTACGTGTACAGGTGTATATGAAACGCAAATGAATTTTCTGTTTAGACTCAGGGCTCATCCCCAAGACATCTCATTATGTACATGTAAATATTCCAAAAACCCAAATCTCAAACATTTCTAGTCCCAAGTATTTCAAATATGGAATTCTCAGCCTGCCCAAACCCCCATCCACATCTCCAGGTCTCACTTTCACACTCCTTCCTCTGGCAGGTTTCACATCATTACCTTAACCACCACCTGGTCCACATAATAGCTAAAAACTCAAAAGGTGACAAAAGTGCCATTGCCAATAGCCTCCTGCTGCCCCCAGCCACACTTCTGAGACTTTTGTTGGTTCACTTGTCCCCACTGGGCTCGAGGGTATAACTCAGTGGAAGAGCACACACTTAGCATAAGAAGGTTCTGGGGTCCATCCCTAGCACTAATGGTGACAATGACAATTATAATATGATGCACTTGAGCTGTTGTCATCCATGTTTCCTTCGGATATCCCAACTCACGTTCCAATGCAGTGATTCCCTTTCCCCTTACACTTCTACACTCAAAGCACATAAGTCAATGCTTTGATCCAAATATTAATCCAGCAAATATTAATCATTGCACCCAACTCTGTTGATTCTCCATCCTGCCCATTTGCCTCAGGAAGACAATGGCTGTGAGCTGCACCAGTGATGAGCTGTATGTACTCCCATCATTCAATCCCCCTTAAACCAAGCAAAATGTCAGAAAGAAAAACAGCCTGCACAGAGCTCCAGAGTTGCTCATCCTCTCACCCCACCAGAAGGAGCCTGGAGAACCCCTACCGAGAAGTAGCACCTGAGCACACACAGCCATGTATTTTGACCCAAATTAACACCTCTTTGAACTAAGAACCTCTTCTGTCAGTTGGTGCATTGGAATGCTGTCAAGAATTAGCCATCCAGGATCCATTTCTGAATTCTCAGCCCATTAGAACTATGCATGGTTTCTGAAAGCCCACTCTGGCTTGCCTAGGATGGGGTGCACACTTGAGGTACTCAGGGATCAAACACAGGATAACTGGGCCACAGTAGGTCTCTTCCATTCCATCCCAGCCTGCTTGTCCCAGAACAGACCTTCTCAGCAGGGTGGGACTGATATCATATCTTTGGTCCCGCCATTTGTGCTGCAGGCTTTGGGCTTTTCCCTGAGCTCCTGGGACCAGGCAGCACACATTGTGCCTCTCTGTTTGGCAGTGAGCTGTTATATTGTCATAAACAAGACTTTCATTTATGAGATTCCTGTTGAGCAAGTATACCAGACACTGTGATAGGCTCCTGGGTTCAGGGTTAAGCTAAAATAGACAGTTCAAGGTTAAGCTATACTTACTTACTTAGTTGCAGACCTGAAGCAAATAATCACAGACGTTCATGTGATTACACATGAATAATATAATATATTATATAATATATCATATTAATTTATTATATAATTATTATTAATTATATGATATGTTATATTATTATAATATATTATATTGTTATATGCAATAATAATATCCTTATTACAATAAGGCTATGTGCTGAAAACAAGGCATATCTGATACCATAAGCATATAAACAAGGGATACCTTCTGGTTTGGACTGGGGTCTAAAACATAAGTTGGAACTAGAACAGGTAATCAAGCTTATGAGTGTGGGAGGCAGAAGAAACCACGGGTGTTTGAGCAACCCTAAGGGAAGAGCCTATGTGGATCGCAGAGCCTGAGCAAGGCAAGGACTCAGCATGGATCATGCAGACCGTGTCAAGGACATTAGCCTTTATTTAAAGAGCAAGTAGAAACCAATAAAGGGTTTAAAGTGAGCAATGAAACAGTATTTGGATTTAAAAGTGGTCTCTTCCTAACTTTATTGCAAAAACTAACGGCAGCCAGGTGATGTGGGGCTCATCTGTCATCCCAGCTACTAGGGAGGCAGAGGCAAGGGGACCATGAGTTCCAGGCTGCTGAGATCCTGTCTCAAAAACAATACAAACAAAGGGGGCAGGGCATGGCTCAAGGGAGTAGAGCACTTGCCTACCATGTGCAAGGCCCTGGGTTCAATCCCCAGTACCACAACAATATATAGATAAATGTCAAGGGTAAAAGTAGGTGAACTGTTATCTTAGTAGGTACACAGTGGCTCATGGCTGTGATCCTCACTACTCAAAGAGGCAGAGATCAGGAGGATCTCAGTTTGAGGCTAAAGCGAGCTAAAAGGTCACAAGACCCTGTCTTAACCAACACAAATCTAGTTAGCTAGTTCAGGCTAGTACAGGCATAAACACAAAATCCTATCTGAAAAATAAAGTAAAAAGGGCTGGGGGTGTGGTTCAAGTGGTAAAATACCTATCTACCAGTACAAGGCCCTGAATTCAAATCCCAGTACAACCTCCTCCACCCCAAAGAAGTATCTCAGGAGTCAAGGCAAGACTGACTGACAACCCAAACCAGGGTAGAAATAAGGAAGATGGCTACATTGTAAGAATCAGGGGACATGAGTGGTAGAAAGTTCTTATCTGGTCAGAAACCCATTCTCAGTGTCTGTCACATGTCTGTCACTGAGCTGTATAAAGTCACATCAGGTAGCCTCTGCCTTGGAAGTTCACCTTCTAGAGGAAAAGCAACATAGAAGCCAATAGTATCCATTTCTGCAAGAGAGGCAATGTTGGCATAACCCCTCCCCCGGGGCAGGTGAGCCATCTGGGGATACAGGCAGCACGGGACAAAGCTGATAGAATTACTAATGGATAGGCCGTCTTGAGAGAAAGCAAAAATCCAAGAGAAGGATCTCCAGCTCCAAACAACTTTTCCCTTCCCATGCACTTTTTGGGGTACTCTTCCCTTCCACCCCAAATGCCTGCAAAATGTATAACAAAGACCCACAGAAAGCAATAGCCTTTTATTTTCTTCATATCGTTGCGAATTTTTTTGTGGTTTTGAACATCACACCCACGACCTCACCCAACGTGATACAAGTGCTCTACCACTGAGCTCCATCCCCAGCCCCTCTATTGTTTTTATAAATTATAAACTGGCAGGCTTAGGTCTATATTCATGGATATGATGGGTCCTTAAATCAATCATGATTTATTTTTATAGGGCTAAATAAGAGACTTTAGTTTTTTCCTCCCAAATAGACAGTCACCCATTCTCTGTACTAGTCACACTTATTGTGGGAAATGGCACATTTACACATGTTCTCCTGTACTCCAAGTCTGTTCTCTCCAGTGACAATGGAATCTGGGCCAGTGAGCACCTTCTTAGTCAGGAGAGAGGTGACCATGACGCTTACTCAAAATAATCCCCAAACCTCAGAGGACTCATGAAAGAAGTGTTAATTTCCTGCTCAGCAATTCAAGCTGGTTACATTCATCCTGGCAGCAACTTTCTCTCAATGAGTGCTTCCTTGGGGGAAGAAAGGATAGAAAACCAGGGCTGGAGGTATGACTCAAGAGGTAGACTGCCTGCCTAGCAAGCAGGAAGTGCTGAGTCCAAACCCCAGTATCCCCCACACACACCACCAAATATTGGGAAACCACACATTTTATTGAGCAAAACTAGTCATAGAGCTCCACCTGACCTCAAGGGGCTGGAAATACAGAGAAAGAAGTGGGTTATCTGTAGAGAATTAATGTCTCAGCACAATCCAATCCTGAAGTCATAACCCAGCCTGGGGGAAAAGCAGCTAGGGCAGTCAGACATTCTTTTGTTCCTCAAATTGGTTCTTACAAACTGGTACTAAGTACATTGGCTCTTTTGTGAACCAAGGCATGTGAAGCTCCTATTTGGCCATATAAAATAATCACGGCAAACAAAATATGCTCCTAAAAACTAATTAAAGAGCAAGAGCACATCATCATGAAGCCAGAGCAGTTTGAAGTGAAGCTTAAGTACCGTGATCTGCCAGAAAGTCCCACAGAGTGCTCTGTGAGTTCCTCCCCATCACCTTCTTAACCTCCCAAACAGCCGCCTACAGAGAGCCAACTAGCGGCAGCGGGACACGCTAACCATGCCTGCACATGTGAGCCTCTCCAAATTTATGAAGGATGATTGCATAACTGTGATGAGAATGAACTGTTCTCACTCTCCACGGAAGGCTTGCGGTGAGGAGACGGGCTTTTATAACTCCAGGATGATTAGATTAGATGAGTCAGTAAAATACCTTTATGACCAACGAGAGGAGAGCCATATTGATAAGGTAGACAGTGAAAGGCTTGTTCTGTAACCTCTGTCCAGCTAGTTCCATGTGCTTAAAGTCATCTGGGGAATGGAACTGACTAGAGAGTCCACTTTCTGCATCCCGAGCTCCTGGGGTGGGTCTCAGAAACCACATTTAAATGCTGACTCTAGAGCAGGAGTTGACAAACCTTTTCTGGAAAAGTGTAAGTCCTTTACACTTTGCCAGGCACACAGCCTCTGTGTCCACTTCTCAACTCTTCCTCCATGTGGAAGCAGACACACAGACAGTGCGAAGATGAGTGCAGATGGCATTTATTAAAACCAAGTGGCAGCCCAGACTGGATCCAGGCTCTAGTTTGCTGGCCTCTGCTTGAGCATTCTTTTTAAGCCTCTCTATCTCCTTCCTTCTTTCTTTCTCTCTCTCTCTCTCTCTCTCCACACACACACACACATTTTGGGCAGTGCTGGGATTTGAACTCAGGGCCTTCCCTTGCCAGGCAGGTGCTATACCACTTGACCCCCAGTCCTTTTTGCTTTAGTTTACTTTTTTCAGATGGGGGTCTTATACTTTTACCAGAGTCAGCCTGGGACTACGATCTTCCCAGCTCTGCCTCCTGAGCAGCTAGGATTACAGGTGAACATCTGATTTTTGAGATAGGATATCACTAAATTGTTTTAACCTAAGCTGACTTGGAACCACTTTCCTCCTATCCCTGCCCCATGAATAGCTGGAGGCAATAAATATTTTTGAGGTACAAGGTACATACAGTGCATCAATGCAGGTATCTTAAACTCATAAAGAACGAAGGTGAGTCGATGAGCAGAAACACCTGTGTCTTATCTAACACTCTCATCAAATGTGGAGCACTTCTGTCACAACAGTAATCCTCAGTATCCCCTCCCAGCTAGACTCCAAACCTATGTATGTTTTAAAATAAAATCAGAAGGGGTTTTCCCCTTTTACACTTCCATCAGCAATGTATGGAAGTTTCTGTTGAAACTTACCAAACTTAGTGTTTTCATTTTTTTTTTAGTTTTACTCTTGTATGTGTAGAGAGTGGTTATCTCTTTGTGATTTTAACTTGCATTTCCCTGACAACTACAACATTAAGCTCTTTTTAATATGCTCAATGGCCATTCTTACAAGATCTAATAGGAAATATATTCAAGTCAGACTCCCATTTTTTCCAGGTTGTCTTTATATATTCAGGATGTAAGTCATTTCTCAGATACAAGCATTGGGAATAGATTCTCTCACTCTATACCTTGCCTTTTCATGTTCTTCGTGATACCTTTGACAGGAGTAAGGAAGTCTAATTTTTTGTTATTTCTCATTAACATATGTGTGCGTGTGTGTGCAAGGTGAAAGCCTTGCTTACACCCAGGTTACAAAGAGAGCCTCTTACAATTTCCAGAACCTTGTCATGTGAGCTCAACCCTTTAAATCTATGAGCCATTTCAAATTAGCTATTGTAGGGTATGAGTCAACTTCCCTTTTTCCATGATGTTATATATTTCCTTGCCAGGTCTATTAGATACTAATAAGCAGGATTTTTCAGAAGCAATCATTTAAACATCTTTTATAGTTTTCCTTATAATTTCCCCTTCACATTATTGATCATTGAGAAGTTTGTAGATATTTTTCCAGGTAATAGGGGATTTTATAAGCACATCTTAATTTAGAAAATTACATCTTGTGTATGGGTTCCATTTTCTCATTTGTGTCTAGCAATTTTTGTTGTGTGTTGGATAATCCACTGGAAGAGTCTAGATTGTCCTACCTTCTTTTAATGGATGCTGAGTGTTGCTAACACAGTTGATGGAGTAAGTAGAGTGCTATTTTGATCCTGGTGGGCTCAGTTTCATTCTTTGCCAGGTGTGTATGCTTTTCTATTGAACTCAGTCATGTAGATGGCCTCATTCTAGTGGCATTAGGTCTAACTCCACAGCATGGCCAGGCTGGGATGACAACCAATTACAGGAGGTGTTCAGTAAGGCTCTTCCACTGTGGCATGGGTGGACCCCAGTGTGTCCAAGCACTGCACAAGTTCTGGTGCTTTCATTTAGCTTTCAACCCTGTGATCCCTGCCATCTGGCAATGTCTCTCACTCTGTGCCCATAAAATGCAGCCCTCAGCCGAGGCCCTACAGTAAAAACCTGTGCACACTTAGGATGCATTCCTCATTCAATGTCATGCTCACAAAGTTCCATTTCAGAAGCCTCATGATCACAGAGACTGCCCCTCTGCGTCCACCTCCCTGACGTGCAGCAGCACAGGGCTCTGAGCCTCCAGGAGCCCCTACTCATGTACATTCGTCTCTCTTGAAGACCAAGGAAATGCACTGCCTTTGATCAATGCCTTCATTCAGTTCTATAGTTGCTTTCAAGAGGGAAGGAAACCTAGTTCCAGTTTCAGCATTATTGAAGTCTCCTCAGAAGAATGCAGTCTGATGGACACATATGCAAATGATATTTATTTTTTAAATTCCCAGTAGCTGCATTTTTTAAAAAGTTACAGATTAAGCCAGGTGTGGTGGCACACACCTGTAATCCCAGCACTCGGGTGGTTAAATGATAAAGACTAAGTGTTCAAGGCCAGCCTGGGTTACATAGCAAGATCCTGTCTTAACCTCCCTCCCTTACCCAAATAAACTACAAACCAAAAATGAACAAGTGAAAATAGGTTAAGAATATATTACATTTAACCCAATAAGATATCAATAGACTGTTATTTCATTTTGTCATCAATTTAACAATAGAGCTATTTTACATAAATTTTTTGATACCAGGTCTTCAAAAGCACATAGTTTTTTTGAGACATGAACTCACTCTGTAGCCCAGGCTGGCTCTGAACTCACGATCCTCCTGCCTCAGCCTCCTCAGCTAGGATTGTAAGTATGTCTCACCACACCAGGCTCATGCACATATTTTGTATATAGACCACACTTCCACTCACCAAGGCAAATATTTAGAAGCCACAACTGGCTAGGGACCACTATAGATGACAACACAGCTCTGGAGAATCCTTAGGTATATTAAATTCTCAGATTTTATTCTAGACGATAGGGGTTATAGATAGATTTGTAGCACCCCCAAGCTATCCATCAATGCATGCTTCCCTTTTCCAATTCTCTAAAGTGGAAAATGCTCATGTCAAAAACTTCCCTTTTTCATCAAAAATAAGAATTTTTAAGTCTCACTAACGCAAATCAAAGCCATGGTTACAAAGGTAGTGAGTTAATGCTTCTCAGCTGAGAATTTGTTATTAACAACCCATCTCTCCCTGAGAGTTGGACATTTATTTAATGGTGTGACCTTTCTTAGGTCTTGATTTCTAAATCTATGATGTGAACAAAGCCATAAACTGTCCTCGCCAGGATGCAGACTGGTTTAAAATTGACTGGAGAGCAGAATTATTTGAAAAGGTCCCACATGAATCTTCTTTTGCAGCTCACCATCACCTGCCTCACTCTTCCTTTCTGCAAGGTCAACTTCATTTTCACTTTTGGAATTCAAAGCTCCCTGTTCCTAAAGACTGCAAACACCTCACTGCCCTTCCTTTGACTCCCTGCCTTGCCTACCTCAGGGTTTGGCTCAAAGATTTCTAGAATAAAAAGGCCCAGATAAACAGTCAGCAATTTTCTTTCATGAATGGCAACTGGACCAGCTGCTTGAATCAAGTGGAATAGGAGAATATTCATGGGGAGAAAAAAAAAAAAAGAAAGGAAATAACTTTTTTAAAAGGAGGAAATTGTCTCACATGCAGCATATGTTCTGCCTATCTAAACTGATCTGTTGACCCCACCTGAGGGCCTCTCCCTTATTCTGTCTCCATTCAAGGTACAACACTGCCTTTGAGTTTCCTCAACAGGCCAAACTTGTTCCTACATCAGGGCCTTTGTGCTTCCTGTTTTCCTCTGCCTATACCTCTTCCTTCTGCCCATGTTTTTGAAGAAACATCTTCTCAGGGAGCCTCCCCTAATCTTCTCATCTTAGTGGGCCCTCCCTTGATGTTTTCTACCTCATAATTATGTCGGTTTCTTTCCTACATACACAAGGTATGACCTGTTTCTCAGGGGTTTACTTCTTTGTGTTCTGCCTCCCCATGAGAGAATGAGTCCCTGGAAGACAGGAGAGTATTTTCAGTGTCTTTTCATTTTTGCAGCTCCTGACCCCATACCTGGTCCCTAGTGAGCTGACATACACCCATGTTTCCAATTACATGTTACACCCTTAGGTTTGGCAGCTCTCTGGCAAAAGCCAACAACAAAACCTACACTAGCCAAAACCCCAGAGCAGCCATTCTCGAGCTTCTTATTAAACACATAAAGGTAAATCAGGGCTCCCCTTTGGAGGAGCACTTGTGCATGCCAACTTGGTCAACTGGACAATGTGCCTGACATCCTGCACAATGTGATTTGGAGCCTGACTCCCCCCCGTCCTATCTGTGTGATCCTGGGCACATTGTCTGACCATCCTTGCCTGTTCTGGCTCCCAAACTGAGACTAATGAAATATCTATTTCATGGCATTATAAAGTTTCAATAACATAATGGGTAGAAACACACTGGGGTTGGCATATGGAAGTGTTCCATACAGGGCTATTTTCAGCCATAAGAATTGTCACAAAAATGAATGCCATGGCAGCTTTGGAAGGTGGAGGTGGGGTGGTAAAAGACGGCCTAGGCACAGTATATTGTAACAAAGACTCCAGTGTCTTGTGGAAACTCCAAATGATGTCTTTCTCATGGATTGGTAAACTTTCCATTTCTGTGTAATTTTCCATTGCATTTCAGATCGGGTATTTAATCCCTCGGCTTGATTTCCTGGCTGGAGTAAAATGAGAAATACAAGTAAACACCATATTGGAAATCTGACTGTTCAATGAATTGCAGAATTCTTTTCACATTTGTCATACAGGAAAAAAAGAACGAAGTTAAAATTGTTTACAAGACAATCAGAGTAAGCTCCTTGAGAAGTAGTTACTAGACAGGAATTTCTCCCTGTTCCTGATAGCTTTGCTATTTTAATACCAAAAGGTATTTAACTGGAAATCGGTTTTTTAAACAGCAGTCTCCTAATCCTTTATAAAATCTCTCCCCAGCCTTATCAGTGGGGAGGCTTGTACACCTTGCCATGGAGCAGGGAAGAAAATCGCCTACCAACCCTTCGCTACTGATCTGTGGGATCATCCCACAGAGAGCCAGCAAGGATGCTAATTGCATTCCTGTATATCCTGCAAATCTTGGTCAAGCGGAACCATCAATCCAGGCTGGGGATGCATTTCTGCCAGCTGTGACCATCTCCTGCAGCCAGTTCACCTTGGATCAGAACCTCCAATGAGGCCAAGTCTGCTGGGAGTGCAACAAGTTAACTCTGCCATGAAGTTAAGTCCTGGAGGCATTCGAAGCTTGCTGCAGGCAGACGCCATTCATGTCTTGGAATTATCAAAGTGTTATCTTCAGTTTAGACACCCATATAAAATATTCAAGTGTAAATGAAGGTGAAGACCAAGCCATGTCCCAGAACAGAAACAACAGCAGACTCTCCTGTTCTGGCAAACTCTGGTTTTTCAAAGACTGTTGTATTGCTTTAACTATCTCAACAGGAGAGACCAGTGGCACTGGACTCCATGGCACATTCCTGTAATCCTAGCCACTCAGGAGGTAGAGGTAAGAGGATAAGGTCCCAGGCCAGCTCCGGCAAAAGCATGAAACCTTATCTCAAAACAAACTTAAAAAGGCAAAAGAACTGGTGATGAGGCTCAGGTGTGTGTGTGCTTTCCTAGCAAGTGCAAGGCCGGGTTCAATCCCCAGTATTGGGGAGGGGAGGGACCAACAACTGAGGGGTCAATCCCAGGAGGCTGATTTGGGCTCCTTTACGTAAAAATAGTCGGATTTGTTTTTGAAAGCACAGTACAAAGACACAGCAGAGGGACCCACTCTGAGACTGGCTGAAAAACCCTTAAGCTGGGGCTGTAAGACCTGTAGGACTGGACCAGTGCCCACTGAGCCTGAAGAGCACAGGTTCTGCAGGGAAGGGAGTTCTGGCAGGAGAGAGAGGGGTCCAGTATGAAGAGGCTGGCCCATTATTAAGAGAACTGGGAATGTGGCTCCAAACCAAGTCTTGACAAACTCAAACCTGAATCACATCTTGTATCTTCTGTGACCAGAATGAACTAAAACTAAAACTTAACAAAAGAAATTTCAGAAAGTGCCCACATTCATGAAAACCTAACAATGTGCTGCTGAACAAACTCATTGAAGAAACGAATAGGGAAATTTAAAATATTGAAACAAATGAATATGGAAATGCAACGTACCAAAGCTTACAAGATTCAAAGGCACTTTAGCAAACAAGTGCCTGCCTCAAAAAATTCGATGTCAAATAAACAACCTAACAATGCATCTCAAGAGCCTAGAAAAGCGCGAGCAAATCAAACCTAAAACTAGAACAAGAAAGCAAAGATCAGAGCAGAGGTAAACGAAAGGGAGACTAAGGGAACAATACAAAAGACCCTCAAAACAGTTTCTGTTTTCAATGACAAATAGTTGGCACCAAAATTTTAACTGGTAACACAAACTTAGACTATGTGAACCATCTATCACCATGGCTGTGGGTCACCAGCTACCACCCTGCTTCAACCCAAGAGCAGCTAGGGACCAATGACCAACCATGACGGGAAGGTCCCTCTGTGGCTTCCCCTACAATTTTTTCAAACTGCTGCTTCTTATATATATAAGATTATATATATAATCTTGATTAAATATAACTATTATAAAATTTACCTGTTAGCTATTTTCAAGCATATAATTCCATGGCATTTAGTGTATTCACACAACATCTGTATAGACTAAAGAACTTTTCAGTACTGGAGATGGAACCCAGGGCCTTTGCATATGCTAGACCAGTGCTCTACACAGCTCCACCTCCAGCCATGAGTACCACATTCTACTGGGTACATCAGGAATTAAATTGTTGAATTCTATGGTAATCGTATGTTTAGCTCTTTGAGGAATCTCTTTAAATTTTGTAATGCTTCCAAAGCATTTCCCTAAATTACAGTCAAGATTTTTTTCTAATAGGCTAGAGCAGTGGTTTATATATTTCCAAAGTTTCTCTTAAGGATTGCTGAAAAACACCTTCATTTGTCTAATTGTGGTATTTTAGTACTTTGAGTAAGTCTCATCTCCTCTCTCTGAAGTTTCTTGGCAGTACATCTTAACCAGACAGAGTATTTTTATGCACACACACACACACACACACACACACATATCACATTCTGCAACTATGCAGAATGAATGAATGATGAAGGTCTCATGGTTTTCTCTTCCCATTAGCTAGAAAGATAGAGTTACTGTCCTCCCTTCAATAAGGGAAGAGACAGTGGGTCCCAGGGGTGTTGGGTCTGCACAGCTGACCCCACTGTCAGGTACAGATGGCAAGAGAAAACTCCAAGACGTCCCACTCAGCACCACGCCAGTCTGGGTCATAGCACGGGAAGGCAGGGTGTTACCTCTGAAATATGAGTGAGAAAATGGTTAAAATGCCAGAGAAAGGGGCTCAAGAATTCATCCAGTTCATTCAGGCATCCCCAGCAAGTAAAAATCCCCTCTCAAAAGTGTGAGTGTGGGCCAAGCACCATGGCTCATGCTGTAATCCCAGCTACTTAGGAGATGGAGATAGGGAGGATAGTAGTTCAAGGCCAGCCTGGGCAAAACTTGGGAAGATCCCAATTAAATCAGTAAGCCAGGCATGGAGGGCTCATGCCTATGATCCCGGGTTTAGGGGAGACAGAGATAGAAGGATTCTGGTCTGAGGGTGAGCCCCAGGCACAAATTTGAGACCCTACCTGAGAAACAGGTAAGACAAAAATGGCTGGAGTATGACTCAACTGGTAGAGAGCCTGCCTAGCAAGTAGGAGGCACTGAGTTCAAACCCCAGTACCAAGAACACACACATACACACACACAAAAATAAAAAAAAAACAAGAAAAAAGTGTGTGTATGTATGCTGTGTGCGTGTATTTATGCCTACCTCTTTACCTTTCAGACACCAGGCTGGGCAAGAAGTCATAGACACACAAGTTATTAAGGAGTCTTCCCCATGGTCAGAAGCTCCAAAAGAGAAAAGGAGGCAAGCACCTAAATATACTATATTCAAGTAATAGCCCTTACTGAGGAACTAACACCATTCTGGGTAATTCACAGGCAACATCTCCCCTGACCCCCACGCTCATCCTACAGAGATTGGTACTGTTACTCTACAGTTATCTTACAGATAGGTGCTACTCATTACCCCCCATTTTTCACAGAGGAAGCAATGATCTCAGATGAAATAAGTCGTCGAAACACGTACATCTAGTAAACATCAGAGGTAGACTTGCTCCAAGCCTCTTTGATGCCAAGAGCTCCGACTGTGTTTGCAAACTGCTCAAAGGAAAGGACGCACATGGTCGGGTTGAACCTTAAGGAGTGGGCAGGGGCAGAGGAGGTGGTGCGCACCTGCAATCCCGGCCCATGAGAGGTGGAGGCGGAAGAATTGCGAATTTGAGCCTAGCCTGGCCTACATGTCAAAATACTGTCACTGAAAAAGTAAATGAGAATAAAAGGATGAGTAGGAACGCTCTTTTGTACCAATGGAACACATCCCAAGCAAATGGACAGCACTGTCAGACATAGCAGGAACAGAAGGGCAGCACAACAGCGTTTTGGGAGGAGGCTCTGGGCGTGGGAACGGGTGCCAGTAGGTTTGGCTGTCCGGTGAGGGCTGCATCCTCTGGAGGGAAGGACGGTCACATCTTCACAGGCTTGAAGGTGACGCCAAGCTAGCCGGGTGCTGCGAGAAGCCACTTCACCTGATCCTTACGCCATCCGTGAGGAAGAAGCCCCCGTTGGCCACATCGTGCCCTGCAGATTCTGCCGTCTCATGGGCAAGCCCCGAGTTTGGGAGGGGACACACTGGAACCATAGCAGAAGATGATCGGAAATGGCCCAGTAGACACAATTTTGACTATTTCCAATCACTTGAAATACTTAACCAGCGTGAGGATGAAGGGACCCTGTCTTGAGTTCCAGAGGACACTGTCACGCATCTTCTGGATGATTCGTCATGTTCTTCCCTCATCTTTCATGTCATTCCAAATGGGTCCACAGATCCCCAGGAATGACATTCTTGAATTGAACTCTCTTTGCCCTGAATTCTCACCCTCCCCACACAGGTCCCTTTTTCAAGGATGGGACTCAACATCGACTCTTCATTTATCTTCCACTGTTCCAAGAAGACGATGAGGAAGTAACAGGTTTTACTGAAGGGCTGGGGTGACAGAGGGGTTTTCCATTATGCACCACACTTAGAATGGGGTGTTTCATGCCCTAGCTCTTCAGAGAGACCTTCTACCTGCCCCTGGGGTCTCCTCATTTTCTGCAGAGGTCACAGCATCTTCTCTAGCTGTCCCTTAGTCTCCTCCCCATCTCTCTGCTGTCCCTCCTCTTAAATTCCTGGTGATATCTTATCCATGATATCGGTTTTCTCCTTGATCACCTGAGATATGTATACATGCAAATAAGAAACCCAACTTAAACCTCACTGAATGAGAATGAGCTATACAGGACTACAATGTGGTCACCTTAGTGTTTGCATAGCCCGGTTAATTTTCTTTATTTTTCTGTAATTCTCTTTGCTCTGCTCCTCTCCTTGCCTGCACTGGCTTCACGTCTGGGCAGGTGGAAAGATAACTGCCCACAACTAAGGTTGTGCATGGCAAATCCTTTTACAACAACCTCCACGGCCATGCAAGGGGTGACCTTCCAATGGTCCTTTCAGGGAAAAAGAAAATGTTACTTATCTTCCTCTAGATAGAGACATTTATACCTGCAATATTTGCAAACATCGTGTTGATATCCCACTCCTCAGCCAGCCTTCATGGGACAGGAGATTGCTGTAGATCAGGCTGGCAAGGGGTGACATCCGGAGGATTATCACATGAAGGTTAGATTTCAAAGGTTAGAAAAGTATGACTCAGAGCCAAACTCCCCACTGCCTACTTCTGCAAACTAACTTTGCAGATAAATTTATCTATTTAAAATTTTATCATTAATAGTCTAGGGGAGTTGCACTGTGAAAACTCCATAGATGCATAGAATGAATACTTTGAACAAGCCTCCTCCCCATTATATCTTCTTGGCCCCTCTCCCCGTCCTGCCTATTCAAAGGGTGTTAGGTAGGCTTCGTTTTCTCCCTCCATGTTATACACACAGTGCATCCCAAACCTCTCCACCTGCCTATATCCTCTTCTTATCCCCTCCCACAGATTCCACACCAGCCCCCAGACCCTCTTTTACATTCCTGTCCATCTCTCATTACTATCATTTTGGACTAGATTTTTTGCAAATAACCAATACATAGTTCTGAAGGAACTGTATAGCCCACAGGACAGCAATAAGCCAAAATCCTGGCTTTTCAGGAACAGTGTGCTGAGCACCAGCTTAAGTGAATGGGAAGTCACCCCTGCTTTCATGGAAGCACCTGTACACTGCCTGGCTGCTTGGTGATGGCAGAGGAACAAGACACTGTTAGGGAGACAATGGTGCTCACCACAGTCCACCCCTTGAGCTAATCAATGCTCATAAGTCAATTAAAAGCTCACTTTATGGTGAGATCTTTACAGTTTTATATGACTTGAATTTACTTTGCTTCATAAAATCATCAAGATAATAAACAGCTCTTTTTTGCCTTTCTCTGGAAATAGTAAACATTTGCCAGTCTATGTGAGCCTTTCTAATTGTCATCTATTAAATTATCCCAGACAGTGAAATCCCAAAGCTCACAGTGTGCCAATCATTCCTCACAAGAACCCCAGGTATTAGTCATCCTGAACTAAAAGTTTCTGAAATAAATTTCAGAGGGGATTGATACAGGTAGCCAAGGCAAACATGTCCTCATTGTTGGGTAAAAAACAGTATCAGAAAGACTCCACTAAAAGCGGTGGAACTGTCTACAGTTACATTCCTCTCCAAGAAAACCTTTGTGCATCATAAAAATGAGCCACAAACCATTATAAGTTCAAGTGCACACCACCTATCGCCTTGTCATACAATGAACAACAGAGGTCAAATGCAACACACACAGTCAAAGGTAATACTCACACTGGAACTCCCTCTCAACTGCAATTTTAAAGACAGCCCTACAATTTAGTACCACATACACCTGCCCACATAATACTCATCCAAGAAGCTAGTTGTAAAATGAACCGGTGAGGGAGGATTTTCCCCTCCACATCAGATCATCCCACAGTAACACACACTTTTTCCCTTTGTGAGTACAAGAGAGGGTGACGGGGGAAATAATGAGTCCATGCCTATCTGGAGATTGACAACCAGGAAGAATGGTAAATAAAGACTCTCCCCAGGTGGCCATAGTTTGAATACAGTCTTGCTTTCTCCTAAGTGAAATCTCCTTGACAGAAACCTACTCTATTTAGAACAGCAGGACATCAACCTTGGGGTTTCAGATCGTGGTAATAAAATGTCATTATTATACCAGCAGTGATAGGAGTTTTTTCCCAGGGTGGGAGGAACAAATGGAGAAGGGCCGGGCAGTGGGACAATGTGTGCAGGGAATGTGGCCTGTGTGATTCCATCAAATCAATTCAAGACAACAAACATGTGCAGAGTACATATTACAGCAGGCTCCATGCCTCGCCTGCGCTCCAAATGTGGGTGAAACCCAAGGTTCAACTTCAGTTTCTGCTTTTCTCGTCTCTTGTTCTCTTACTGTGTCATTAGGATTGCATTTCATTGCAACACACAGCACAGCTTCAGGCTTCGATATCAATACAGATGGAGGCAGGAGATTCTACTCCGGCTTCTGCAGCTGGACAGCATCATGGCTGTGGCCTTTGTCTCATGATCACAAGATAGCTGTCAGACTATTAGCAACAGGTTCCCACAGGAGGCATGAGGAAGGGTGAGGAGGCAGTGCTAGCTAGTTCTGTCTCATTTTTCATGAATACATGAGCCTTTCTCAAAAATTATACCTACTGACACTTCCTTTTTTGTCTCTACAGTTGAGGGAATCTCTGGTCTTGACTATCATAAAAATCACATTATTGGTGCTGGTGGAGTGTCTCAAGTGGTAGAACTCCTGCCTAGAAAGTGTGAGGCCCCGAGTTTAAACCCCAGTACCACAAAAACAAGCACACCAAAAACCACATAATTGTGGATTACTTCATTTTGATCACATTGACCCTTGACCTTGGGTTTGGCCATATAACTTGCTTTGGCCAATTGGACATCAGGGGATGTGGTGTGAACAGAAGTTTAAAATGGGCTTTCACATTGGTCTTGACATCTTATTTATCTGTAATTCACACCAAGAATAACATGCCCTAGAAAGTATCTGGTCCAAGTAAGATGAAATAGACCCAGATTAGATTTAGACTCATTTTACAGCTTCATCTGAAACCAGAGAGGACTAGCCACACCACACTCACGGTGCTCCTAACCCACAGATCCACAAAAAGAATAACATATGAGGAAGGTTTGTTACACAGCATCACGGTGACAACTGACTGATACATTTTCACTGGCTGCAAGTGTGATCCGCAGCCACCCTTCAGCTCAAATTACAGAGATAAACCACAAACAGAGCCTGGAAAGGCTGTTGTAGCAACTTTCCACATTTTCAAATTCAAATTCTCACTCTACACAGATTTCCAGACCAGCACTCCGAGCTCCAAGTGCCCATGAAGCCTTTTGTTTTTATGTTCTTCTTCTTCCTCCTTCCTCCTTCCTTCTTCCTTCTTCCTCCTTCTTTTTATCAAATTCTGAGCAGGTAAAACTGACTTTACTCCATCTCTTACCCCAAAATGTACTCCTGATCTGACTTCCTAAATGCACCATTATTACTTCAGTGACAAATACCCAACATGTCAAGGTCAACTGTGATTTCTCTACTGGAATTCACATAGTGGATAAGTATTATAAGTAACAGATTTATTTGTTGAGCACTTATTAGATTATAGGTGATGTTCTAAAGGCTTACAGGCATTATGTCATATAATCTTTATAGCACAAGTCTTAAAAGCCCATGCAATTTATTATCACCTTCACGAAAATGAGGAACTCAGGTTAATTTGCACCAGCTAGCACTTGGTCTTGGCAGAATGGTAAATACCAGTTATTGGCTTAAGAACCACTCTTCCAGTTATCCAGGTGTTTATGTGCGTTATTTCACTCAATGCATACATGAGCTCCTCTTTTAAATCAAATCAGTTACCACAAAGTAAGAAAGGGATTGGATCTGATTTTAACAATTCTTTAACAACTGCAATATTAGCCTGTGTTGCTTAGGTGGAAAACCAGTCTTCCCCTGGGTCAGGTATTTTAAGTGAATTATTTCCCCCAACCCATATACTCATCTCTTTTTCCAAATCACTTAATGGAAGATGAATGATTAGGTTGTGCTGACTCGTGAATAACCACACTTCTGGCATACATCTCAATTTCTAATCCCAATGTCTACATCCAAGCAATTAAAAAGGCCTTCCTCTCTTGTTCCTTCTCATCCCAAACCCTTCTGCACATGGCCCTAAAACTAAATTCCTTAAAAGACCACCCTGATTACCACATTTTTCTTCTTCCTGGCATTCATCACATTTTTCTTCTGCTCTGCCACCACCAGTTACTCATATTAGAAATGCCCAATTTATTTAGAAGAGACATTTTTGAAAGCTACAGTCATGGAGATCTGTCCTGTAACTGCTACAGGACATCTCTTTGAGAGACTTAATTATACACTGAGCTCCAAGTTTGAAAGATCACATTTTCCCTCATATATGGAAGCTAGACCTATAAGACGAATGTGCACATGAATATAAATATATATATATATATGTTTGTATGTATATATAAGATCTTACATACATATACATACATACATATATAGAGGGGCAAGGGACATGATCATATTAGTGGGTCTGCCTGAGGGGACTACAGGGAGACAGGACAGGGAATAAGAATGTTAGAGAGTGAAAAATATCGAAACACATTGCATCTGTTTATGAAGATGGTATAATACAAGGAGCTGTAAGCTTTTGAATGATAGAGAAAAAGTAATAGGGAATCAACTCAATTAACCATAATATATACAGGCCTGAAGAACCAAGGCAAACCCCCTTGAGCTAGCAATATACACTTAAAAAACTGAACAACACAAAGTAAAATAGGTCCTGTCTGGGAGTGGATACCCATGGGAAGGGGAAGGCATAGGAGATGGTAAAGGAAGGCAAACATGGTGGAAGTATTTTGTCTGAAGATGGAAAAATGAAACCTGTTGAAATAGTTCAAAGAAGGGAAGGGCATAAGGGAGAATCAGGGAGAGGGAATCTAATTACATTATATTGTAAGCACATATGTAAATGTCACAACATATGCCCCCATGTGAAACTATTAGGTGCTAATAAAAATAAATAAAAAGATAAACATGAAATACACTAAGACAGTGAGTAGAAGGGGAGGAAAGAATTTCTCAGAAATTCCTTCATTCAGAAATGTTTGGGTTGTTTCTGAAACCTGCTCTGCTCATTGGATGAAGTCCAATGGCCTCAAGGAAACAGTCCGTCCCAGATCACCTCAAAGTTAGTTCTACAAAAATTTGACCATAGTTTGAGCCTCAGGAGCAGGTAGATGTCCCAAGGCTGGATATGTGACCTGTGGTACAACGGCAGTGTGTTTTGGTGTGACACTGGGTTTTTCTGAGTCTCATGTAAATGCCATTCCAACAAGTCAATGTGTGTGTCATGCTCGGTTATCATGAATATCTTGTGGTGGATGCAGGAGGCCAGCCCAGGCAAAAAAAAGTTAGCAAGACCTTTTCTTAAAAAACAAGCTGGGCATAGTGGTACATGTCTATAATCCCAGTTATGGGGAAGACAGACATAGGAAGATCATGGTCTGACACTGACCCAGTGCAAAAGCAGGAGACTTTGTCAAGAATTAAAAAAAAAAGCAAACAGGGCTAGAGGCATAGCTAAAGTGATAGAGTACCTAGCAAGCAAACATGAGGCCCTGAGTTCAAAATCCAGTACCACCAAAAAAGAAAACAAGAATCATATCATTCTATGTTCCCATTCCTCTTTGTGAAAAGCCCTCATATTTTCTTTCTTTTCTCTTTCTCTTTCTCATCATTCATCAAGGCAAATCATATTCCATAACTTGACCATTAGAGCTGACCTCCAAATCCCACCCCTAGATAGCCCACAAGAACCATTTTCTCTGGTCCAAATCCCTGTAAATATGCTAGTCGTACAGTGACTGCCTTGAAATAGCCAAACTTTTGTTTTGATATTTCAGCCCTGACCCTATGGATAGAGGCTCATCTCACAAGTTGTAAGACGTTTACCAACCTTTCTGGTCTCTACGCACTTACACGCCAGCCTTGCCATCCCCTTAGTTACAACAACCAAAAAATGTCTCCACCCAAGGCCACATGTCCTCTGGGGGACACAGCTGCCCTCACTGAGAACCACCACTCTGGGCTGAGATGCCACCCAATTCTCCTTGTCCCCTTCCAAGTCACTGGAGAACGTCCTTCACCTAGCAGGTGCTCCATGTCAGGGCAGATTGATTTCACACCCTCACAGATCCATCTTAATTGGAGGATTTTGTTTTTTGAAACAGCCCAGCGAGCCGTTGTTTTAATCTGCCATTAAGTCCACACCATTTCACAAATGACTGCTTAAAAATACATGCTGCTTAGGCACCAATTGTGTTTGTGCAACATCCAGAATTCTGCCTCTCCTAATAAGATCATCCCAAAAGGCGATCTTTTTTTATTTTTTACATATATTTTTAGTGTCCACCTAGGATTCTGTGTTATTCTCTAGCAATCTTCAATTTCCAGAGAGGTTATTTATAAAGCTATGGAGAGTTGTGGTAATGCTAGGAAGAAGTCACGGTGACCTAGAGAGCAAACCAGTGCACCAGAGAGACACTAAGAATAATGGACCAAAAAATAATGAAGAAAATAAGGAAAACAAAACCCAAGGGTGGGAAGGGGTTATTGTGATCACCCACAGAACAGACTTGCAGGGGCTCAAATTATATGGCCACCACTGGGGAAAAGCTGTAGATTTAATCGAGTTCAATAAGAGTACTGCTCTACTGTAAAAAATTCATATGATATCCTGTTGGATGTAAAATTGAAAAAAAAAAGAATGTAATTTATCCCTAAGTCAACTTTTTAAACTAAAATGTTGTACAAAGATTCCTGTGGTATTTCAGCTACCCTTAAATTTTAATAATACTGATAAAATATTCTACTAACCCCAGCCAAGTAATTTTTTATCTTTAATTGGTAAGCCCTCATTTATTATTTCTAACGCATAAAAATTCTAATATCTAGGATTTATAACTCACCCAGGCAATCGTGACTATAAATGCATTTTTAACTGCATTCAAAAATAGAAAAAGCAAATGAACACTGGAGACATTTAAGTTTGGACAATGGAAAAAGATCTGCACAACAAATATATCATTGACTAACTATATTATGCCTCATCCATTAAAAAAAAAACTTTCTGCAATTCTTGGGATGGTAAGAAAAGCTTTTCAGGGATCAACAAAAAGAAAGGAAGCTAAGAGGAAGAACCAGGGGTCCCGGTACAGTGTGACTACAAAGCATTTCAAAAGTGACAGAGGGGCAGAGCAGGAAAGCTGACACAATGACACAGTGAAATATAGATATTACACATTGATCTACAGATGATCAATAACTGCTTGGTGCTGCAGGCAGGCATTTTTATTCATAAAATAAGCTTTCCTAAAAGATTAAAGAGGGAGAGGAACCATGAGCTTGCAGAAAACAAAAAGCTGTGTTCAGATGGCACCTCTATTATTGGTTATCTACCTGGCATGATAAAAGCTTGAAGAGTAGGTCAACAATCTTGAAAAATGGAAACTCTAGTCTCGTTTCTAACCCATGATTTTGAAGCTGAAAAACAGCCACCAAGAGCATTATGCCCCATGAAAAAGTGTCTTTATAAATGTCACCAGGTAAGGATCTTGAGATTCAACTGGACATCCATCCAGGTGGACCTAAATACCATCACGAATATCATAAGAGACACGGGGAAATTTGCCACATACAGAAGAGAAGGTGGGAAGATATAGGCATAGAGCAGAGAGATGTAGCCAAAAGCCAACAAATGCCAGGAGCCCCCAGAGGAAGGAAGAGACAAGGTCCTCTAGAGCCTCCAGAGGTGACATCTTTGCAGACACTTGGTTTTAGCTCAGTGAGACTGACTTTGGAGCTGTGGATCTAGAACTACAACAGAAGAAATATGTATTGTGTGGGCTAAGCCACTAAGGTTGTGATCATTAATCACACCAACAGCAGATAAACTCACCCTATTTCCTCAGTGCCTGGTCTCTATTCCATCCCCTACCCTCTTAATCATGATGACAATGATACATGCCAACACACCACTACTCAAACTTTGCTATCTATCGTTCACTGTGGAACAGGTTCTCTGCTAAGCAGTTAGATATAGTGGTTTGTTTTGGTTTTGGTTTTGTTGGTACTGGGGATTGAACTCAGAAACTCAGGGCCCAGCCTCTGCTAGGCCAGCACTCTACCACTTGAGCCACAGCCCAGTGCACAGTATGTTTCTTTAAGCTCATACTACCCCCATCTCACCTAGATCCTAACTGTATTGTCCAGATGAACAAACAGTGATCCATTGTCACATGACCATCAAATTGAAGTTATTAAGCCGATTCCAGGGCCCTCTCCCATAACCACTCAGCCTGCATGATTCTTTAACATAAGCAATAAAGGCTACTGTCTACAACAGAGACATGCACATTCATTCATCCATCCACTCAGCCGTCCATCTTCTCACTCACCCATCATCCATCCATCCACACATCCATCCATCCACCTACTCATATATCTATCAGTCCACCCACTAACCCATCCATCCATCCACTCGTCATCCATCCACGTACCTATCCTATATTACGGAATTCTTAAAAGAAGTATTGTGTGCACCAGTACTCTCTTCATTTGGTATTTGATTCTTAAGATGCATTAAAATTGGTATTAATAGTAAGCCTAATATTTCCACCACAATTAACAGCAAATCGCACTTGCGTGTCACACCACAGTTGAGGTTTTTTTAGCTAGTCCCCCTTTCATGGGTAAGGCAAGAAAAGCAACAATTTGAAAGATAGGCATCACTAAAACTCAGACTAGAACTTAACTACTGTTTTCTTCTCAGTGCCTAAAGTAGGGTATGGATAGTGAGACATAGAAAGTACCATCTATGCATCTGTTCTTCCATTCAGCCACCCACCTACTCATCCTTTTACCCACCTGTCTACCTATTCATCCACCCATCCTTTTATCCACCCATCCTACATTAACTGCAACTTGAGCTCAGATTGCCTGGAAAGTAAGATCTGACCTCAGCTTAATGATACTTGGGACTACTAGGTGACAAATTTAGCCATAACCTGACATCTCTGAAGCTTTGGTGTAGTGCTAAAGAGTATTTTCCTAAACAAAAACACAAAGATACATTCCCTGGGGGCATGATAAAATAGATCCTATCTCTAGGAAGCAGCACCTGTTAACATTGCACAAGGACTCACCTGGAAGAACATTTCACGGATGGAGAGAAAGGTGATTCCTTAAAAGACCCATCATGGATATCAGTGGGAAAGAAGTCACTAGACCATGATGAACAAAAAGGCCAAAGGTAGGCACCAAGAAGAAAGGTACACCAGGACCCCAACTGGAAACCATAGAAGAAAGGCACAACCAAACACACCAAGGCCTGGGTGCGTCTTGGCAGCAACATAAGCCAAGGCAGGTGAACTGGATCTTCTCCAGACATGCTGGTTATGTTTGGTCCATGGGGACAGTCATGGCACTATTCATATTGGTTACAGGAACTTTATAAAAGAGAGAGGGACATCTTAATTACCATATGGATCCCCCACAAATGATACACCATGCAACCCAGCAATGAAGAGATCTCCCTACGACTTTCTGAATGAAAATCCATGGATCGCCCGTTCCCCATGGACATCCAACCCAATTCTATATACTGAGGTTCTTCCTGGTCATTAACGAGGTAGAGAACTCCAATAACAACTTCAACCATTTACATATTCTATACCTTGAGCCTATTATTTTAAGTGCCGTTCAGAGGAAACAGATGTGCTCAAAATCTCACCAATTTTTATCACAATTTTTAATAGTAAGAAAACCAAAACCCCCAATACTAAAACAGTTTTAGTGTATCTGTTACTTTGGTCTCTGTGACCAAAACACCTGACATAAACAACTTAAAGGAAGGATCTATTTTGTTCACAGCTTTTATCATGCTAAGAGGTGTGACAGAGTAAAACAGTGCACAACATGGAGGTGAGGATGCAGAGAGCAGGGTACAGGAAAGGGCCAGGGTAAAATACAGCCCTGAGGACATGCCCACAGGGATCTACTTCCTCCAACTAGGTCCACCTCTGACTTTTCACAACCTCCTAATAATACCACCATATTCTGAATCCATCAAGGGATTTATCCACTAATTAGATCAGAGCCCTCAGGATCTAATCATTTCTAGAAACCCCATCACAGACACACCCAGAGGTGTGCTTTACTAACCTTTTTTTTTTGTAGGTGATTCTCAATCCAGTCAAGTTGATGGTTCAGTAACCATCACACTTACCATCTATTAACATACACACTAACAGAGGATGGTGTAATGGTATGCCCAATATTGGACTGCCATGGGCCATTAGGTGTATCTGCCTAAGAATACATAAATACACACACATATATGTATACACACACACACACACATATATTTATCTTTTGTCTTTATATCATGACTTTACATACATACATGGGGACCCACCAGAACCCAGGAATATTCTGAACAGTGAGAATTACAAGGGAATTTGTTTTCTTATATATTTTTCTGATTTCCAAATTTCCTTCAATGAATATAAAATATTTTATAAACAGAACAATAAAATAAAAGATGGTGTCAGTGAAAGTAACCACAGAAGTTTTAGAGACTTTTGACTATTCATCTGTGACACATGTGAAACTTTGGGTTTGTCTTTTATTTCCATCAGCACACCAACACCCTCCCTAGGATGCCAGCCTTAAATAGGCTAAGATGGAATTATCTTCAATTCCAAAAATGTGGAATTTGTGATAATTTTGATGAACAAAATTCTGATCATTTTTCGCCTTCTGAGCTATAAATGTTTTCACAGTTTGAGTCATGGTACACGCAAAAGATGCCAAGTATCTTCTAGCAATGGATGAATCGTGTATTATAAATGGCTTGTGTTTAAAACAAAAGATCAGCTAAAACATCCCTGCCTGTGCCCATCACCAGGTCCCAGCAGACACCATATAAATTCCCCAACATATCAACTTGAAAATGGAGACAGGTCCCAGGTGGGCTGTGAGAAGCCAGGCAGGGTTCAGGAAAGAGGAGCAATGGGCCGTGACATGTTTTCTCTTCTGATTATGGCTCTGGCCAAGCCACCAGCAACTCGGTTTCTGAGTTTCTTCCCTCAATACACAAAATAGACTAAATGACAAAGCAAAGCTAGCCAGTGACAAATTAGTAATGGTTGTTTCAAACAGATTTAACCCTCAAGGGCCCAAGGCTCAGGAATAGTTCAGGCTCCTAAAACAGAAGGAACATGCCAATGGAAGCCATGATAAAAAACGTAACTCTAGTCTTGCTCTTTCTGGACATTTTGTACAAGAGAACCCCCACTGCATGGTCTCTTGCATCTGACTTCTTTGTGTGCTGGGGCCCATCCACCTCCTTGCTTGTGTTAGTATGCGGGATTTTGTTTGTCTCTGCATGTGTTTGTTTTTGCTGGATTGTATCCTATTATATAGATATGACAAGCTTTGTTTATCTTTGCATCTTTGCACCAGTTGATGGACATGTATTGTTTTGAATAATACTGCCAGGAATAGAGTAGTGGCTGCCTGGCGTTTAGGGTGGGGACAGAGATCGACTGCAAATGGGCAGGAAGGAAGGAGCTCCATGGGAAGATGGTGCTGTTCTAAAATTAGATGGTAAATTTTCTAAACATAATTAAATTGTAAAATTAAAGTACATGAATTTTATGTAATACAAATTATACCTCTGTAGAGCTGTTTCAAAAGCCTACTTTGGATATTAGCTTATTTCCAAGATGGCATCACCTGGCTCTTGGAACAGATATTTATACTATAAGCTCTGAGAGTCTCTCTTAATATTGCAATATGAGAAGCACTGATAAAGCACACTCCTTATACCTAAGGTGCAAGTTTTTAATTCAGCAATTAATCATTCCACATTATCTACATATATCACATCATACTGAACCCCTAAATATATGTAACGATCTTCGCTCCACTAAAACCTATTTTAATACTTTAAACGGAAGAAAATGGGAAGGAAGACATACAGTTGTCTGGAAAATAAAATTTACTGTTTCTTAATAAGAAGATTTAGGAAGGCAGATCTTATAAATATCATGAGGCAGGGTATAGTTCCATGTTCTGAACTGGAACATTCTAGTAAGCTGTGGAACAAAGTGTTGAAATTCTGAAGGGCAAGAAGTAGTGAGCTGAGACCACAGAAGCCATGCCTCAGAGCAGGAGGGAAAGCAAGTGTGGTGTCAAAACAAAGAGTTCTCCAAATTTGAAACTGAGCAAAATCAGGGAGGTGGAAAGTTAGTTGCCAAAAATACTAACATAACAGACTAGCTTCTCCAATCTCCTCCCCTTTTTCTGAGCCCATAGGGAGACTTTTTCCCATCAGGCTTTGCAATAGTGGAGGTCATGTGACTTGTTCTGACCAATGGAATGGGGATAGAAATGATGAATTCCAGTTCTAGATTTGGCCTCTAAAATTTCCCTACAGATCTTTAGACTACTGCTTCTTTCTTCTATCTGCTGGCTGGATGATTCCAGAATGACTCTGAATCCAGAAAACAGAGACAAAAGATAGAAGGAGCTCAAGCCTTCGTTATCATCTAATCAGGAAAACCTGATCATGGTTTACAAGAACAAGACACACACCTTGATGCTGCAGGAAACTGGTGGGTATTTATTACAACAGTCACCTATTAATGACAACAGAAACAGTAATAATTTAATAGGTCATAATATTCTGTGATCATGATACTTCAGGCACACATCATTGTGTCATGTGTCACCTCATTTAACTTTCACCAAAAAAATCTCTAAGAGATGGACATTATAACTCCTCGCACTGTGTGTCAGAAGAGGGTACAGACGCTGGTGGAGACATGTCCCAAGTCACAAAACTGGTAACTGTCACAGACAGGATTAACCCCACAAGGTGGACACTCCAGTGTCCTTTTCACTCTTAGGCAGTGTGACTTGGGTTGAACTGGCCCATCCCACCAACCACAGAGCAAATGCTGCACATTTCCACATCCATGTCGTATGTGTATGTCCCATGTCTCCTCAGTCACCCACAGTGCCCCAACCTCAACTTCCATGTATTCCCTTCACTGGCCCAACACAGGGGAGCACACCACACTGCTCAAAGGACATAATTACTAGAAGACTTAATAGGGACCAGGTCACAAAGGCCTTGAGCATACTAAGATGCCTGGAGAGAAGCCCTAGACCCCACCACCTTCTATCAAAAGAACAAATAACCACAGCCCTCTTCCAAGTCCAACCCTGTCTTACAAATCAGGACACAGGCTTCAAAGGATCGATGTAGTCAAAGAATTGATGCCCACTAGCAAATCAAAATTAATTATGAGACAAGTTTTAACAACTGATTCACTGAGTCAAGACAAAGCAAGCTTCAAAACTAAGACAAAAATGGTCCAACAACCTTCTTATGAAATTCACAAGAGGACAATGATATCTGAGGTCCATACTAAAATGAGTTGGAGGGGGAGAAGAGAGGGAGAGACAGACAGAGGGACAGGGAAGGAAACTGTAAGGATACCTACTGTCTATAGGAAAAATTATCCTTGATCTCTTGATCCAGATCTACCTGGAGAGATCTGGATCAAGTAACTTCTATGCAGAGAAAGATGTCTTCCCCAACTTATTGGCAATTTGATAACCTGTAATGTTGAAAACTGTGCTCTTACAAGATTTACAGAGACAAAGACTGGGGCACTGACTTAAGTCTGATCACACAGACCATTAAAAGCCTGGTATATAACATTTCATGGCTAACTTCTTAGAGCAATTAACAAACCCTTACTATGGGCCTAATGATATCTCAACATTCTTTCTAAGAAGGGAGTAGAGAAAAGAGAGGAAGGGAGGGAGGATGGGAGAAGGAGTTTTTAACTAAATGCAATTCTCGGTGCCAGCTTTTGCTGGAAGAGGCTGGATCATTCTGATAACTTCTTTCGGGTCAGGATTCGTACTGCCGCTCAGAATGCTTTAATTATAAGGAAATGAAATCAGGCCATTTTGCTACACATGTAGGAAACAAAAGTCAGCAAGTGCAACAGTCACAGATCTTGGGTCTTAATTACAAGATGTGGCATTCTTGGAGAAGGCTGTGGAGCCAGAGCAATCAGCCTCCACACCAGGCGTCTGAGCGAGCTTTTGAGTGTGCTTACCCCAGGATTGGCCAGTACAGCCCTGCAGATCTCATGGCCCCTGTGGACCAGGCCAAGGGAAGCCGTGAACATGTGCAGGATTGGAGGCAGGGGTGTTCATAATCAAAAAAGCAGAGGACAGAAAAATGGTTATACCCAAAGGAGGCCATTTTAAAGGCTGCCTTTTGACAAGACCGAATTCACACATGGATGCCAAGAACTTCTTGTTCAGGACAGGATATGGTACACAGGCAATGTTTGTGACTTCTACAACTGTCTCAGGTGATTATTCAGTGGAGGGAGAGAACCTGAGATGCAGAGACCTGCACCAATGAGGTAGCTGCTGCAGAAAAGACTGTTCTAGAAGGGGGAAGTAAGGACTGGTGGAGTGGCTCAAGTGGGATGGTGCCTGCCTAGCAAGGGTGAGGCCCTGAGTTCAAACCCAATACCACAAAAAAGGCCGGGGTGGGGGAGAGTGAGAGATGGGGAGCCAGCACCCGTTAGATGTTCTTCTAAGTACCGGATTTGGGGATTACAGCAGTCCTACTATGAAGTCATTTTTCCATTTCTTTTGCAAAAGGAGAAAACAGTCAAAAATGGTTCACAGAGTTTGGCTAAAGTCACATTGCTAGCAAATGGTAAAACTGGAGTTGAACTGATATCTGACTCTAAAAGTCTAGGAAGAAAATGTACCTTGGAATGTGAGCTACAGCGACCATTTTGAACAGAAAACCCCCTTTATAACTGTAGAGAGGACCGACTGGCCATATAGGTATCCCTCAGGAACTCTTTGTCTTAGATCATATGAAAACACACGAAACATTCCTACCATGGCCTGTGGTTAAGGGTACAGGACTTGGGGTTCATGCCAGCCAAGGTTCAAACACAACTCTCCTCTCTGACCAGCTTTATTAACTTGGATAAGTTCATTACCATTCCTTCTTTCAAACACAGGTACAGTAATACCCCCTCCGTGTAGGATAGTAGCAATGCTGAAGTAGGCAGTATCTGTCAAATCTGGGGCTTACTGCAGAGACCCATAGACATTAAAAAATAAGAATGAAATTAATCCCAACTGATAATTTTGAACCTCAAGAGCACCCTGAATCAACACAGACGTACGTCATGGTGTGAGTGGTAGGTAGAGGGGCCTACATCTACCTACCACAGCACCTCATTAGAATGTGGTTAAAACATTAAGGCCTTCTCCCATTTAAGCCAGTCAACAGTTTACCTTCTTAGGTCATCCCCAACACTCAAGTCTGCTATTTTACAGAAGCACAATGTGTACTCCTCAACATTCTCAATTCTTACCTTCCATGCATTGTCCTTTCCTAAAAGATGGCTCCTGGATCCCAAATGAGACTAAGTTACACCACCTGCTGGTAAACACCTGGGCTCTTACCCATTTTATTGGGCTCAGGATATTGTTTGGGGGATACAGTATTTAGCACACATGAGCCCTGGGTTCACTCCCCAGTACAAAACCCAAAACACACCCATTTTATTGTCTTCTATGAGGATAAACACCACAAAGAGAAAATAACCCCTTCAATGTAGAAGGCAATTTTGTTATTAATATTCCCTCAAATTAGGAGCACGTCTTCAAAAGGAAAAATGTACAGTAGTGATCTGGGGCTTGTTAGGTTTTACTTTCATTTATTTTGTGATTTTTTAACTTTATTAATGTGAAAGTCACAAAATGTAAAGTTAGCCATACTAAAGTGAACAATTCAGTGATATTTAGAACATCCAGAATATGGTAGGACCACCCCGTCTTTCTAGTTCCAGAAGGAAACCCCACACTCATTAGACAGCTGCTCCTCAGGAGGCAGCCAGAACTGATTCTCGTGTGGCTGCATAGAATACAGAGCCACACTGGACATCAGTTTCCTCTATAGCTTGGGTGCCCAGGAAACTGTTTATGACACCATCACTGAGTCACCTACAAGCTGAAAACCAATGCAGACCAACACTTAGGGTTCACCTCCAACAAACGGGTGGACCATCCTAACACTTCTCCAACTTCCATTTTGACTGAATCAAATGGATTTTTCCATTCCTGGGGATGAAGGCTGGATAATGCAACAAAGCAAATCAGGTTCGACCAAATTTTCTTTTATGCAAATTCTCAAAAGCGCTGCCCATTGGAGTACAACTCAACAGACTCTCAACCAGATGGAGAAACATTCTCTGCTAATAAGAACCAGGAACCCGCCCACCCAACCCATCCTCTGTTGATTAAAACCGTGTACCATCAGAGCTACAGAACACAGTCCAAACCATCCCTTGAATAAGCCCGTCCTACCCGATTGCTTACCAAACGTACATGGAAGGAGGTGGCTAACGGAAGCCAGTCTGCCTTCCTTTACTTAGGAATCTCCCAAGATGAGCCCACTCCAAACACCTTAGGAGCTGGTTAGTGAAATGAGTGTTTGGACACCACCCCCACACCTGGGTATCCAGGTGTGTATATCTGCAACAGGTGTTCACAATGATTAGCTTACCGATGGAAGGGAGCGTGCCACTTAGAAGGCAATCAGAGAAAGAGAACGTGGAGGATTCGCAAAACCTTTTGTAGCACTTAAGACACAGGGCTGAAGCAGCTCTTCCCCAGGACTAATGTTTCTATAATTAATTGCTCTTGACTTTGAATCATTCAGAGTTCAAGTTACAAGGAACTCAAAAGGTGCTTAGTGCTAACCTTGAACCTAAGTCTGGAGAGGGTGGGTAACAGGCACAAAGCTAATTTTGGAGGCAGTGCTAGTGGGTATTGATGGAGAGGACATAAAGAGGTTTAGCTGGCTTGAAGGCTGGAAGGTTCCCAGGAGCCAGAGGAGCAGGGTTTGTGGCAGGCAGCTGAGTTTCTATTCTGGGTTCATCCCAGGGACTTAATAGGTGACCTTGGACCTGTCACATCCCCTCGGCACTGCCGCCTCTCCATCTGTGAAATAAAGGTACCAGTGTCCATCACACAAGCCCTCCTGGGGTGGGGAAGATTAATGAGGCGAAGTTGGCAAAGTGTGTGAAACTCCAGGCGATGAAGGGCAAGCAGTAAGAAGCACAAAGTTATGGTTCCAAGCCCTCCTCCCCCGCACACTCACACATGCTTCTTTTGCCTTTGAAAGCTAGAATAAAGCCTTGCTACTCCAGGCGAGGGCTACAGACCAACAACAGCATCACCCATGAGCTAGTGAGAGATGCAGAAATCTGGTCCCACCCAGACCTGCCAAACCAGACAGCCTGGAGGTAGAGCCCAGTCATCTGTCCCTCCAGGCTGGACTGATGCCTGCCGAAAGTTCTAGCAACAGTGCAGAGGAATTTAGCAATGAACAACTAGATACGCCTCCAGCTTTCAAGGAGTTTATATCCCAATGGTAGGAAAGCAAACAAAAAGTGTGGAGAGTGGTGAGCTCAGTGGAGAGCGCTTCCAAATTGATGGAAGTGGGGATGTAACACGCTAGTTATAGCGCATGGTGGTCAGCTCTCTAGGCAACAGATCCACATACTCTAGGTTCAAGCCCTAGCTTGGCCTCTTACAGAGTACTTGGGCAAATTCCTTATCCACCTGTTGGATTCATTTTTCTCCTCTGTAGAATGGGGAAAATGTAAACAAATGCTCGCCCTACCTCACTTTGTGCCCAGTTTGTCACCCTTGCAAGAATCACTGCAGAGCCAGTTGAGTGGCAGATCAAGGGGGTCCCAGCCCAGACTGTCTGATTCACAGGTCTGAGTGGGGTCTGCTAATTTGTATCTCCACCCAACACTCAACTGAGGCTGAGCAGTTATCTTCAGACTGCAATGTGAGAAGCATTTCTCTAGAGCAGGACTTCCAAAATTTAATGTCCATTGAAATTCACCAGGGGATCTTAGTCAAATACAAGTGCAGGTCCAGCATACCTGGGGAGGGGTATGAGAGCCTGAATGTTCAACTCTCCCAGGCTAACCTAACGCCCTGGGCAGCAAGGCTGTTGCATCTGTCCCACAGGGAGTCACATATTATCTGTTACAGTAGTTCTTTGGGGGTGGAGGGAAGAGAAGAGGTAGTGCAGATTGAGTTCATGCTTCCCAGGCAGGTGCTCTACCATTTGAGCCATGCCTCCAGCCCATTTTGCTTTTAATTTAGTTTTTAGATAGGATCTCAAACTTTTTGCTGGGCCAGCCTTAGACTATGAGCCTCCTACCTCTACCTCCCAAGTAGGTGGGATTACAGCATTCCTTACAGCTCTTCTCATATATTTTCTAAAGTGGCAGTGTTACTCAACCGTTAGGTGAGATAAGGTCTCACTCCTTTTTATGTTCCCATGGTAGCTGGGACGACAGGCACGTACCACCACACCACACTTTTTCTGTTGAGATGGGAGCCTTGTGAACTTTTTGCTACAGCTGGCTTGGAATTGCCATCCTCCCAATCTTAGCCTCCTGTGGTTGGGATAACAAGAATGCGCCACCGAGCCCAGCTATTGTTTGGGATGGGATTGCAGAAAATTTTTACCCAGGCTGGCCTCAAACCTCAGTCCTCCTGATTTCTGCCTCCTGAGTAGTTAGGATTACAAGTGTGAGCCACTGTGCCCAGCTAGTGGTTAGGGTTTCAGACCTTCTCATTTGTTCAATTTTAACACTGATGACACTGTGTCAAATACAGTGAAAAGAAAATGGTTAGTGAATCAGAAAACCTCTAAATCAAAGATCCAAACTTCCTCCAAGGCCATGGTAGAGGCAAAGAATTTAAAAAGCAATGTGTCTCAGCTGGAATTCCAAAACTGTTGACATAAAATATTAATCAGCTGGAAATAAAGTTGTACACAGGAGACGAAGAGAAGTAGGAGGCCTAAAGAGATGTGAGACAATGTGATAACTGTCACACAAAAACCCCAAATAAATTTGAGAACAAACCCAGCAGAAGAAACCCATTCCTACATGATGTAGAAATGCATTTGGGAGAAGGTGCTCCAAATAATCTATTCATTTTTTTAAATTTCATTTTTCTTTCTTTTTCTCCTCTCTCCACTTCTTTAGGAGCAGAATCATTCTTCTTCCCCCATGGAACAATTAAGCAGGACAAGGTCTCCTCCTGGGACCTCCTTCCCTCAGGCTATAAATAACTTGGGCACAATAGCTAAGAGCATATATATATATATAACGGCAATGACAAGGTCGTTTACCATGGACAAACCGTGCTCTGTTCCCATGACAACACAGAGTCAAAGGCAAAGTGACATATGATGACATTTCCATTGTACCCCATCCTCGTTATCCCCAAAGAGCAAGCTCTGGGGGGGCCAGGCTTCTTCCCTGCTCAGGGGTAGGTGGCTGGATCCCAAGACCAAAGCTCCAAAGGCAGGAACTGGAACCAGACTCCACTTGGAGGCTGGCGGGAGGCACAGAGGAATCTGCAGCTCGCTCCCTAATTGTGGGCACACTTTCATGTTGTCTCTGTGAAAAGCAGAGTGTCTCTGACAATTCCAGACTCAGGCAGGTCACCAGGCTGCCCCTGGGCCTCCCTCTCTTCTGTGCTTGCTCTGCTGTCTCATCTCATTGTCTTTGTTTTTTTTTTTTCTTTCTTTCTTTTTTTCTTTCTTTCAGGAAGGATTAATCAGAGGTAAAGAGAGCAAGGTGCTGCCTGGTCACTTGAGTTCCCTGCAAAAGCAGAGCATTCTCCATCAGGTTTGAACTTGTTAGAGGTGTCTACCTTCCCAAGTAAATGGGAGCCAGAAGTGCCTCCTCTGACTTCCAATTCAGCTATCTCTTTCCCTTGGTGTGTTAGAACCCAGAAAGTGAGAGAGAAGGGTGAAAAGACTGCCTAACCAGGAAGGCGGCCCACCAAGCACCAATCAGCACTATGTACAATGCAAAGAGACGGAGTCTGTGGGGACAGCCAGCTGATTGAGTTCTGTCACATGCTGCTCTTAAAAGTGGGAGAATGGGCTGGTGCAGTGGCTCAAGGGTAGAGAGCCTACCTAACAGCAATCATGAGGTCCTGAGTTCAACCGCCAGTGCCCCCAAAAAACTTAAAAATGGAGGAATGAAAATCCTTTGTACAATTAATATTTGGTAAATAAAATGGAAAAAAACCCCAATAATTCAGCAGGGCACAGTAGCTCACACTTGTAATCCCACCTATGTGGAGGTGGAGATAGGAGGATCATAGTCTGAGGATGGCCCCAAACAAAACTACAAGACCCTATCTGAAAAATAACTAAAAGCACAAAAGCCTGGGGCATGGTTCAAGTGGTAGAATGCTTGCCTAGCAGGTACAAGGCTCTGAGTTCAAACCTCAGTACTGCCAAAAAAGAAAGAAAGAAAGAAAAAAGACACTGATGGATAGAAAAAAAAGGGGAGAAGCTATTGTAAACAGTTCACTTTGAACTGCATGAAGAGTTCACCATCTTCATTTTCCTTATTTGCATATTCACTCTGAAAAGTTCCTTCAAATATTTCACATAGAAAGGAATCCTGCCTCTACTTAAGTTTATTTAAGCCTCATTACCCCAATTTCTTAATAACCTCCAGTAATGACCAAGATAAAGACATCTAATACACAAACAGGCTCTTACTAGGCACTAAAGGGTCTGTTTGGGTTGGCCTAATAGGATGCTCACAGGAAGGCTGATATTTGCACATTTCATTATTGCCAAAGTGCAGACGTGGAAACTGAGTCAGCAATGAGGTGCTCGTGATCTTAAACTCAGGGCGCAGCACAGCTTAGAACCCAAACCAGAAGTAGCTCAATTCCAGGGCTCTTAGCTTCAAAAGTAGCCCTTCCTTAAGCTGTGACATCGTAGTTCACACCCAGAACCCCAGCTACTCAGGAGTCTGAGATTAAGAGGATCACAGTTCAAGACCAACCCAGGCAACATGTTATCAAGACCCCGTCTCAGCCAACAAACTGGTCACATGTCTGTAATTCCAACTATTTAGTGCAGGGTTATAATCTGAGGCCAACCCTGGGCAAAAATTTTGAGACCCTACCCAAAAAATAACTAAAGCAAAAAGGGCTGGGAGTGTGGGCTCAAGTGATAGAGCACCTGCCTAGCATGCACAGTGTCCTGAGTTCAAATCCTAGTACCACCCACAAAAGGAGAAAAGTAGCCCTTCCTTTTATTTGTCCTAAAGTAACTTCCGCTGGCAAGTGGAATGCCGATCACGGATGGTTCTTTAGGGTCTATTAGCATGTTGCACTGTCCCTGGGTCACTCCGAAGACAGATCCATTCTGCCTTTCTCTTGGAGTCCAGGCATTTGAGGCTTTGCATAGAGGCTGTTTCTGCTTTGCCTCAATGCTTTCTTGTTTCTAGGAAGCTCCATGTGGAGTTAAAAGGAATGAGCTGGTCCAGGGCCTCTTCTTAAAATTGCATCCAGAAGCCTCTCCTCCCTCTGAGTCTGGGAAGGGAAGCAGGGAAGGACGCAGCTGGAGGAAGATGCCTGGTCCTTCTCACCACTGGCGAGCATTTAGGGAGGATCTTAGATCTGCCATCGGAACAAAGCTTAAAGTCAGAACTGAAAACCTCTTTCACAGTTCGTTTCTCCTGCATCCTTTCAGACATTTCCATCACAGCACTGGGGTGAACCATCTGCAGGACCACTGACTTCAAAGTCAAATTGGAAACCTTCCACAGAACATACACTGATGGTAAGGGAGGTGTGATTTTACTCCTGCAAAAGCAAGGGACCTGGGCAGAGGAGAAAATGACCTGCACATGAAGACAGCTCACAGTGTGCCCCACACCCTTTCTTCTTACTTGCTGTCAGTGCACAAATTACAATTCAGTTACACAGTACACGATAACACCTTTTTCTTTATTAACAAAGACAACTGAAAAATAAAGTTTCATTTGATCACTACCAGGCACATGTTTGTTTGTTTGTCCGGCAGTACTCAGGAATAAACTCAGGGCCTCTTTACCATGTGAGCCATTCTCCTAGCCTTCTCGTTTTTAGTTTGCTTTTCGTAGGGTCTTGCAATTTTGCCTGGGCTGGCCTCAGACCTTGATCCTCCTATCTCTGCCTCCCAAGTAGCAGTTATTACAGGCATGTATAACCACGCTCAGCCTAACATTCTTAAATAGATGATCTCTACTATTTATTGACAATTATGTCACTCATTTTAATTTACATTAAAAGTCTTTGCCATAAGTGCTTAAACTCGTCGCCAGACACTTGCCCATCTGTAGAACAGTCAAGGAAGGCAGATCAATGAGAGTATCTTCTTAGGGGCAACCAACACATTTTCTAGACTGAGCAGAGGAGAAAAATTACCCACACGTGCACAGAATGAGGGAACCCAAAGGGTAATCTGTGTGATGATGATGTTGTATGGTGATGCTTGTGAGAGTGTCTATGCCTGGAGCAGAAGGCAGAAGAGCTCAGAGTGAAGTGCTCCAGGATACATCTCAGCTTGACCTTACCACATGCACTGTGTGACCTCAGGTACCCTGCATGCCTGCTCTTTATCAGGTTGGCCATTTTGGACACCGGGATATTTCTAATACATACTTCAGAGGGCTCCTGGGCTTATTAGTGTGAAGTACTTGGTAATGTTCTGTAAATGTTAGTTGTTATGCTTATCTCCACAAGCAAGCACTTCCCTTCAAGCAAGCTCCACATGCCACCTTCAACCTCAGGATGAAGAAAGAACTAGAAAGGAGAATGAGAAAATTCAAAGGCTGGCTAAATGCTCTGAAATGTGTCTTCAAGGAGGATGGATGGAAGAGTAGGTGGGTGGGTGGATGGATGGATGGATGGATGAACTGGTAGCTGGATGGGTAGGTAGATAGATGTAGGGGACAAAAGATGATATATGGGTGGGTAGGTAGCTGAATGGATGGATGTGTAAGCAGATGGATGAGTGGGTAGGTATGGGTGTGTGAGTGAGTTGGTGGGTGGATGGATGAATGAGTGTTTAGAAGGGGGATGGATGGGTGGTGGATAGATGGATGGATGGATGAATGGATGGATGGATGAGTGGGTAGATATAGATGTGTGAGTGGGTAGGTAGATGGATGAATGAGTGGTTAGATGAAGGGATAGACGGATGGGTGGATAGATGAATGGATAATGGATGGATGGATACATGGGTAGATGGATGGATGGGTGGGTGGGTGGATGGGTGAATGGATGATGGATAGATGGATGGATGAGTGGGTAGGTATGGGTGTGTGAGTGGGTAGGTAGATGGATGAATGAGTGGTTAGATGAGGGGATGGATGGATGGGTAGATAGATGGATGGATGGGTGGGTGGATGGGTGAATGGATGATGGATGGATGGATGGATGAATGGATGGATGGATGGATGGGAGGGTCGGTACAGGTGTGTGAGTGGATAGGTAGCTGGATGGATGGATGAGTGGTTAGATGAGGGGATGGATGGATGGATGAGTATATAGATGTATAGATAGGTGTAGGGCTGGATGGATAGATGGATAGGGATTATTAACAGAAGAAAAAGTAAGAGCCACAAAAATACTAGAGCACCATGTATCCAACAATTCTGTACTGACTACTTATGATGTAATAGGTTGAGGAGTGAGAGAATGGGGTGGCAATAAAATAGAGACCCTGGGAAAACTCTTGTAAAAACATTAACTCAAAAGTTGATGACATCTATAATGGGAAATAAAAACATGCTGAGAGATTATGGCAGGCAGGCAACTTCATTTAAGGGGAAAGTCTAAGAGTTACACAAATAAAGAAAGCACATTTAAAGGAACTAAGAAGGAGGAGAGTGGTAACAGTCTCCCAGGCTGAGGAACCAAAGCTCAAGGGCCCAGGAGAGAGTGACACACATCTGACACCTCATGGGGCTCAGGGGCAGGGTGGCAGAGGAGGCAGGGGCCTCAAGGTCATGATGGAGCCAGGTGAGAAGGGCTTGGCATTTATTCTCAGAGAAGAAGCAGGCTCATGAAGAAAGTAACTGTGTGACCTTCCCTCCACCACAGACTCCCCATTGTTTTTCTTAATAAAGGAAAACAGCTGAGCCATTCAGTGGTTTGTGTGCTACATCTAGGGCCCTGGAGCTAATTAGAGAGGTTAGATTGTCAAAAGAATGTAAACCCTGCCTTCAGGGCTGTGTTCTGAATGTGAGGAGTGAAGGTCAATGTGGTAAACTCAGGCTTTAGACTTTGGAAATAAAAGCCATTGATTTATGACATCATCAGAATATGAGCTCTTCCACCATCTTTGATCACTGACATTGGGCCAAGGTTTACATTTTAGATCCTGCTGACATTGGAGCCAGACACATCACGGTTCAAATCTCAGTTTGAGCCCTCAAGAGCTGTGTGATCTTGACCTTCAAAGCTGCTTCTTTATTAAGAAGAGTGGAGTTAATGACATATGATCTGCAGAGTAATGACCCTGTAAAGATGGCCCTGTTGCATTTCCCAAAACCTATATGTTGTCCAGCAGAGAAATTGGGCATTAAGGTAGCACATAAAATTAAAATTGTCAATCAGTTGACTTTAAAACTGGGATTCTTCTGGATTATCGAAGGTGGGTCTTCAATGTGGAAGAGAGAGGCAGAAGAACAAGGGAAGTCATGTGAGAAGGACTCCACCCACTATTGCTGGCTTTCAGGTTGGAGGAAGGGGCCAGCCAAGAAGTACAGACGGCCACTAGAAGCTGAAAGACACCAGGAAGTGGACCCTACCCAAAGCCAACAGAAGAAATGCAGCCCTGCCTATCCCATGGTTTTAGCCTAGGGAGCCCATCCTAAGTCATTACTGGTGACCTCCGGAATTGTAAAATAGTAGATTGTGTTCTTTTAAGCTACTAAGATTGTGATCATTTGCTACAGCAGCCACCAGAAACCAATGCACAGTTTATGCCTTCCTAAGTTCTTAATAGAATTCAGTGAGATGGTTCATGCAAAGTGGATGGTGCCTTAAGAAACAGTGTGGTAGTTCTTCGTTTCTCTAAACTGCCCAATTTGAAGCTGTTAAGATTTTCAAATGCCTTTCTTATTTGTTCCTGTATTCCCACCTCCAAGGACCCGCCCCCACCCCCCCCCCAAGAATATATACCTAACCCAGCCCTCCGGTGACCAGCAAACAAATCTTTAGCTGAAGAGGCTGGAGACCCTCCCTGAAATGTCTGCATTTAAAAGACAAATACATTGGGTCACTCTGCTTAAAACTGTTAAGTAGTTCAACTCATATATTTCAGTCTAGGACTTCCCCTGCCTTTCTGTATTTGATTCCTCCCAGTTTCTGCAGTCTTGGCTCATTGGCTTTCTTCAGAACCTCCTCCTCCCACTTAGGCACTGATCATCCTAAATGACTGTTTGGGGTTTAATGCATCCAGATCTGTTGTGTCTCTAGGCCTTTGCACATGTTGCTATTTTTCCTGAGAGCTGATGTCTTCCCAATGCATTTGTTTTTCCATCCAGTTCCTCAAGACTCAGCTAGGTCACTACAAAGAGGCTCCCTTTCTATTCACTGACTCAGATCAACCAGGGTTCACCTCCTTCTTTCTATCTTAGCATAGAATCCATGCCTCCAGTTCAGTGATTGTCAGTCACATCTTGCTATAGCTGAGTGGTCTCCCCTGATAATCAGTCCTTCATATCACTATCATTTTAAGATCATAGGTCCTTATGAGGACCTGAAGAATGAGACCCCTTCTGTCAGAAAGGACACACACAAGTTTACATATAGTACAAATATTTTACAAATAATTTCATGTACTTTGTGGAATCCCCCAAGGCTTAGAAGCTCAACATCAAACTGCCAACATTAAAATGTCAGTGCTTTGAGGAAAAATATTCAATCTAGTTTGTCTCTCTGTCCCCAGCAAGTAACATACTGCCTGGAATAGTCACTGGATGGAGAATGGGTTGGTGGATGTGTGGGTGGGTGGGCTGATGGAGGGATGGATGACGGATGGAAGAAGTGATGATAGGTGAATGAATGGAAGAAGGGATTAATGCTAGGCGGATGGGTAGATGGAGGGAGGGAGGGGTTGATGGAGGGATGAAGAGATGGATGGGTGAAGGGATGATGCATGGATAAAGGGGTGGATGAGGGATGGAGGTATTGATGGAGGGATGGATGGAAGAATTGAGGGTAGGTAAATGGATAGATGAAGGAATTAATGGTAGGTGGATGGAGCAATGGAGGGATCAAGAGATGGATGGGTGAAGGGATGATGTATGGATGAAGGGGTGGATAAGGGAGAGTGGGTGAATGGATGGATAGTTGAAGGAATGAATGGTATGTGGATGGGTGGGTGGAGGGAGTTGAGATGTTTAAAGGGGTAGGTGGAGGGAGGGGGAATTGATGGAGGGACAGGTAGATGGAATGATGGATATATGGATAGCTAAGGGATGGATGGATGAAAGGATGCATGGATGAAGGGCGGTTGAACTATAAGTAGAAAAGTGGATGATTAATTTGTCCACTTATTTCTCATTGGAAAAACTCATCTAGAAAATGTCTTCTAATAATAGACAAATGAAGATGGTGGAAGCACATCAGAGATGAACATGAGTCACACTGCACGGGCTAATCAACATTTGTGTGACAAAAAGGCATCTGTGAAAAACACTCTTGTTGACAGCATGGTCCATATTGTTCCGTAGTTGCAGAAATGTTCCCAAGAAAAACAGAGAGGATCCATCTGATGCAACCAGGCTGAAAGATGAAAAAAAATTATTAACCAGGAAGTAAAGTTTCTGGTACAGTGAATCAGAGGAATGGTTCTATGACGATTAGTCTTTGTAGTTGAACTAATGAGACTGGGTACCTCTTCTCTCTGAAATTCACCTTGTGACAAGTTTGTGATGGCTGGTCCAAGAATTGTGAAAAATATTGATTAAAATACAAGTTAGATACACATTAGTATCCAACAAAGGGGGATCAGTCTATTACTCTTCACTACAAAACACTGTGCAATTGTTTAAAATACTATGTTTTAGAAGGACATTTATGACATGAAGAAATGCTTATGCTAACTTAAGATAAAAAAGGGTACAGAGATCCCAAATTTTCAAATATGTATACACAAGACAAAAAACACACTAGAAAATGTAAACAGAATATATGGCTTCTGGAGCCACAGCTTAACTTTGAACTTTTTACCCTATCTATCTCTCTATACATGTATGTATGTATTTTAGATGTGTGTGGGTTTAAACGCTACTGTCAAATAAAAACCTATCAGTTAATTAAAAGCATGCATGTCTGTGGGTATTTACATGCACAAAAATATGTATGTATGCATGGATGGATGGATGGAAGGAAGGATGGATGGATGGATGATGTTCTAATTCTTGTCCCAGGAGACATCTTTTTTTTTTTTGGACCTAAACTCCTCTACCTGGAAGTAGGTCCAAAGTCATAATACCTAGGGCTAGTGGATTTCTTTTAATTCTAATTTTTCATCTCATGACCTAAGTTTGGTGACAGAAATTCTATTTCTGTCTAATTTGTCTCTCCTCCTCTTGGGACATCTTGTGCGTCTAAGTCTCTCATTCCACATAGCCCCTGCTGCCAGGAAGGCTCCGCCTGCCTGATTTGTGCTGTAGTTTTGTGACTCAGTTTCCAGCTCAGCATTTTCCTGGGCATTGTCCTTGGTCCTTCTGTAAACATCAGAAAGACTTTGATGAAGAAAGAGACGAAACTGGAATCCACAATGATGTGTCATCTCATTTGTGTTACATTCAACCAAACGTGCCTGAGAGAAAGGTGCCCTGACTGAGCACAGCCCAGTTTAGCCTAACAATCACCTGTATTTGTGCAGTGATATTGTTCTTACACACCAGCTCTTCAAACTCCATCTTTCATTGGGAAATAGTAACAGATGAGTAAATGATGCCCCAGACGATGAGTTCAGATATAATGAGAACACCCCTCCCCGGATCTCATCCTAACCAAACATGGATGCTGAGCAGCTCAGTAGCATGGATACCTGCTCTGCGCTACATCGGAGGCCAAGGGTTCTGCACTCATTCTTGTTTTACGTTTAAGAAGAAATCCAAAAGAACACGTGAACACATGCTGTGGTCACAAGACCTACAGATGGTCCTCTACACAGCTACCTCCATATCAATTCAACATGCAACAGAGTCAGTTTGAGCAACGGAACTTTTGCAAGAAAAATCCCAAGAACAGGGTAGGGTGAGCAGCTAATACCGCAATGGTGGAAAGACATTTAGCATCCAAATGACCCACAGTGGGTCACTTCCAACAGTTCAGTTTCAAAATTTCAATAAACAGGAGAGTTCCTACAACCCACGGTCATAGGGGAAGAATATGGACAGGGAGTTGCAACAGGCCCTACCCAGGCAGCATGCCCCATTGTATCTGGTCCCCAGCACTGTAACTAAAAATTGTTTGAATTCGCAAATGAATGAAGTAAGCAAGCTGAGGATTCTGGCGATTTGAGCTGGGAAAAGGAAGCAGCTTTTGCTAATGAGTTCTGATTACTACTGAGTTTCATTTTCCCCCCTCACAAGAAAAACATAGCAGAAATGGAGACAGCATGCAAGAGTCGAGTTATCTGGTCATCAGCCATTTCAAGTCAAATAAATAGTTCAAGGTCAAAATGAATGAGTGACTCTGAGCTCAGATTCTCCATCTGTGGAGTGCCGCGGTGCTTGTCCTGACAAAATGAAGGAAGTAGAAAGTTCTGCTCCATGCTCGGGTGAGTCCTCTGCGACATCATCACAAAGACTCCATCACCATGAGTGAGGTGTTATTACACCCAGAAGATGAAATTGTCTGAGATCAAAAACTGTTACACGGCAGAGCTGGGACATTTCAGCCACCACACTACTTAACTTTTTTTTTTTCTCATTTTCTAAAATTTGACATGATTTTTTGAACAATGAAGTCAAAAGAACATTTCATTTCCCTCAGAAGAGTTCATCTTGACTCATCCTACAAATAAATCCCCAGACTCCTACAAATTTACTTCTGCTTAAAGACTGCCAGTGTCTACTGGGGTTTTGGAGGATGGTGGCGGGAGCAGAGCTCTGTGGAGTTTAGGATCACGGACCAAAGCGGGGAAGAATGATTCCAGTTGAAAGAACCAATTTCAAACACTCTGTCTAGGAGCAAGTGCTCTGCATAAGGGTGAGTCTGCAAGTCCTATAAATGGGGCTGCAGCTAACATATGTGTCCTGTGGAATCAGAGTTACTTGGTACAGGTTTCCCCCACACACACTGGAGTGTGGCTCTACACAGCAGGTTGGGTGAATGTGGTCACCCACGGCTCTGAGTGACACGCAGAGAGGAGAGGGCTGCTGTGTGCCAGGCTCTGTGCTAAGCACTTCACATGGCACCATGGAGATAGGGTGTCACATGTCAGCGCATATGACCTTGAGTGAGGCCTCTACAGACCCAGCTTTGGAGGTGGGGGAAATCTGTTGGTTGGTAACAAAGCAGCTGACCACCCCCGTAGTGTTCTCTCTTACTGACTCCCGTGCAGTTCTGTTTGTGCTCAGAGAAGGTGTCCCTTCCTAGGAACGGCTTGGGTTGATCTAGGCACGGTTGGTCATTTCATCCCTGTCACAAGTGCTTAAGTAAGGCATGAACCCATAATGCAAACCTGGCCAATGGGATGGAGAGGATGCCTGCAGAGGACTTCTGGAAAAGGTTTTCCCTCTGCTTTGACTGTGAGAGGAAAAAGTGCCTTTGTTATCTTTGACTGTGGTGGTATGAGGATGTGATGCCCAGACCTGTAGCAGCCATTTTGCACAATGAGGGGAGAAATGTGAGTGCCTATATTGCTGAATATTGGGGAGATGAAAAGATGCAAAGCCCCGTGACTCCTGATGGTATCACCACACTACCAATTTAAGAAACCAAGAGGCTGTTTACCTTTAAAAATCCTTATGTGAGACAATAGTTTCTCTGTAAGTGGATTTTAGTGGATTTTCTCTTACCTGCAGCCTAAAGGACAAAAAAAAAAAAAAATCCAGAAACAAACACATGAACAATAACATTCCCCTGGCAGCTGTTATGCTTAACTTTGACTGTGTTACTTAGTCTTTTGAAATTCCAATTTTTCTCATTTGTAAAAGTGGGGGGAGAGGGGACCAATCCCTGAGCACAGATCCTAAGAATGTTGTAAGAATGAAAAAGATATCGGGAACACAGTTGTGATACACGCACAGGCTTCATATGTGACCAACACATGGTATCTACCATAATTTCTCAGATACTCCTGTAATTCGGTGTTAGATGTGTCAGAGTCATACAGCAACAAGAGTTGAAGCTACAATACTTGGGAGGCAAAGATTAGGAGGACTGGGATTCAAGGCCAGCCCAGGCAAAAAGCAAGACTCCGGCTCAAAGATGAAGTCGGGTGTGGTAGTGTACATCCGCGAATCCCAGCCACTCAGGAGGAGGATCAAGGTCCAAAGCCAGCCTGGGAAAAAGCAAGACCCTATCTGAAAAGTAACTAAAGCAAAAAAGGCTGGTGGAGTGGCGCAAGTGCTAGAACTCCTGCCTAGCAAGTGCGAGGCCCTGAGTTCAAACCCCAGTACTGCCCCCTCCCCAAAAAAAGAGTTGAAGCTATGAGTCAAAGCCCTATTCTGACTCTATTCCCCACTCACCGCATGGCTTCTCACCCTCCTTCCTAGTGCAGGACCTGGCACACTAGGACTGAGAGAATATTTGTGTAACTGAATTTCACCCCGGGGACAGGGACCTGCAGGTGACAGCCAGCTGCAGGCAGCTGGACTGAGCTACTTGCAAAGATTCTGGCCGTCCACTTCCTTCTCGGGGCTCCTTTAGTCCTGGGAGTCCTGCTGTTGCTGGACGCCTTTGTCTTCATTTAGCTCAACTTTCATTTAAAAGTCAGCCTCACAGAAAGCCAGGAGCCAGTGTTCAACCCTACAGGAAGCTCTTTGTACTGGGTATTTTAGGAATCACCTTCAGAGGGGAACCGGCTGTTCCTGCTCAGGAGCAACAGGGGGCAGCAGAGAGCAGAAAACGGCTGGGTACTGAACTGCTAAGAGGGGACAGGAGAATAAAAGAGAAACCAACCTTTATCTTCTGCCCAGAAAAGGTAAAAATATCCCAGGTCAGGCTGCCCATCATCATGGTTGGGGAAACTCACATTTGCACTCTTCCTTTGGACAGAGAGAAACAGTCACAGAGGCCTTGCCCCCACGAGCTTTCCGGATGGTTGCAGTACTGAGGGGTTCCGGGAACCCTGTCCACCCAGGGATGGTCTCGGATGAGACCATGAGAGGGGGAGGCCCCTGGGTACCCGCCCTGACCACCTGGTTGAACTTTCATCTTCTCTTGGATTTCAATCAATCCCAGAAATGTATCTGAAAACACCCCAGGAGAAGGCCCTGGTCTGTTATTAAACACCCAAGGCAAAGGGACACAGAACTCTGAAATCCCTGAAAAGCCACTTATTGAAGGCAGTCAGTCTTATGTGACACTGAGGCATAAATCAAATTCTCCCCCCGGGTGCTCCACGGGAGACAGTCCTTTTTTTATTGTTTTATTTATTGGCAATACTAGGAATCGAATTCAGGACCTCAGCATTGCTAGGCAATTGCTCTGCCATGTGATCCACACCCTAGTCTTCTTGCGGTTAGTTTAATTTTCAGATAGGGTCTCGTATCTTTGCCTGGGCAGCCTCAGAACTTGATCCTCCTACCTCCGCCTCTCACATAGCTGGGATTATAGGCATCAGCTACTGTTCCCAGCTGAGACGGAGACACTCTAGGGGTCATTAGTGGATTTACATTTGCAGCTGCAGGACCTTCAAGTGGAGTCACGGTCTTTGATTATGTTTTCATATACTGTTTTTTGGGGGAACAAGGTAATTGAAGTTTGAATTTAGGGGCTTATGCTTGCTAAGCCCAGTTTTGCCAGTTGACCCATGCTCTCAGTTCTCTTCATATATGTTAATAGATTGATGCTGAAAAAGAAGACAAGAAGTATTGTCACACTGTCCCGCTCTCAGGCACAGAAAGGGCCCATGGAATTGCCCAGGTGCCAAAAGTCTATTCAGAATTGTCAATTGCTTCCTTAAAATCTTGCATTCCTTTACAGGGTTTATCTTGCATTTTTGTACATAATAAACTCTTCATCCACAGGGAAGAAAGTTGTCTTTAAAACCCTGTCCCTGCTCATAAGCAGGTCGCTTTCAGACTCAGCCCAAGTCTGCTGTATCTGCTGTTTTATCTCAAGCCATCTTTTTCTTTTTTCTTTTAGAACACCCGTCTCCATTGGCATTATGCATTCACAGTGTGCTTCTTTGATCGATGTTTGGCTCTCTCTCTGGACTTGAGCTCCCCAAGGATCGCACCTGTTTGGCTGGCATCAGCACACACTCCCAGGCTCAGCACGGAGCAGGAGCTCCAGGCAAAAGGGACCGAGTGCCCCCAGCAGGGCAGCGGATACTCACAGGCTGGCCACCAGTGGCAAGGACAGGGGCCATGCCAGGAAGTGACAGCAGGCCGTCTGCTCCAGGTGAAGCAGGAAAGCGCAGTGGTAACACCTCTCGATGAGACAGCCCACAGAAGGTCACGATTACCTGCTCTGTGGGATGATGGAGGGGGGAATGAAAGAGCCACTGAAGGGGTGGGGCAGCAAGGCCAGCCGCTTCTTGCCTTGCACCTTCAGGCACACACCACACGGTCCCTCAAGGCATCCGTCTCCATGAAGGAAAACCCAGGCCTCTCCCTTTGCTCGATCACATCCCCTCACTGGCATCCACTCCCTAGATTTAGGATTGTTAGATGCTTTTAAGACCCAGTCAGACATGGTTTAAGGATCCAGGACAGGGCTTTGAAGCCCTGCTAGTCATAGGAACTTCTAAGTTCATGCTGCATGGCTGGGCGGTTAGTATTTTGTATTAGGAAGACGAAGTGGAAAATCACAATGAAAGCCCCATCACAGAAGGACTTTTACCCTTTAATTACAGACGCTGAGTTTATATCACACGTGATGACTGAACAGATAACATTCTTAACCTGTCCACCTAACCCACCCCTCAGAGTTTCCAGACACTGCCTGACAGCTGTAAACATAGACTCCTTAAAGGACAGCAACATGAAGACCTAGAAGTGGTAGAAGGATGAGAGAATAGGAAAAGAATGATAAAACAGCTAGGAATGGTCACTCACACCTGTAACCCCAGCTCCTTGGGAGGCACAGGCATAGGGATCTCAGTCTGAGGCTATACCAGACCAAGTTACTGAGACCTCATCTCAATCAATAAACCAGATATGGTGGCACACTTGTGGTCCCAACTATACATATGTGGAAGAACTGTGATCTGAGGCCAGCCTCAGTCAAAATAACTAAAGCAAAAAATGGGTTGGAGTAATAAAGCACCTGCCTAGCAAAAGTGAGGCCCTGGGTTCAAGGCCCAGGACTTCCAAAATAAAAACTAAAAACAATGGGTAATAAAATGACAGCAACTGTACTGATTGCTACTGTCTGCAGCACACCTACTATGTGTCAGGCACACTGCCAGCACTTTGTCTGCCTTTTCTCAATGTGCTCTCCACAAGCCTTTGCGGGAGGTTCTAGTACAAAGAGAAGCCACTGATCATCACAGATGTTGATCATCTTCCCGAGAGTCACACGGCTAAGAAGAACACAGCAAAGTTAGCACTCACACCCAGGCAGTCTGGCCCAGAGCCTCACTCTCAACCCATTCAAGACCTACAAGAAGGCGGATCCTACAACAGCAGTGGCACAGCAACTGCTCTTTCCCCTGCCATGATCTGTGGTGTACAGAGTGTTTCCTCACACATTATAGTTCACGTTGGGAGCCATGGGATCAAGAAGGAGCCCAGGAGTTCTGTCCTCACCTTCAGGATCAGAGAAGGACACGTGTGATCAAGACGCCCAATGGCCGATGCAGCAGCAATGGTGGCATTCAAGCTTAGATTCAGATATTTTCAGCCAGGGTAAAGTCTTTCCATGTGACTGAGAGTCTGTCTCATTCTCTTGTGATGATGTCATGGAAGCAGAAGGGCATACTGGACACTCACCATGTCCATCCTCTCAGACAACACCTATGAGGGCACTGATGGTGCCAGAGCTCAGAGGTCACCTATATAAACACCCGTTTATCCACCTGAAGTCATAGAACTAAAAACAATACATAACTTAAAAAGACTGGTTATTAATGTAACTTTCCACCAAAAACTACTGTAAAGGAAAGAGGGTTAGGGCTCTTCACCCACCCCATCCTAGCCTATATTTATTAATATAACAAATCGATATAAATACAGCTCTATTGATACAGTGTTGGGGATGGAACCCAGGACCTCACACTTGTTAGGCAAGGGCTCTACCCCTAAGCCACGCCCCAGTCCCAGTGTGCAAGTGCACCGAGCTGGAGATTGTATAGGAACACAGTGGTGCGTAAGTGTGCCGACTAGGAGGTGGCACAGGAACACAGTGGTACATGTTACAGTTTGGATCTTGAGTGCCACCCAAAGGTGAGGTCACCAGCTTAGTGCTATGGGAGGTTGTCGACCCTTTAAGAGGTGGGACCTGGTGAGAACTGCTTAGGTCATTGGGAACGTGCCCCCAAAGAGAACTGTGGGATCCTTGTCTCCTCTTCTTGCTCTTTCACTTCCTGGCTCTGAGGTCAGCAGTTTGCTCATCCATGTGCTCCCGCCATGATGTTCTGTCCCATCCAAGGCAATGGGGCCCAGTGGCCATGGACGGGAACCTCCAAAGCTGGGAGGCAACACAGATCTTGTCTCTGCACAATTTGATTGTCCCAGATGTTTTGTTATGATAACAGAAAGCTGAGTAACAGAGCACAAGCAATGGAACTGGTGGAGAAGCTATGTGCAAGGAACACAACACTGGGGTCAGGTCTTCTTACACGATGTTTATGAGGTTAGCTCCATGAAGACAGCTATATTGGCATGGGACCACAGAAGTTATAGGCACATAACACATTCTTGATAAGTACATTCATCAGTTGACTGATGACTGATGAATGTCAGGAACCTTTAGGAAATACACCAATCAACAATTTATTGACAGTTTGCCAAATGATCATTTTGTCATTGATAGTTTGTGAAATAACCAATTCACCAGGAAAATGACTTCTATAAACTGTGTGCCATGCTCATCTCTGGATGTCTTCCTGTCCATAACCACCTGATGCTAAGAAGTTCAGAACCCTCCAACTCTCCAGCTCCACGGAGCGTTATCCACTGAATAACTGAACACAAGAGACCAAGGACACCCAATCGTGACACAGGCAGAACATAAGCAATATGGCACCCCCTTGGGCTCCTCCAACCTGATTGTATCGGGCTACACCAGGCCAAAATGACCCTTGGGGACAGACAACTTCAATTGCTTATTAGTGATTTTCAAAAGGCTAGTAGAACATACAGGCTTGTGAGCTGCCTCTTCTAACAAGCTCTATGTCTTTCTTCTAAATTCATTCCAAACACAGCTGCCTTGCTGTGTACACCTGTATTCAGGCTGCTGTAACAAAATGCTTTAGGCTGGGTAATTTATATACAACAGAAGTTGATTGCTCACAGTTCTAGATGTTGAGAGGACCAAGAGGAAGGTATCTATGGCACCTGTGTCTGTGAGGATCTGTTCTTTCTTCTGCATCTCCTCAAACGGCAGAAAAGGACAGACAAGCTCCCTGGACCCTTTTCCTAAGGGCACTAATCTCATTCACGAGGGCCCCACCATTGAAAGCTAATAGCCTTCTAGTGGCTCCATCTCTTAAAACCAGCATGTTGGTATTTAAGTTCCAATGCGTGAATTCGAGGAGACAGAAGTCTTCAGACCACATCAAAAAGAGAAAATCAACAAAGAAACAGACACAAAATGGGCGAACACACAACAACCCACAAGCCCTCCTTCCTCTCGTGGGGAGCACTGAGCGACCATGGAAGGGACTGGTGGTGGCCTCGTGGTGCTTTTCTTTCTCGTTCTCATTTGCCGGTGCTCTGCAGTGAAGCAGTGTTACTTCTCTAATTTGAAGAAAGTCGGTTAGCATGCCCCAGACTGTGTCCTCCAATGCTCACATAGCAAAAGCCGTGCTGACCTTTTAAAGATGTGATTTGTTTTTTAACACCTAAAGCAATAAATGTTGTATATGCAAGCTCATACCTGGCCAAGTTGCCATGCCAACTGTGGCGCGGTGGCATCCACCATCTCCGAAATGCCAGCAGGGAACAACAGCGGGGGCTGACTCGAGATGTGTTGCAAGAGGCTGAACTTCAGGAGCTAAAAGCTGCCTAGCCCTGAAACGTACTTAAAGGAGTCATCCTGTTTTGCATCTGCCACTAATGGACACCACCATCAGCTACCACGCCAGGCTTACAAGGCAGCGAGGAAAGGTAAAGTCAGCGAGGGCTTTGTCCGCACTCTTGGGCGTGCTGGAGAGTGGGTGTCGGTCTCTAGCATGAGGCGCTCCTGATCCATCTTCTTGACAGCACCCACCTCCCCACCTTCTGCTGGATCTTTATGGCATACTCAAGGGCAGTCTGTGATTTCACCTCCCTGGGTTTTGCCCTGTTGGCTTTGGTTTTTCCAAACCTTCACTGAGAACCCTACAGACGATGCTCTGTCCAGTGCATTAGTGTAAAGAAGTTGACAACAAGTTTGTCATCTGCCCACTTCTCTACAGTGGACTCTGTGCCTTGGAGTCAGTAAGGTGGGCAAGAAAGCCTGTGTCCTTATCCTGAAGAGAGGAATTGTAAAGACTTCACACAGTAACGATCTCAAGACATCAAACACAAGCCTCTTTCTTCACCTGTGAGATGGGAATAGCAGCCAATGGTACCTACCTAGCAGGTGGACATTGAGTTTAAATGAGGTAGTGCGTGACACGTCATCAGCAAGTGGCCCATGCCTGGTCAACAGTGGTTGTTATTGTACCTTTGTTTGAGAAGGTTGTACTTAAATTTTGTTCATGGCACAGAAATTCCCTCAAGTTCTTTTCTAAGACTATGATTTAGTCATTTTAAGAAAGGAGCAATCACTTCAAGAGAAGACCAAATTATTCAACTCCACGTTGCAATCACGAAGTTCACAAAGACTTAATTTATGTCCTGAGGGTGTGTGTGTGTGTGTGTGTGTGTGTGTGTGTGTGTGTGACAGGAATTGACTTACAAATCCAACCATGCTCTCTCCACCTTTCAAAAATAGCGAAGTATGCTCTACTGCTTGAAGACACCATTACATTTTCTACATCGATCAATTATCTTGGTGGCAAACAAATATGTAAGACCCAGGAGGACACAGACTCATGGATTTTGTTGTTAGTGTAACTCCAATTTCTCAGAGAATACCCATTAAATATTTGTTACGTTGATTATTGAACGAAAGTTTTTCTACCTCTTTGTACCTCCTCAGAGAACTGGATGAAAATTTGGTTATCTTATTTCTTATGAGGTTAGACCAAGTTGGAGGAACTAGGACAGAAGGGGTATGACTTTGAAGGGTATATCTTGCTCTCTCTCTCTCTCTCTCTCTCTCTCTCTCTCTCTCTCTCTCTCTCCTTCCTGGCCACCATGAGGTGAGCACCTCTGCTTCATCATGCCCTCTCCACCTCAGGCCAAAATCAACGGGGCCAGCCAAACACAAACTGAAACTTCTGAAACCCTGCTCCAAAATATATCTTTCTGCTTTTAAGTTGATTTTTCACAGGTATTTTGTCACAGCAACAAAAAACTGACTAAGACGTGGTGGCACCCAAGCCAGTACATGACATCAAGAGAGGAGGGCTCAGTGACCAACTTGGGGTCAACCTTCCCTTAGATATTAAGGTCTGTCACTAATTCAGAGAATTAAAAACACTGACAAAGAATTGTGCTATATGCAACTTCTGACTCACTCTGGTGAGTCATAAAATTTGACTAAAAGCCTCTGTAAGTGTGCAAGCATTTTGCATAAGAACATAACAGATCACAAGCTTTACTGAGTTCTAGAGGACATACAAACTTGCACGTCTTTAATGCATATAATTTGACAGGTTTGTATATATACATCTAACCATCACCACGGTCAAGGCAACACACACAGGTTTCACCTACGAAAGTTGTCTGGTGCCCTTTTGGGGTTTTTTGTATGAGGAAGAAGTGGTAGGAAAAGACAGTTAACATGAGACCTATCCTCTTAAATTTTTAAGTGCATAGATAACTAATCATTAGGGAAATGCATATCAAAACCACAAGTTACTACCTTGTGCCAGTTGGAGTGATTATTATTTTTTTAAAAAAGAAGTGCTGTCAAGGAAGTGGAGAAATGTGAACCTTTGTGCATTACGAGTGGGATATAAAATGGTGCAGCCACCATGGGAAACAGTACAGTGGTTTCTCAAAATATGGAAAAATAAAATTTCCATCTGATCCAGCAATTCCACTTCTGGGTACATATCCAAAATAAGTGACATCAGGATATCTGCGCTCTCATGTTCTTTGCAACACTATTCATAATAGCCAAGGTATAGAAATAATCAATGTTCCCATGAGCGGATGAGGTAGAGAAACTACAGTATTCCATACTGTGGAACATTATTCAGCCTTCAAAAAGAAGGGAATTCTGCAATAGGCAACAGTAGCATAAACCTGCAGGATATTATGATCAGTGACATAATCCAATCCCAGAAGGACAAATACTGTATGATTACATCTACACGAAGCAGCTCTTATAGCCAAACTCAGAGGCAGAGAATGCAATGTGGTTACCAGGGGCCAGAAGGTGGGGAAATGGGGAGATGTTGTTATGTCACTATAACATTTTAGCTCTGCAAGATAAATTAATTTGTGACAACGGTGCTGTGTTACACACTTAAAATTGCTCATAGATCTTTCAGTATATCAAATTTTCACTTTAGTAAGTAGCATCTATTTTGGTTGATTTATCAAAAGAAGGGTTAATTTGCTTTTATTTCAATAAAATAGATTTCATTAAAAAGTCCTTCCTGCCCCTTACATGTCAAGGTCACATTTTCTCTCTGCAGACACACAAAAAAACGGTGATCCTTTAGTGAATGGGATGTCGAAAATGCTAGGCAATCAGAATCAAAGGAACAAGATGAAAACCTGACAAATAATTCAATTTGATGGTGTGCTTTATTCTGAGAAATAGACGAAAAATATCAAATTATATGCCCACTATCAGATGATCCTTTGCAAAGAAGTTAGTGCAAATACTCTGTATGAGTGTATTATTTTATTATGCTATTTTATTACCTAGCAGCAACATTCTTAGGAGAACTCAGTTGCAAAAAAAATGAATTTTCCTGAGCTATAATGCCTAACAAAAGGTCGAGATTGGTTGTACAGTTGATAAAGAATTTCCATGAATTTGCCCCTCCAACGTCGGCCATTTCTTTGGGCTGATTTGTACCATTCTGTGTTGATTTATCTGAAGAGGGTTAGTTGTAAGACAAGGGTGACTTCTGATGCAACTTTACTGTAATGGGGTATTTTGGTATGTCCTAGACGCCATGACATTTGGGGCTATGTTTGTCTTATAAATGCCCAAATTTGATGAACTATATTGAGCTGTGTTTTCGAAGGGCACGGATTCAAAGGGTGTGACCAGTACATGCACTTGCTGGAACTTTTTCGAAGTCCTCAATGCCAAGAGTTCATAACAACCCTAACTTTCAACTCCCCTGCCATGTCTGAGTTGAGATGGTTTTTCTGATGCATTTGGAGACGTGGGGAGAACCAGAATTCAATCATTTATTCAAAGTTCATCCACTAATGATGGTACCTCTTTGAGCAACAGATGTTCTGCTGTTTGAGATAGAGTCTCACTACACGGCCCGGACTGTCCTTGGACTCGGGATTCTCTTTCCTCAGTCTCCCGAGGGTTGGTTTTACAGGTGTTCACCACCACACCTGGCCTATACAACGATTTTCCTTTTGAGACGTTGAATGATGCAAAGTTATTTTATTATTATTAATAAGGTCATACATTTTAAGCCAAAAGGAAAGTCTGCTTAAACAACCCAATAGGATGCTTTGAAAAAAAAAGAAAAAAAAGCAAAAACACTTGTATTGATTTGAATTATGAAAATAGGCTTCCTTCTTAATTACTTAATGTGTGATTATAGCCATAACCTCATTATTGCACTGAAAGCTTCTACACGTTCCTAAAATAAGGACACCATGGAGGGTTTATGCGACCTTGAAATTCCGCAGAGAGTGCAGATGAAGAAGAATGCTACCATAGCCTTGTTTATTTTCTGAGTAGATGGGGCTGGCAGGGTCCCACTTTCTCCTGGTTTTAGGATGCTTCTTTCCTCTCTGTCCCTTTTCTTTCCCCCATGCATATCTCCACTTATTCCCTCTCTTCTTTCCTTTCCTCGGTCCTTCCCTCACTGCCCTCCCTCCATCCCTCCCTCCTTCCTTCCTTTTCGTCTCTTCCTTACAAACACATTTATTGAGTGCCTACTTTGCCCTAGGCACTGTGCCAGGCAATGAGGCAGTAAGTAAAAGACAAACCGTCCTGCCCTCCCCTCCGGCAGGCAGAGGAAAGTTGAAGGGGAGCTCCATTGCTAAGCCGGCCACAGTGAGCCATGTCAGACTTGGATCCAGAAGAGAGCACACTGTGAGAGTTTGCCTTTGCTACCAACTGGATGGATGCCAAGGAGATTAGTAAAGCCCACCTCTGCAGGTGTCTGTGATGGCATTTCCAGAGGAAATGAACTGAAAAGGGAAGAAGACCCACCCTGAATGATGTGGGTGGCACCATGCCCTAGGGTGGGAGGTGGATGGAATAAAAGGGAGAGGAGAAAGACCCCCTCCAGCACAGGCATTCTCCCTCAGTCATTCTCTCTCTTTCTCCTCCTCCTCCTCTCTCAATCTCTCTCTTTCCTCTCCCCGCCCCACCCTGTGTCTCTCTCTCTCGGTCTGTTTTTGTCTGCTTCCTGGCCGCCATGATGAGAGCTGCTCTGCTCCACCACATCTTCCATGACGGACTGAAACCATAAACAAAATGAATCCCTCTTCCCTCAAGTTATTTTACTGAAGTATTTTGTCACTGTGACCAAAAGTCAGACTAATTCACAGACTGATGAAAAAACAGACGCTCACCCACACGGAACAGAGAAACATCAGGAAGGATGCGAGGAATTAAAAGGAACTCTGGGAATAAAAGCAAACGGAAAAGTCTTCACAATATTGACAGAGTGTGTTCTCCCCATAAAAAGGATAAAAAGGACCAGTTCGCACAAAGGTTGGGTATTGGGTGCATAACTGTCACAATTCCCAGAAGGATGGAGTAACAGATGCACAAACACTTGAGCTGAGTGAAACCTTGTGTTCACATTCTTGGTGGGCTGATATAATTAAACATTATCCAACAATTTCTTAATCCTAAAACAGTCATTTTGCTTTAGGTAATTTAGCTTTTTTTTTTTCTTTTCCTTTCTAAGTAAGTAACAACTCTCCCTCCGGTTGGTTTTAACGGATTTTGCCCTTAGCAGCTCACCCTTTGTAGACAATCCTTGTACAGACAGAGATTTCTCTAGGGAGGCTGAGGCTGTAGCTTCAGGGAAAAGCCCAACTTTTTTTTCTGATGAAACAGGAAATATAGCTCTCCCAACATATTTCATCAAAATAGCTTGGCTCTTGTGTCTAATATTAAGCTGTGTAATATCCCCCTCACAAGGTAATACAAGCACTATTAGTGATTTATTTTCAATGAAACTTCAAATTCCGATCCAGGCATTTGCTCTTCTATTTTCAGTTTTGTTAACCTCTGTTCACTCTTGCTACTAACAAAATGAAGCTGTATCAGACACCGGTTGTCTTTGAAAAAGTGATTGTTTCTAAAGAGCAGAGCCCCGGAATGAAAAAGCAGGACGAAAAACCAGCTTAGCTTCTCTCTGTACACATTTGGCCTGGGTGCTGTCCAGCCAAGAATCAAAGATGTTGTGTTTTTAATGTCTCCTTACAGCAGCACGGTGAGCACAGCAGGGCATGGGATTTATGACATACTCAATTTTATAACACGAGGGAGAAAGGGGTAGAGAATGACTTTTCCTTTGCATTTCTTTTGACTCTCGGATCACTTGTAAATTACAGAGCCTGACATTTAAACCGTGCCGGGTTGATAATTCAGGCACCATCCTTTCCCTCTGCCCTCTCCGCAACACCCACATCCAGAGACCCCAGGCTGGTGCTTCACCACAAAATGCAGCGTGGTGATGAGCACAGGGACAAATCGGTTTGTGCGGTCTGAAGAAATTACCTTCCCCTGCATGTCAGCAGCTGCCCTCTGCTCCATCTCTGAGTGGAGACTGAGAGTCATATGGTCAGCTTTACCTTGCATCCTTGACATCGGGGCAACACAGGGTCAAGGCCAAGACTGGGCATGCAGAGCACCTGCAGCTGCTTCCTGACCCGTGTTCATTCAGCTGCCCTTTCTGGTTGGCCATCCAAACTCTGACATCATGAGTTCCTCCTGCCCAGAATCACATGCTTGATTTACATTTCTAAAACAGTGCACTAAAATGACATCACTCCTCAACTGTGTACTGACAGTATCAAAAAATACTGAAAACCCCTCTTACTGTGGGCAGCTCCAGATTGCAGCTGCATCTTACCTAGCGGCACTGGCGGTAAAAAAACAGTTTCCCTCCTGATGGCCACATTTTCAACCATCACTGATGCTCTGCATTCTTAGAAGCTGGAATGGTTTTAATCATTGCCTTTTATTTACTTATTTCCCCTCATTTTTTGGGTGGCACTAGAACTTCAACTCAGGGCTTTACACTTGCTAGGCAGGTACTCTACTTCTTGAGTCACACCTCCAATCCTTTTTGCTCTTGTTATTTTGGAGGCAGGGTCTCAATTTTTGCCCAGGCTGGCCTGGACTGTGACCCTATTTTACACTTTACTGGGATGACAGATGCACAGGACCACAGCTGGCTTTTTTACATTGAGATGGGATCTCAGGTTTGTTTGGTTTTTTTTTTTTTTTGTCTGGGCTGGCCTGGAACTGCGATCCTTCCAATCTCAGCCTCCTTTGTAGCTGGGATGACAGGCAGGAACTACTATGTCCAGGTAATGATTGAGATGAGGTCTTGTGAACTATTTTCCTGGGATGACCTCAAACCTCAGGCCTCCCCATCCACCCTCCCAAAGCTCCTACCGTAATCCTACCACTAGAGTGAGGAATAGGGGCTGTACCTCATGTTTAGCATACTTTTCAAATTCTCAGGAAGAGAAATCACTCTGCTGGTGTCAGGGGATGGCACGTCCTACAGGAGAGGCCCTAGACTTTGGAGTCGACCTGAGTTCAAATCCAGCTTTAAGTAAGCAACTTTGACTAATTGAGCCTCAGTTTCTTCATCTATAAAACAAGGACATCCATCCCATAAGGCTGTGATAAACAACACATTGCGTGCAAGCATACACGGGCATTGCCTGCAACTTTGGGGGTCTGCAGAGGAAAGGCTGGAATTCATGACCAAGTTCATAAGCACAATCTCTCATCTCCCAAAGATGAGGGGAAATAAGACCCTGGGAGGGGACCTCAATGTGGAGTCCAGGTGGGTTTGCTCCTATATGGCTCATCAATCCTGGAGATCTTTGAGCAGGTGATGGTGATGGATGTGTGTTGAAATGTTGGATTGAGGATGAAGCAGAAAGAAGAAACAGTGGGTCCATCAGAGGCTTTGAGGTGACCTGCGGCCACACAGGGGCCAGAAGGGGGACACACTGACCAAGTCAGCATTGAAACACAGTCCATCCCCCAATGCCAGGACACAGATCTTGGGCAGTGGTTCCCAAAACTGTTTGGGTATCCATGATAGCTCCACAGTGAGAGTTTTATTTTTAATTACAAATACTGGGCTTTACTCCAGTTGTATTAATTCAGATTCTCCATATCTTGGGTCCAGAGATTTTTCCATGTACGAGGATATGTGTGTGACATTCAATTACTGTGTCAGGTTGGCAAATGATGATCTGGGGCGAAATGTTGGAGCACAGTATTCAAAAGCCAACACACTCAAAATTGTATGAGATCTATCTGAGTGAAAAGCAAACGTAGGAACTGATTTACTTCTTTTTGCTTGCTTGTTTTGTTTTGTTTTTGTTGTTTGTTTGAGACAGGGTCTCACTACATAGCTCAGGCTGACCTCAAACTTGCAACATACCTCCCTCTGCCTCATGAGTTCTGGGATTACAGATATGTGCTACTGTGTGCCCAGCTGAATTTGCATTAGGTTGTCTACTTATAGTTTCACTTCATCAAGTTTATCACCAAAGATAAATTTAATGAAATAATCCACAAATTCTAAGTAACTCTGTGGAAGTCAGAAAAACCACATACAGATATTCCGCACGTATTTGGAATGTCCTGGATTTCCTCATTTACAGAGATCCACCATCACCAAAAGAATACACAAAGGGGAAAAGTTATTTCAGGACGAAGCCTAGGGTTTAAGACTTTTCGGGAACGTTCAGATAATCTCCTCCCACCCCTTCTACAAGGCAAGAAAGGCCTTCTAACATCCCAGACAGAGAGAGGGTGCTGTACTTGATTACTTCCATAACTATTGCTGGTGAGTATTGATCAAAAGGAAAAACATAACATACTAGCACAAGGGATATATAAGGATTTGTAATAAAGACATACAACAGGACAGGGTTAAAGGTGAAAAGTTCGTAAAAGTGTAAATACGCTTGGAAATATATGCATTGTACTTACATAAATGAAAAGTCATAAACTAGTGAATTGTGAAGGCTGGACCTTGGCCAAAGAGCTCTGCAAAGCCAGACAAGCTCAGGCCAGGAGGCGGTCGGGTGTGTGCATCTCAGTGACCACATTAATGGAATGAATCAAAGACACAGTGGGAGTCCACCCAAGAGGTAAGGAGCCATCAGTGAAGGAGGGAGCAGACACTCCATGCTCCCCGTTGCCCTGGCAACAGGACCCCCACACCCTCTCACATATTAATGGCTTCAGAATCAACACAACCACTTGGAAATAGAAGGATTGGCGCTCCGAGTGGAGTCAAAGATGGTGTTGAGAGCCCCAAACTCAGAGGATTCACTTGCAGTTCTGAGAGTGGCTGACACAGATCACCACATGGTCAATGAGGAAGATTTGGGAAGGAAGAAAATAAGGAGGTTGGGGGACTAATGATAGCTAATGCCTTGGACAAGCAATGTGTCTGCCATGTCTTTTTCTGCCATGCTCCAGACTAGGAAGCCTAAATTAAGTGTTAATGAACCCACATTGATTTCCTGTTCCCCTACTGTTCTCACTCTGTGGAAGGTAGCCTGGCCAGGGAAACTCAGCTGGTAGGTTGGCATTTCACAGGTCAGCCTTCATTGTTCTCTTTCTCTCCTGCTGCTCCAAAGAGATCAAGATGATATGAAAGGCTGTGATGCTTAGTGTTGGGTGTTAACTGGTCCAGGTGCTAGTGCCCAGTTGTTCGTCAAGTACTATTTTAGATGTTGCAGTGAAAAGTATTCTATAGCTGTGGTTAAATCTATGATCACTTGACTAAGTAAATGAAATGACCTTCAAAATGAGGGTGGGCCTTCTGATCAGTCAAGACCCAAAAAGCCAAGATGGATTTCCTGGAGAAAAATGAATTCTGCCTTAAGATTGTAACAGAGAAATTCTGCCAGTTTCCAGCCAGCTGGACTGCCCTACAAACTTCAGACTCACCAGGCCTCAGAATCACATGAGACAATCACTAAAAATAAGCCTCTCACAGTTTAATAGATAAAGAGATAAATCTCTTTGGGTAAGATACAGAAGTAGACAGATAGATAGATAGATAGATGATAGATAGACCCATAAATAGAACACAAACATAGATAGGGAGAAATAGGTATCACACTGTGATTTAGAATGTGAAATGCACATTTGTTCTTTGTCCCAGCTTCTTGGCACACAAATTTCAACCAGTATCTTTTCATACACCAATGAGCTGACATCCACAGAGGCCTGGGGGCCCCTGGGAAGCCTCAGTATAGGGGCTGGATGCCAGAGAGAAAATCTGATTAAAAAGGTTGAAATTTTGAATCTCACACCCCCGCTCCCCAGGCGAGGGGAGAAGGACTAAAGGTTGGGTTGATCACCAATGGCCAATGATGTAATTAGTCATGCCTACATGTCTAAGTGATGAACTCCCCATGGGACAGGGTTCAGAAAGCTTCCAGATAGCCGAACACCCTGGAGGAGCTTGGAGGGCAAGACAAAAAAGGTCATACCCTTCCGAAGTGCCTCACCCCTGCCTCTTCACCAGCTATTCATCTGTTTCCTTTGTCATGTCTTTTATAATAAATGGATGGATACAAGTTTAAGCCCCTAGCAAAGTAATCAAGCCCAAAGAAATTTTTGTGGAAATCCCATTTTACAGCTGGCAGATCAGAAGCACCAGCCTCCAGAAGCCAATGGCTGACACCTGAAGTAGAGACAGTTGTGGAGACTGTGCCCTCAACCTGCGGGTTCTGACTGTGTTCCAAGCAGTGGTGTCAGAATTGATGTGGATTAGGGGACACCTAGTTCATGTCTGCTGGAGAACTGGTTCTTGGTGTGGAAAAACCTCATAGGTTCCATTGCAGAAGTATAGCGTTCAGTCTGAGAGTAGAGAGGAAAAAAATGTTGATTTCTTTCTTTACAATAATATATATGTATATATGTTAAATATTGTATAAATATGTAGCATATATAATACAGATAACTATATATTTACATAATATAGCTATATAATGACAATTATATATTTTCAAATTTTTCTTCTTTGAGATTTGAAAATCTGACTTGTTATCAGTTACACACACTGGCCCAAGATTATGAGGAACAAGTTCAAGGTAGCCTAATTATTTGGGAAAACTGCTGACTTGGCAGGCACACTAGATTCTTCACCTATTAATCCAAACTCTGCCCTTCAAAAGCCCTTGTCACAGAACCCACTCTTGTATTGGCCAAGTGGATTGAGCACCACGACCTGCTCCTCTAGCTCAGTGGATGGGATCTGGGGTCACTTGTGGAAAGAGGGGGGTCAACCATGTTCTGCATCCAGTAGCTGTAAAGGAACATGATGGTTATGACTCTGGGACAAGGATGAGGGTAAGGTTCCAGGAGCCATGCTTCCCCAGGCCAGGAGAAAAGTCTACCACAGGGAGAAGATGAAAGCCACAGCACTGAGAAGAGCAGATGTAGATCCCAGGACCCTGTAAAGACAGGGCACAAGCTCTGATCCCACAGACCTTCATCTTCCAGGATTTTGTTCCTCCTGAGTAACTGGCTATATTTCCTCCCCTTGACATCTGTGATTGAACTCAGTGCCCTTGAGTTCTGGGAGCTAGCTCTGGATCTTTCTAAGAGATGTTAGAAGGATAATAAGAGCAGGTTTAAGATAATAAGAGTCTTCAGATAATAAGAGTAGGTTTAAGACAATAAAAGTGCCTTTAGATAATAAGAGTGGGTTTAAGCTACTTGCAGCATAAGGAGCCCTAACATGGAGGCTGATGCTTCATTGCCTAGCAACACAGTGAGGAGGAGGACTTCTGCTTACAGTGCCCTAAGCAGAACATAAAGCAAGCATCCAAGGGTCTTGAACTGCTTACTTAGAGGCTCGATCTGAAGGGACAGTTTGGAAAAAGGTCAGGCTGAAGCACATAAGGAGCACAGGATTTATAGGGTGATTTCAGGAATTTTTTCCAACACTGCCATAATAACCAGAAATAACAGTTAACAGGTATAGACTATACACTCAGCATGGTCCTGAGTGTCTTACATCTACCCTTCATTCACTTCTCACTTTTATACCATGAGGAATCTGTGATTATCACCCATCATGTCACTGATGAAGAGATGGTGAAACTTGAATGAAGAAACTTCCTGGCCAAATTCTGACTGAAAAACAGAAGCAATGGAAAGCCAAAATTTGATACTTTGTAGCAAGAAGTTTACTCCTCTCAATTAGTAAACAAGATGTTTTTCCCTTCCTGTCAAATATAAAAAAAAAACAATTCTAATCCTAATTTTAGGTCCAAATGATGCCAATGACCCAATATATATATTCCTATATCTGTATCTGTTTCCAAGACAACAAATAGAGTGGGGAAGTACAGCATCCAATTATTTATGTCAGAAATGTGGAATATTCGCCCCCTTCCCAAGCAAGAATGTCCTTGATCTATAAACATAGGGGGAAGTTGTTATAATTTTATACTTGCTGCATAACAAATGGTCTTTTATTCTCTCATCAAGCCATTATGGGTCTCAGGATACATTTTCTATTCCTGGAATCATGGCTAAATGCTCTTTAAGTGGTGAAAAGTGATCTCTAAGTGGGCTTAAGTTGTGAAATGTACATTATCTGAATGGTGAATTTGGCTGAAATAGATAAACAGATGGCTGAGGCCCTGTTTCAGCTTCTAAAAGTAAAACAAAGTATAAAGAAGAAAGAAGAAACAAAATACATAAAACCTAGAGATGCTCACTTTGAATTAACTCTAGTGTCAAAAACCTATTTACACAGAAGTCTCATTTAAATACATATTCTCCTCCCCACAAGCAAAAATGAATTTTGCATATTTTTTCTTTTTTACAACACTCATTTTTTACTTAAAACTGCAATGTAAAAAGGGGCAAATATAGAAGATTGAAGGGAATCTAATAAAATGAAAGCATGTAAGCAGGTCTTCTCTATTGTAGGTCATCTAATTGTCCTCATCACCTGGATGAGAGACACCATGCATGTCTCTGAAAGCATCAAGATTTTATTCATCTTCATTACTACTGCTGTTTAGAGAAGACATCAGCAGTGCTTACCTTGTGTTTTAGATCCTCCTTTATCACCAGCTTGGTCTCCAAAGACATCTCAAGTTCAAGGGCGAATAAAAATGCTCACTCTAAGTCCGATGACTATCCTCTTCACCTTCAGTGGTACAATAACTAGGAAAGCCTGTGCTGTTTCCTTCTGCAACGATGTGCATTCACTAACAGTCTTTGTTTTTCTTGGTTCCCCAGCTATAGAGTCTAAAAGAATTGTCCTGGTTTCTCTGATAACAATGCTGAGGTTAAATCAAGCAAATTGGTGCTGCTGCACTGGATGTAAACACAATGGGTGGGTGGACAAAGAGGTGGATGAATGTGAATGGATGGGTGGATGGAGAAATGGATAGGTGGGCGGATGGATGGATGGATGTGTGGATGGGTGGATGGATGGATGGATGGATGTGCAGATGGATGGATGGATGGATTTATGAATGGATAGGTATGGATAGATGGGTGGGTGAGCAGAGAGATGGATAGGTGGGTGGGTGGAGGAATGGACAAATAGATAGTATATATGCAAAACTGATCTCTGAATTTTTCTGGACAATCCTGCCTTACTATCATTAAGAACATTAAAACTTTTCATCAAGATGGGTCTTTAAAGATCTAAACCAGCCTCACTACAACAGCACAGTCTAGGAGATGGCTCCAAGCCAGTGTAGGAAGTTGGCAAAGGGTAAATCTTTGACACATCCAGGTCTGAGAAGGAGGAAGAAGGAAAGGAGGGAGGGAGGGAAAGGGAGCGGAGACTAATGAAAACTAATAAGCATTCCTATTTCTGACAGGAAATCATTTTCATGAGAATGTCTGTGATTTAAAAAAAAAAAAAAAAGGTTGTTTCTAGCACTTCTCTGTTCCAGCCCCAGCCCCAGCAAGTCCTCAAAAACTGCACTTCAAACACAATTCCTTTTGCACAGCTTCGGTCTGTCTGCCTCCATTCCTTTGGTGCGGCTCCTTTGAAATCCAGCTGCTTTTCAAGTGTGAAAAGCCAGGTCAGGCCTCTGTCTGAAGGAAGCCTTCAGGCTCTCTCTCTCTCTGAAGATTTCCCTCATCTTTGACCTCTCCATCAACAAGACACGCTGTTCTGCATCTGGGATGTATTTGGCTGCCCGCTCCTGGTAACCCAAGCACTGTGATGCCTCCTCAGAGAGCACAGCAAACCATCGTAAAATTTCAACGATGCCCAAGGAGCCAGGCAAAACGAGCAAATTGCAGGACATTTTCCCTCGTCATCCCAGGAGATCATCCTTGTGCTCTGACCATGCCAGTTTCTCCAAATATTCTAAACTCAGCTCTCTCCAAATCACACAAAGCCATTGAATTACAGAAACAGTCTACGCCCCTCAATGCCTGGTCCCGTTCGTTCTTGGCTGGATGCCTTTGCTCCTTTCATTTCTCCCTTTAGGTCTGTCCCATTTGCAGGCAGACCAAGCCCATCTCTTTTCAATGCTGTATTCCCAAAGCCTAACCCAGTCCCTGTCACCATAGGGGGCACTCGATAAATATTAGCTGAATAAATGAATGAATGAGGTGTATGCAGCAGGGAGAAGAATGAATCTTATTAAATTTAGTCCGATATTAGAATAGGATTAGACAAATCCTTTGGGGTTTGCAGCTTATTAATAAACAGTTGCATGATAACTATGAAGACAGAGGGAAAAAACAGCTCATTATTCTGGTATTTCCCTCCTAACAGAAAGCCCATGAATAAGGTACATTTAGAGGAGGCAGACAATACTTAAACACTGTAAATATCAACATTAGCACTCAGCCTCCATGCAATCTAATTTACTCACAAACACAACCCATCATAACTAAAGTATGTTTTTGCTCACAGGTATCATAAAAACTCTCTTGATTTACTGCTTCCCCTCCCTCCCCTTCTCCTGTACTCACTGGGAAAAAAAAAACAGTTACACATGAATCTCTTGCCCTTGTTTAAGGGTCAAAAAGACCCTTGTCACCAGGGCATCTATAAACAAACCTGCTTTTCACCCTACAGGAAAGGTATAAAATGCAAAATCAGTTGTTCGGTCATTAATCTGTATTCGGGTTTTATTCTTGCTGTGTGCAACTCACTTCCAAGGTCTAAAATAAATAGTCTTAACTCTCCATCATATCAGATATTCAATCAGCCACTGATTCCAGTGTTTTTCATTGGTGATGGGGGTTAATAGTGAATAGGATAACAGGGAATGCTACTTCATAACATAGGTCTCGTAGACAATTTTATTTAGATTTTTGTAATGCTTGTCACAACCAAGACCTGTGTAGTTAGGCGCTAACAAATAATTTTTAGTGATTTGGTCAGTAGCCATTCCAGCCTCCTCCCTCAGGGACACCTACAGACCCACCAGGATATGGGGATAAGGAAGAAGAAATTGAAAAAGGATGGTGTCAGGCAATTATACACATAAGTAAATCATAAGACTTTTATCTGCCTTTTCCTGAGATAGCTGAGTGGGCCCTCAATTGAGACCCATTATTCACATACAAATGGGGAAGGAAAGAGGATGGAGAAGAAAGGAGGAGGAATCACAAGATAGTGGGAAGGTGGCAAGGGGAGGAGAAAGGGGAAGATGGAGGAGAGAGAGGAAAGAAGAAGAGAGTGAAGAGAGAGGATATGTATGTTTATGTATATATAAAGAAAGATTAGATAGATGATAGGTAGCTAGCTAGATAGATGGATGATAGGTAGATTACTAGATAGATGATGATAGACATATAGGTGATTGATAGACAGATAGATAGATAGATAAGAACGCAGGTGTCTGTTCACTCACTGATCAAATGCATTAGGATCTTTTGCTGAGCAGATTGCAAAACTTCCTTTGAACACTGTGCCTCAGTAGGAGCCCTCCTCTATTCCTATCTTATTCTTGCACCCAGTAGATCCTGTGTTCAAACCATACAAACCATTGGGTGACATTCCAGGCAAGAGAGATTAGAGCCACAGACAGACTCGGGAGCTTACATAACAAGATGTAAGGCAGACATCCTTGCCAGCTTCTTCTCCTGCATTACTTAGATTTGCCTAGAACAATCCAGACCACTCATTGTGCTCCTAGATCCTTCACTGAGAGCAAAGGAATGAAAGAAATTTTGTCACAAAGCCGGCAAAAGAAACATTTTCAAACTTGGGGAGCTAAGTCGTATATCAGGGAAGGAAAAATCCTAAACGTGCACCAATCAGGCATTAAATCAAGTGTGAAGGAAAATATTAAGAGTGAGACGCTGGGTGATATTTATTTATGGTTTGTTTTTATTTCCCTTTATTCATTACTTATTATCATTTTAGTGCTGGGGACAGAACCCAGGGCTCATGCATGCTAGGCATACGATCTACCACTGAGCGACACCCCGGCCCTGTAGTGAGGTTTCTCTCTCTATTTTTCTGTTTTCCAAGTGCCCAACAATTAACCGGAATTATGTTTATTTCACTAGCTGTTCTCCACTTGTTTTGGCCCCACCTCCATTCAGTCTCTGTGCTGCTGGTCCTCTTCCTGTCACTTCCACCTCGCTTTATAATCATTTCGCTTTTTTATGAAGCTGTGTGTCTCTCTTCCTAGGCTGCCAACACCCATGAATGCAGGAACCTAACCCTGTTCCCTCCTGGTTTCCAGGGCCTTGCTTATCATAGCCACTTAACGCAGCAGAAAGTAGAATATAAACACATGCTTGTGTAATGAGGAGGATAAAGAGAAATGCTGTCTAAAGGTTTCACTGGGCAGTACAAAGCCTTTCTTCATTCTGAACCACTGCGAAAGGTCTGTAGAGTAATTCTTGCATCCTAGAAAACATTCCTTGTAAACACACCCTCATGCAGAGCACCCCACAAAGGAACAGCTCATATAACACATGATTCCATGCCCTATCCAGGTAAATATTTTACAGACATAAAAATCAGAGCATCATATCCAAAGGAAAATCAGGTAAAGACGTATGCAAATCTGCAAATGTCATGTGTGGAAATGCAAGATTTGAGTAAGACTTTACAATATAATGAAAGCAACAAAACCATACTTCTTGTCTCTGGTTTGCATCTCCACAGATCCTACACAAAAGATGGTGAAGACTTGGACACCATAAGCAGATTGCTACTGAGGCCTCACATGACTTTCAACCTATGGCTTTGACTCTCCCAGCTGGAGTTTTCTGTCAAATGGAAAAGGCAGGAAAGTTGACATGAGGTCTTCTGAGATCTGTTTATATCAACTCTTGGCATATCATAAGAGCTCAACCACTCCTGGCAAAATTGTGACTACAGAATTATAATATCATTTTTATATTATTTGCTTTGAAATACCATCTATACACATGGATATAGAATCTATAATCATTGTGCTTCTTCTCAGCCCCCCCTCCAAACATTTTCTATTGTGTTTGCTAATAATCAGTTTGGTACAAACTAAAATAAGGGAGGGGGAAGCAAGTAATTTTGGATGTGAGACTTTGGCTTTCTCCAGCCATCACTGAGTGGCACCATTTTGAAATCAACAGCCAGGTATGGACTGGGATGTTAGAAACATCATCTAAGACCCAAAGACTTCTTATAGAAAAGAGGAAAAGTTTGTAAGAATGATGCCTCTTAAACTTACATTTCTCTGGGAACAGTGCTAATTGTGACTATTTATTTCATCCATTCATTTCTCCCCAACAGGTAAGACTGTGAGTAATGGTCGTGTTTGTAAGTCTTATCATTCACATTGATGGGTCTTTATTTGACTCACTCCTAGCCAACTAAATGATTTTCTGTACTTGTGTAAACTCATTCTCCTCTCACCTCTGCAATCCATTCTTCCATTACCCTCCTACAATGATCCACCTGCTCCTCTTTATCCAAGCCCCTCTTCAGAGCCAGCTGCTCCCGTGATTTCACCCACTTCCCTCTTCCTGCTCTTTCAAACTGTTTGCACATCCTTTTCTGTGGCACATTTGGTTCCAGACGACATTATTTCTTTTGATTGTCTCCAGCTGGGAAGCAAGGTGGGGACAGGAACTACATCCAGAGCCCTTGTACAATTCCTGCTGCATCCATGACATAAAAATTTCCAAATAACAACTGAGGGCCTACTGTGCATCAGACTCTGCTCATCCCGAAGGAATAAACCAAAATTGCTCAGATGAGCCTCTTCCCCTGAAGGAAGAAGCTAAATACAACTTCAAGGAAAAGCTAAATACACATCAAACTGCTGGGTTCCTGTGATAGTAAGAGACATAAACAAATGTCACCACTACAAACCTCATTACTGCTGAGAACAAAACACAATGGACTCAAATTTATGAAGTCCTCACAACTCCAAGCCCATGCCCAAAGGCTTCAAGTAGACAGTCTCACCTAGGGACCTCAACTCCACGGTGCAGGATTAGCCTTATTATTATTTTCCCATCTACAAATTAGGAGTCTGAGTCCATACAGGTTGAGTAAGCAAAACATTAAAAGAACAAAACAGAGAACAAAAAATTCCAGCCGGGCAGGTCAATGGAAGGCTCCACAGAAAGGACCCTGGAGATGGCCTTGGCACGTCTTCCTTCACGAACATGGGTGAGGAATGGAGAGGGGCTCAGACACCACAGGCATGGGGGTGTCAGGGACAACATCAGAAGAGTTGTGCACAGATCTCCATGATTAATGAGATGGAAGATGGAAGGCTGTGGCGAGGAATGGAACTGAAAACATGGGGGCATGGAGACCCACAGCAGCTGCAACACGTGACTAAAAGAGTTCTACAGGCAGTGAGGTGTCATCCAAGGCTGTTGCACAAGGGCATGACATGAATCGTTTTGCTTTTTTTGACCACCTTCTCTCTCTCTCTGTCTCTCTCTCTCTGTCTCTCTTTGTCTCTCTCTCTCTCTCTCTCTCTCTCTCTCTCTCTCTCTCTCTCTCTCTCTCTTTCATAAAACAGGCTTGGATACCATTACAGGGACTGGATTAAACAAGAGAAAGACCAAAGGTCAGGTCATTTGTTAGGGTTCAAACTGGTCTGTCTGGGCAAGGGAAGATAAAGGTCCTAACTCAGAAGGAAAAGCAGAGCACAAGCTGTGGGGAAGAAATACAGATAAAAGATAACACTGAAGACTCCTGCCTAAGGATCCAGTGGAGGGAGGGGCTGCTGTTCAAGAGAGAAAGGCAACTGGCCAAACATAGTGGTACATGCTTAGAATCCCAGCACTCCAGAGGCTGAGGCAGGAGGATCACAAATTCCAGACCAGCCTGGGCTACACAGTGAGACCCTGTCTCCATATATGAAAGGTAATGGGATGAGATGATTGGGAAAAGCTGATGGAGCTTTCCTTCAAGACATGCAGGACACCCCTGGTCTGCAGGTTCCACACTTAAATACAGGCTGTATGACATACACTTAAATATGTTAGGGACTCAAACACCCTGAGGAAATGCATTACCCCAGGTCTCGGACAGGAAACATGCAAATGACCCTAGAGCCTGGTGTCACATAGACAGCAAGAGCACTATCAGACAGCCCAGTGGGTCCAGCGGACCACAGACGCAACTGATGAGCTCCCTGCTGACTTGAGCACCACTGAAGGTGACAGCTTCAGTCCTTGGGTTTCTGCTAACACTGAAACCTGCCTGGTCACTGCTGTAGTCTACAAGTAAACCAACTCATGATCCTGACATTCCAAGGGAAAAGGGACATCTTCCTGATACTTCAAGCACCAGCCGCACCTGAGGATGCCAATAGCATTCTGGGATATTCCTTTTCAAGAAGTATCCCAGTAGGTCCATGAAAGAGGAAGGATAAGGGAAGAACATCACCATCTGGTGGCCCTAGAAGAATGGATTAATGCAGACTTGGGGTATCTATGGCTATACCACTGCAGAAAGACAGCGAAGCTGGTGTGGTGCATCTCTTCCTGAGAGAACAAACTACTAGAGAAAATGAACTTGAGTCTGATAAAGGCAAAAAACCATCAACCAATTTACAAGCAAAACCAAGGACCAAGGAACAGGTAAGTATGCACCACAGGGATGCAATCAGCAAACACCAGAGGCTGGGAAACAGCAACAGTGTGCTTGTGACAGAAATGTCAACAGCCACGAAGAAAAATGTAAACAAACAAAAAGGTTAGAGGCAGACTGATTAAGAGACCTTAAAACAGGCTAAAACTGCCTTTCAAAGACTATCAACCAATTGCAACATGGAACCCTGATTTGTATCCTGGTTCCCAAAAAACCTCCAGATTTTAGCAAATGCACCCTCTGCTGGTGTTGGAGAGGAGGGTGCTGTCCAGGTGTGGGGTGGGGAGCACAGTCCTTTTGGCCCAATTTGGTTACAGTCCTAAAACTGCTCTGCAAAAAAAAATAAAGTCTATGTTTAAAAAACAGGAAAACAAATGACACAGAGGAAAATGTAAAGTTAATGATATAATAATTCATGATATTTTGGAATCATCACTAATTTTAGCTGTGATGAATATGTTTTGAAAAGACTTCTCATCCTTTGGAGACAGAAATTGAAATATTTATGGCAACAGTGACAGGATATCTAGTATCGGCTTCAAAGTAGGATGAGATTGGAGGGGTGAGTGGTAGATAAAATAGGACAGTCATACTCTGCTGGGTGTTGAGTCCCCATGGTAGCTAATGGTGATGATTTGATTTATTCCCTCTACTTCTGTATATGCTCTAAGGTTTGTATTTTAAAAGTTGGGATTTTTCAAGATTCATGGAATAGATGTGAAGTGTCATGGTTTGCATTTGCAATGTCCCTCAAAGTCTCATTCATTGAAGGCTTGGTTCCCAGCTGGTGACAGTATTGGGAGGTGGCAGAAACTCTAGGGGTTGGGCCTAGTTGGAGGAAGTAGGTCACTGGGGGTGTCCCCTGTTCCCTGTGTCCTCCTTCACTCTCTCTGCTTCCTGGCTTCCATGAGGTGAGCAGCTTTGCTCCACCATGCTCTTCCTACCATGTTGTTCTGCCTTGCCACAGGTCCAAAGTGATGCCACCAAGCGACCAGGGATTGATGCTTCTGGAACCATGAGCCACAAAAAGCTTTTTTCTCTTCTGTTGTTTGTCTCAGGCATTTGGTTCAACGTAACAGAAAGCTGATGAATGCACAGGGCGATGACAAACTACCATCAAGTCCACAGCATTGCTCCCACCCTCATTGCATCCATGTCTAGCCCTTGCCTATATCGTGCTGAGGAACTCAGCATCCAGAAATGATGGAAAGGCACTGGAGCCAAGATGACCAAGTATATCCCACACCCTTGTGGAATCCTCACAGGCTGGTCCCAACAGGAATGACGTAATGACCTTAAAGTGCATGAATTCATTATCAATAGGAGTGGTTCTAACCTACATCTACCTATTACAGGTACTAATACCTCAAAGATGCTGCCATGCCCCTTCCCAACTTTGCAAAGTCACTTGTAGGTAATGAATGATCAGGGTCACCGAAGATCACAGTATATTTTTAAAAAATTACTAAGCTGAACTTTAAGGGTTGGCTGCAAATAAAAATTTGTGTAGGGAATTTAGAGCTCAGCCAAGGTTAGGGAGTTATTCGTGGTATTTTAATGCTACCTTTATTAATTACAACCTTTCCAGGATACATTATTGAAGTGGGGGCATACTTTAATTCAGAAATGCCTGTCTGGAGCTATTACTGGGACCATTTGGTAATGAGGTTTCGGTGGCGGGATGGGAGAAGTGACAGTCTGGTTAGGTTTCTGGAACGTGGAACGCAGCCAGTATGAGCCATTCCTAAAGGGAAACAGCAACAGAGTCATAGATAATTCAGAGACACTGATCGCTGGAGTGACAGCTGAGATATCAGAAGACGACCTAACTACTGCTTAGATTGTATACATAGACTGCTATTTCCAAAATAGCAGTGAACTTCAAAATGCACAAAGAGCACATGCTATCCCCTGCATTTGAAGGAGAAAATGGCTGCTCCACTTCTAATTCATTAGCTCTGGACAGTATTTAAGGGCGTGAGTAATAGAGACAGCAGATCAGACTTCTCACTCAGCCAAATGGAGCTGCTGACCTTGACCGGTGACCTTCCTGAGCCAACACCCTTAGATGTAAATGAGGATAATAATAATAACTACCCCATGCTATAATAGCATTGAAATAAGTTAGTTGTGGCCATGCTATGGTAAAATTCTGGGCACAAACTAACCATAGCATGTATGGCTATATTTATTTTAAATTAAAACTCTTTTAAAATCCCACAGAACTCTTGGCCTTGGTTTCTGTGTATCACTCCCTTCTCTCACTATTAAGTGAGCATTTTCTCTGTCATATACCAAAATTGGCTTCTCAGTATAGCTGTCCAAGTTTCAATCCCAGACTCCAATTTTTCCCGGCTGTGAAACCCCAAGCAAATTGCTTCCTCTCTCCAGACATTTCCATTTTCATGCATAAAGGAGGCTTAGCCATGGTGCCCCCTCCACACTGAGATTGTGGTGGAGTTAAGTGTTCCAGGGGACACGAAGCCTTTAAAACAAAACACAGGGGCAGCAGATAGTCCACACCTGGCGATTGCTTTTATAGTGGACTCAGTCCCCCTGCCCCATCCCAGAGGCTCCACAGACTGCGATTTCACTCACCCTAAGCCATTCCATTTGGGGATTAAATCCTCCCATCTGGGAGGAAGACATCCTTTGCCACAAACTCCCTTTTCTTTCTCTGCCTTTCTGTCTGTTGCCTGCAGTCCCTACCCCTGCTGCAGATGGAAGGCAGCCAGGCTTTGCGTGCTCACCACCCCAAATCCTGGAGTTTTCTAAGGCTTTGGTCATGTGGCATCTGGCCTCTTTCCTCAGGAACACAATTTAAAGGGATGAGCTTTTCAGAGCACTCTCCATCTTTCATTGTGTGCCAAGAACAACCACAGGGAAAGGATCCATCTAAAAGCCTCGTCACCTCATGCATGCAGGTGCCCAAGAGGGGTCCATCTGATTCTGAGTGTTTGTGGGGGACTGGTTAAAGTAAGTGGGCTGGCACACGCACACACATGCACACACACACACACACACAATCATTTGTTTATAAAGAACATTAGATGTCAGATAGTGGTTGAATGTGTTTTGTACTCAACCTTCCCCTCACCCTCAAGACTCACCGGGCAAGTAAAGATTCCCTGTGATAACATGATTCTTGGGCCCATGATTACATCTCCAGCTCCATTTCCAAGCAGCGGGTGACCTTCATCAGCAACCTTACCCGGGTTTGCTGTAAGGATGCCAGCCTTGCATGTGTCTTCCTTCCCCACAGCCATTAACACTGTGTACCATATACTCAGACATCTGGTCAACAAACCAACAAGCCCGTTTCCCCACCCTCCATAATCAACCCACATAGTGTCTGTTTCCTCACAATTTGTCCCTGTGAGAGAGACATCGAGATAAAACTGAAGTCATTTCAAATTACATTAACTCTGGCCAGATGTTCCATGTCTGGGAAATAATGTTTACTGAAAGTTTGCATACTCATTATTATTGAGATCATTGCAAAGGTTACCTTGAGTGTAAGGTTTGGGAAGTGAGGCCAGGATGAGTTTCAAGAGAGCTCCAAATTTGCCACCCTGACCTTGGACCTGTCTTCCTGCAGAGCCTGGATGTTTCCTTGGTGTCAACTTCTCTCTAGCTACATTCTTTCTTCTTCAAACTCATTCAATAAGATGAAATTTAATGTGATGGGTGAGGAAGAGCCACCCCCCCCATCAAGAATATAGCTTTGGACTTGACTTCTTGCTTGGACTCAAGACTTGAATATACAACCAAGTTCTTTGTCTACACTTGACAGTTTAATGGGCATCCCAAACTTGTCCCATATGGAGCTCTCTGGTAACTCGTTCCGTACAAGTGAGTTCTTCTGCTAGTGTCTCACATCTGGGTAAATCATGATTTATCCATGTGCCAGATGTCATCCTGCTTCTTCCCTTCCCCTCATCTCTTCATCTGCCACATTCATACCTGCCTCCATTTTCTAGGATTGGCTGCCACCATCCCCCCAACTTGAACTAATCTGCTGACTTCTCTGAGTCTTCCCCTGCCCCTCCTCTCTAGAATATCTGCCTCACAGCAAGCCAACTGCTGCTTCAACACATGAAGTGTAACATGTCGCTTCTTTGCACAAAGCCATCAAGTGACTTCCTTGGTGTTTAGAAAACTCAAGTTCTTCTGCAGTGTACAATCTGTTCTCCACCTGTCCACCCAGCTTACCTCCTCATTCATCCTGTCAAAGCTGCACTGATCACTGCCCCCATCTCCAATAAATCAGCCTTTGTCCTGCACCTTAGGCCATGTGCCCTTGTCCCTCTGATCCTGGAATGCAATTCCCTGGGGTCTTTGCATGCCTATTTCACCCTTCATGTCTTAGCTAAAATATCTCTTCTGAGAAACTTCACTGACTACCCACTTCCACTGACTATGGAATTTCTAGTCTAGGAGCTCTACACGGACAGCCTCCCGAACACAGCGAGCCCTCCTTCACTCATGGTACATAGGCAATCTGTGTTATTCTTGACTCACATTCTTGAAGTGTCTCTTTCCACTGGAGAACCAAGAAAAAGAAAGGTTGACATTTCCTCAGCACCACAGAGCTGTCTGGTGCACAGAAGATATCCAACACGTTCCCTGAATGAACGCACAAGTGAAGGAGTGGCGATGTCAATGCCTGAGGAGAAGCTTGCCTGTGTTTTCTGTTGAATGCTCCATCTAGTCTAGAATCCTACATTCCAAATTGAAGTCCAAGTTTCCCACTTTCTAGAGGGTTCTTTGAGCCTGCATGCAAATCAGCAGACACCCAAGCATTGACATGCATCCATCCATCCCACATCACCGGTAATGTAATAGCGCTCTATCTTCTTGCTACTCCAAGTTGCTTTTCATGGGGAAGCTGCTTCAGTACCACTAGGGAGCAGCATACTGGCATAAATTCAGAATCTCGGCCCCATCCCAAGTGCACCTGCATCCCAAGCAGTACCTGCCATCTAACAAGATTCCTGGGCGATTTACATCACATTAAGTTGGGAAGCCCCACTTAACTCTGTTGGTCTAGATGCTTATTAGAAGTCTCCCTCCCCCGCCCCAGCCACGCACACACACACACACACACACACACACACACACCATCAAATTAAATGAGTCTGCAGCCTTGAACTGGTGTCAGGGCAACTTTTCAAAGATCTTCCATGACGGACACACCTCCTTGTGTCTATGTCCCAATATATCCAGAGTCATTATGTCCACTGCCTTTAGAAGGATTGAAATTAGCACACCAGACAGAGGCTTCACACACGCAGCTCAAAGTGAACAAACCCTGACTACATGCATGTGAAGGAGCTGTTATTGCAAACGGAGCACACAGCACAAGCATAAGAGACAAGGACAACTCTAACAGCCATGGATCTGGGGACAATGGACCATGCTCTGACTCCAAAGAGGAAGGTAGCTTAGAGTTCACAGCTCATGGCAAGGGAGGGTGTTGGAATGTGATCTTTAGTGTTTGTGATCCTTATAGAAAAATGCACACGAAGACATTTTGTAATATTCCTTCACAATCACAAACAGAGGAAGAAAGAAAAGGAAGCCACCTGAGATATCACCCATCACTTCACACCTTTTAGAAATTTCACACCTTAATCAAAGGCAGGCGCTGTTTACTTGTGAAGCGCCAATGTTTTGAAAGCACTTCTGTAATTACCTCATTAGCTCACCTGTGGAATTGTCTGGATTCAAATATTTTTAAAGGTATGCATCAGGATGTGTAAGAGCTAGCAATAACACGCCACCCATGGGGCCAGGGTGAGTTCTGAACTCCTTACACAAGCAAAGAGTGCCACAAGGTAAAGATATCCCACATCTACAGCCAAGAGTTCTTGGTTAAGAAGTTGAGAAGCTTTGCTTCAACCTGGAAGTCCCCTGGGCACCTGGGCACCTGGATGCATATGAATGTCGGTGTCAAGGGGTGAGGTAGCACACTCACTGAAGCACACAGCATATCATAATTTAAGATGCAACTATTTTTTTAACTTTGAATGTGAATACCTTCCTCAGTCAAGGTCTCCATGAGAAACAGATGGCATACTCAAATTCAGATTATTTAAGGGGATCTTACTTACAATTTCAAAGACGTAGGCAGAGGGCAGGAAGGAGAACCACACAGGTCATGCAGCATACTAAATTAGTAGCAAAAGAACTGTTTTCCTGCCCGAGCCAAAAGTGCCACCATGGGATCCCAGATGGAAGGGGGCTGCCTGGTGAAGAGCAGCAGTGTCCTGTAGTTGAGGGAACTCTCTGATACTCAGAGAAGACACCAAGACTGCAAATACCTCCATCACAACCAGCACCCTCCCTCCAGCCTCCAGCCAGACCCCGGAAGGGTGAGGACTCCTGGGTGTGTCCTCAGCCACTGGCTTCCTGGGAGAGACATCAGAGCCACCAAAAGATGTCCTCCTCCTGAGAGCCTGGGAATACCCCTAACTCAAGCTTGGGAATTAAGTCTACAGGGGAGCAAAGAGAGGGCGCATTCTGGATTATCATGGTGGGCTCAGAAAAGTCACGGGGTCCTTAAAAGTGCAAGAAGGAAGCAGAAGGATCTGAGAGAGACAGATAAGGAAGAATAAGGAGACTGTGTGCTGTGGACTTTGAAGATGGAGGATGAGGTCACATGCCAAGGAATTCCAATGGCCTCTAGAAGCTGGAACAAGCAAGGAATGACATTGTCACCTGAGCCTCCAGAGAGGTGCAGTGCCCTTCTGGCATCCTGAGTACAGTAGACCCTTGGCATCTCCAGGTCTATGGTTCCCAGGAGGAAAACCTGTGAATGCTTAGGACACAGAGTTCAGTGCCCTACTGCGGGTGTTGGATTCATTTTTCCCATAATGCCGTCCAACTTCCGCTAAATACAGGCCACCTTTTGACAAATCTCAAATTCTCACTTTATCACTTCACATTTACAGTGCTTTGGGGGCACCGTTTGCTTTTGGGGAGGGAGATTTTTCACAAAAGTAAGGGCAGGGAAACACTCAGCAGATCACACCGAGGTTTGAGCAAGGTAAGGTGGAACTGACTGAAAGCTACACAGCCACTGAGCTGTGTAGTGTGCAGGCAAGAATTGTCATTCTTTGTTTTGAAACTTCTTTTGATTTTTATTTATTATTTTTTTGGCACTTCATCAAAATCGCAGGTACTGAATCCTTGAATAAGGCAGGCTGGGGAGACCTGTGATGGACTTAGTAACCACCGAACTTCAAACTAGTTAATCCATGTTGCTTTAAGTCACTAAGCGTGTTCACCTGGCACAGCAGCCACAGGACCCTGACACAGGGGAGAAAGACAACGAAGGGCTTCGGAGAGGCAACTGGAAGAGATCTGGCATTGTCATCTTTGGGCACATTCAGCCCAGCTATGTGCTCTGATTCTAAGCCCTACAAAACTTCACCCTGGACTAAAGAGACGCAGCAGGCTATCACTTCAAGATGGACTTTGGTTTCAGGCTGACCTAAAACCTCAGTTTGCATCTGTACTCTGCTGCTTATGAGGCTCTGCCTGGAGTCACAATGTTCTCGTGTAAAATGGACGCAATAAATATGACAACTAGCTCATGGGATCAGTGTAAGGACTGAACAACACAAAGCATGGCTCTTGACACCAAGTAGACACTCACTAAATGAGAGACCCTAGCCTTGTCTTCTCAACTATGGTGACAGGAAATATGTTGATGAGTCCTTTGACAAGCCCCCACCCCGCTCGAGGTCACTGAGCTGTGACTACAGTTACTCCATCCTGGAAAAAGCAAAACAGTGGAAAGACAAGTCATTGCCAGGACCCTGCAGGGATCAAGGGAGGGAGGAAAATAGATAAAGCACAGCAGATTTTTATGACAATGAAACTATTCAGCACAATACTGCAATGGCTGACACTTAATATCCACACCCACAAAACTGACCCAGTAGCTAAAACCTACAAGTGAGCCTCGTGTCAATGACAGATAAGACAATAGACAAAATGTGCTATAGATATACATGATGAAATATTCACCCTTGAACATGGAAAGACACTCTGATACACACTACAACATGGATGAGCTGTGAAGACATTGGGCTAAGTGAAACAAGCCAGACCCTGTTTCTCTCTCTCTCTCTCTCTCTCTCTCTCTCTCTCTCTCTCTCTCTCTCAAGAAACCTGCCATGTTGAGAGGGCCATGTGGTAAGGAACTGACACACTTAACTAATAGCCATTAAGGGGCTAAAACCTGCAACCACGTGACAGCTTGGTGGCACTCCCCCAGCCCCAAGCTGCACCCCACCCCCACGCAGCCTCCTAAGACCCCAGGAGCCAGAGCTACCCAGCTAAGCTCCTCTCACATCCCTGACCACAGACACTGCTCAGATAACAAATGTCTGCTGTTTTATGCAGCAATGAGGAAGAAAAAAAAAGATTGAGGGCTAATTTGTTATGCAGCAATGCAGAAGTAACACATTAACCAAAAAAGGAAAAGCTGGAAAAAAAATATAAAAACACTTCAAAATAATGAATTCAAAGTGGGTGAGTTTAAGAAGTTTGTAGCTTTCCTTGCAAAGCAGGTTCAAATCAGGGGTTGTGAGTCACTGAGACTGAGTGGGCAGCCAAGAAAAGGCATCAGTATCCCACAGCAAAGGTTTCTTTGCAAGGAGAAAGAGAGGTCCTTCCCTGGAAATCCAAATCCACCCAAATCACATGATACCACTCCATACAGAACTCCAGTCTCCAAGATGGTGCCAAGCCAGGTGGGCATGGCACCTTCCTGTTCCTCAACATCAACCCAACCTTCTGCAAGGTGCCATTCTGCCCCACATCCACCACCCACACCCACCCACACACACACCCCAGCAAGCAGGAAGCAAAGACCTTATCCTCAGCTTTCCTGCCAACGTTCAGGCCAAGTCTGATTCATCCAAGGGTCCACAAAGCCAGACAGCGGTCATGACATTGAGTAGCACAGAGCTCCGGGGCCTCACCCTCAGCCAGGCTTCCAGGGAAGTGAAGGAGAGCAAATGTCCTCTTAGCATTCCAGCTAGGCTCTGCCCCCTTAACCCCCAAGCCATCTGGCTTCTTCTCCTGCCCTGTTCTTCACATGCCCTTGCCTAGAAAGAAGTAACTTTCTGTGGGTTTCAGCTCCTTCCTTCCTTCCTTCCTTCCTTCCTTCCTTCCTTCCTTCCTTCCCTCCTTTCTTCCCTTTCTCCCTCCCTCCATCCTTCCTTCCTTCCTGAGAGGCAACTTTCTGTGGAATTCAGATCCATCCATCCTTCCTTCCTTCCTTCCTTCCTTCCTTCCTTCCTTCCTTCCTTCCCTCCCTCCCTCCTTCCTTCCTTTTCAAAGATGGATGTAAGAGAGGGGATACTGGCTGCTGGTCCACATATAAAAACCAATGCACCAAAAATCAAAGACATCATCCCACAAGGGGCAGATGGAATCTCTTCATATTTAAAAACACAGTCACTCAAATCCATTGGGATTATAAGGTATGCCTTTAACTTGGAAAGATAACCCAAAATCCAACCCTGGGGGGACACAATTCTGCTTAGCTTTTCTGTGGGATTCATCCAAGAAGAAAATAATAAAGGTTTACATCAATCAAATTGGGTTTCATTTAAATGAATTTTATTTATTTTGCTTAATAAAATCTTGGATTGCAAAAGCACTTAGATGTGTACATCATAAATATGCATGTTTTGCATAAAGTGAATAATAGCTAACGTACCTCTCTCAAAACAGTTTGGTCAATGAAGAATTCTAGAAAGAGCAGCAAATTGTATTTAATAGTTACATTTGAGAATTGGGCAGCTAGGCACATTGACGTCCACAAAGACCCATGTCATATGGCTCTTAAAAGCAGGTTTGGGTCCAAAACTCCTAAGTGAGAGGATATAAAATTGTTTAGAAAATATGAATTTTGGAGTCACCCAGGTAAAACTGCAGATGCATGCAGAGTGGGAATCTTGTGGGATAGCCCTGTGGTCCTCTTCCCCAACCTTCTAGAGCAATTATTACGATGCTGAAGTACATAGACCTACTGGTTCCTCAGGATAGAACAGTAACTAAGCCAAAAATGCAAGGTTTTTCATCTGTATTATGCTCACGGAATTGTCTTCTACAAATGCATCCTTTCAGGGTTTTACAAACGACCGAAATGTACCACCGCCAGTATTCCGATTTAGTAGGGTTGAAAATTAAACACAGGCTATCACAAAAGTCCATGGGAGCTATAGTTAAATGTTGCCCTGACTCTCCTGCAAACACCCAGATCCTTGGTTATCATTCCTGGAATTTTAGGAAGGACTTTCTGATCCGAGCGGTACTCAACTCGATGTTTTATGATACTGTGGTAGCTTTGACGGAAGGTCTGATTCCAGCATCCACTGGAAGTTTGGTTAATTTCTCAACAGGTAGAGTTTAAGACAGAGGTTGTGATTCAAATAAACACCATTTTCCCACTGCTAAATCAGAGGTGTGTGCCTCTCTCTCCCTCCAAAGACAGTTGTGCCAGGACCCTTCCCATTACCATTGCCTTCTGCTCCTCCTCCATCTGCCCCCAACACACAGACTTCCACCAGCAAGTTCAAACAAGTGCTTGGCTGGGTTCGGATATTCCTTTCCCAGGCCTAACTGGCTTGGGGAGAAGCAGCCTGAAAGCCTTTGTGCTCTGAGTCTTAAATGTGTGTCCTACACCACTTGGAAAAGCTATAGGCCTTCAATTCAGATCAAACACTTACTCTTATGATTGTGAAGACCAGCAGTGCCTCCCTCTCATGCTAGGAATTCTTTTCTTAGAAAAGAAAAATGAGATATGAATTTGTCTCTGTCTCCCACACACTAAGCCATCTCAAAGTGGAGGAAGGAAAATACAATGACCAAACACAAGGAGAGACGGTCTCATTCAGATCCTGGGATTACTGTTGCTTATCGTTTCTTGTTTATTTATTGTTTAAGTACTGGGGATTAAACCCAGGCCTTGTGCTTGCTAGGCAAGGGCTCTACCCCCAGCCCTTTTATTTTTTGAGATAAGGTCTTGTGAACTTGGCCTGAACTGGTCTCAAATTCGTGACCCTAAGGAGCTGGGATTACAGGAGTGTCTCACCCTGCACAGCTATTGTTGCCTGTTTCCTAAGGACCACAAACAGGAGATGACTTTAAAATGAATTCGGTGGCAGATGTCTGTACATATGTCAGTCACGTTATCAAATCTACAGCCATGGTCATGTGTCAATTTCCCCATGTCCCTTTAAAAGCAAAATATAAAAATAAATAACCCTAAAATATCATGCACCAGGGATGGTGACAAGGTACCACCTAACAGTATTTTCTTATGGTGCAGGGCTTTCAAAAATTGTTTTAGTTGCATGTCGGGGGCACAGTGTGACATTTCAATGCATGTATACAACATCCAATCATCATCAAATCAGGAGATCAGTGTTTCCATCTCCTTATCATGACTGCATGTTCAAAATTAAATGTGGGTTTCCTTCCCAAGAGCATGGACTTGGTGCCTCTGCAGATGAGAGTTGCTTCTAGAAGTCTGGGCTGGTCTAGTTTCTCTTCCCTTTATAAAGTTTCCTGGAAGGCCCCGTGCTGGGAAGTGACACAGTTCCAGTCAGGTCCCTCAGCCTCTCAACGTCCTTTGCCAAATCGTCCTGGCTCCCATGGTGCCCAAAGCATTTCACTTCACCCTCCGTTGGCTAACTCATGGAGCTTCAAAGGGAGAGAGCTGCTTTTGGCAGGAGGGAGAGAGAGATGTCACAATAAAAACAACAGTACATGAAAAGGCAGCATATGTAAAACGGCTGAGATCGAGGCACACTCCTCGGGGTCCCAATTATGGTTATAAAACAGGCTAGAAATTCCCAAGGCCTTGAGAATAGATGTTGCGCCTTTCTATCCCATGAGAGCTTCTCTCAGGGTAACAGAAAGCAGCCGAGGGCTTGGGATCAGCCTGGCTCTTTGGAAGGTGTAATTCTTCTTCTCAACCAAGAGGCACCGTGTAGGAGGGATGGTGAGTGAATTTCATTTCGCAGAGTGATTCCGCCTGGCTGACAGCGTGGGCCCAATGCAGGCATCAAGGATCCTCAAGCGGCATCCATTGCTGATGGGGGAGAAGGGACTGGTTACCAATGTTTGCCACAGGTAGGGGCCGGAGTCGTCTGAGTCTCCCGTTTGCCATTTTGATTTACAGCATTCCTGGCGCCAAAGGAAAATGCACAAAAAGAAAAACCGTCTGATATATAAGCTGGGAAATCACTGAGAGCATGATTTTTTATGAGTCTTTTTTTTTTTCAAACCAGGAGATTTTTCACAGACATCTCCAAAGTTTGTTTTCCAAGACAAAGTCATGTTGGGGGACAACGCTGTGATTGACTGGAGCAGGAACGCGACTCTGCGGCACCCTGTGGGTTCTTCCAGACTGGCTTTTGTGGCCAGGGAAGTCCATCTGTTCCACCCTGGGGACTGGGGGTGGTGGTGGATGGCATGAATGTCCCACAGCTGGGACAGCTGAACGGAGGGTGCTTCAACATCACCCCCAGGTGCCTCTACTCAAACCTGTGTCTCCAGGGTCTCCACATCAGGCACTCAGGGCACATTTGCTCTCTGAGTCAATGGTCCCCAGCATGGACAGTGGCTTCCCTGGGGAACTTGGGAAGGATCCGGAAGGCGGGGAACAGCTGCTGACATTTAATATGCAGAGGCCAGAATGCTGTATGGTCCCCAGGACACATGATGACCTAATCAGAAATGTCCACGGTGTAAACGTGTTGAGATGACACCAGACTGTCAGTCTATAGCCTGACCTCTGCCATTCAACCATGCACACATCAGCAGACCAATGTCAAGGTCAGACTTGGGAACCCTCAGTGAATAATCTGTCTGTCACCTGCCCTAAAGAAAACTCTTGAGTTGTCTCAGCCCCACACCTAGCCCAAAACAAAGATGACAGCAGGGTCCTCTCCACAGGGCTGTTGTAGGGCCAGAAACAAACAAAACAAAATGGGATTAAAGTGGTTAGCAAAGTTTTTGGCAGGTAGGAAGAGTTAGCAAGCAGAAACAGTGACAGAAACTGCATCCAGACAGGTGAATGACTGACAGCTCACACACCTGGCACCTTGGTGGCCAGATCAGAGACCAAACCATGGCGGGGCTTCATCTGGTTCTGAATGCTTCCCCAGTAGGCTGTAAGGGCTCACTTCAGCCAAATGTCACATTTGGTATCAAGTTCTGTACAAACTGAAGACACATATTCTTCAACCCAGTAATTTCACTTGTAGGACTTTGCCTCATAGAGGAGCTCGCATGCGTGGGAAGTTGCAACGGTCAAGAATAACTCAAGTGTCACTTTCATAGCAAGGTGTCATTCTAGAAACAGCACAAGTATCCACAAAAGAGATCGAATAACAGAGCGTGAGCCTTCCATGGTGTACTATACGCCCATTAACAAAAAGGAGGAGCAATCCATTCATTGATAAGGAAAAATCCCTAAAAATATCCCTAAATTAGAAAAAAAGCCAGACCTAGCACAGTGGCTCACGCCTATAAAACTGGTTACTTGGGAGCTGGAGATCAGAAGGATTGCAGTTTGATGTCAGTCCTGCCAAAATGTTTGTAAGGTCCCATCTCAGTCAATCCGGGTATGGTGGCATATCATTCTCTGGGGAGGAATAAATAGGAGGACCAGGGTCCATGCCTGCCAAGGCACAAATGAGAGACCATATTTGAAAAATACCTATAGCATAAAGGGCTAGTGGTAGGGCTCAAGTGGTAGAGCATCTGCCTAGCAAGCACAAGACCTTGAGTTCAAACCCCAGTAGATCCCTGCTAAGTGGGAGGCAGAGGTAGGAGGATCAAGGTACAAGGCTGGCTCTGGGCAAAAGCATGAGACCCTGTCTGAAAAAAACAAAAACTATAGAGCAAACAGGGGCAGGAGTTATGGCTGAAGTGGTAGAGTGTATTGCTGAAAAAAGGAGGAGGAGAAGGAGATGCAGGAGAAAGAAGAAGAAGACGAAGGTGAAAAAGGAGGGGAATGAGGAGGAGGGGGAAGAGAAGGAAGAAGGGGAGGCAGAGAACTGTGCAGCTGTACCATGCTGGTGTAGTCTCTGTGTATCACAGAGAGACACCAGAAAGCACAATGCTAGTCATCTTTAGTGAGTGGGGAGGCAAGGAGAGAGGGGGATTTATTTTTCCCTGCATATTCTTGTTCTTTGTTGAGTTCTATACCATTTTCATCTAAACTATTAAGCCAACAAAGCAAACATCAAAACGCCTTTTAAATACATCATCCTCCACCTAGGAACTGCTCGATTGCTTTTGCACTTGACTTTGGAAAATACTGCCAAATTATGCCCTGCATAAAATCAGTATTTTAAATACTTCAAGCGAAGTATATTTTTCTGCAGAGTTGTCCCAATTTTCAAGTCAAACAATGTCCACCGAGGCGCTGACTGTAGCACAGAGTTTGTGGGGCTCCTGACCAGGAAAATTGTAAGACATTGTCACGAGAACTTTGAGGACAAATCACCAGGTTCCCCCCAGCTATCCCCCTCTCCTGTGCAAATGCCAGCTTTCAAACACAGTCACATCAATTAGCAGAGCCAGCGTTCTCAGAAGCTGAGCTGGATCCGGGGCTATCATTAGTTTCCAAACAATAGCTTAGAGAGAACGGAAGAAAAAAAAATTTGAAACCCCTATTCTGGGAAAATCAAGAAGAGACAAAATTATGTTGCCCAGTTAGGTCATTTAGACGGTTCACCTTATGGAGTGACTTCGGCTGATCTCCACCCCCCACACACCTAAAAAATGTAGTTTCATGGCATCTTAATTTATGGCTGTAGGAGAAGATACTTGTGTCCTATCGCTACTGAAATTAATTAATGTTGCCTTAAAAAAAAGTTAAAAGAAGAAAATGACAAGGGCACAGTGACATCTGCTAGCGTTTCATGAACTTTTCTGGACACCAGCATTTGTTGCAGACTTCACTGTCTCTGTATTCTTGTGCACTGAAGCACCCACGTGGCCTACTGAGACTAATATTCCCCAGAATATTCGGTGGAGAAAGGATCACCGAGGGACAGGCGCTCCGGAAGGCCTCTGTCCCTGGACTGGAACCCCTTTCCTCCAACAAGGCTGGGGGATGAATTCCCCACTCTTTTCTGACTAAGTAGAAGCAGTGGGGCGGGGGTGGAGGCAAACTCACCTTTGTGACTGGCTCCCTGGGTTTCTCTCTCTAATGGGAATCCACTGACACTTGTCTCCGAGATGAATGGATGTGAATACAGGGTGAAGAGCCCCTTTCTACATTAGAACAAGGGACACAAAACCAAATGTTCCTTTATTTCAAGAGTAGCATGGAAGACACTCTCCAGAGCCCATGGAGCTGCAGAACTGAAAACCTGACTAAAAAAATGAGGCTCCTGGAGAGCAGGCTTCAGAAGGCAGAAAGGGGGTCCCCCAGTGTGCTGAGACCCTTCAAAACAGATTCCAAAATGACAATGCCCTAAATGTGTTGTTCCCTGAAATTTTGTAGAATCTCTCACTGTGACAGGGACAGTGACAGGATGGTCAGAGGAGAACAAACACGCTCTGTTTTCTCATCAAACCCTGTGGGTGTGATGGAGGTGGGTCCCTAAAGCCAGTCTGGCTCTGGCTGTGAAGCTGCCATTTCCATTCCAGGAGGGAAGCCACAAGGCCACCCAGAGCTGCACACAGGACATGGCATTAGCAGAAGACCCAGCAGCAGTAACTCCTCCTTCCCATGGTTTCCAAGGCATGTGTCAGCCAGCATGGCATTGTCCCCTGCTCCTTTTCCTCCTGAAACACGCATGTGCACCCATGCATACACACATGAGCACACATCTGAACACACGGATACATAGGTACATGCGTGCACACACTACTCACTGCAAGCACACATGCACACATGCGTGCACACTGCTTTCCACAAGGTCCTCTGGCTGCCCAGGCTCTCACCAGTCATCAACACATTTGTGAGGAATGGCCCACGGTCTCCAAAGCACAGCTGTGAATTCTGGTCCCTGCAGGCATCTGCATCCCGGTCCTCTCACTTGCTGGCTCCAGTCACCAAGGCTGGGGCATCGCCCAGCCCCTTGCTGTGCACACATGGCCCGTCTCCTTCTTCAGGCCCCCACTTCCTGTCTCTCCTCAGACACTCTTCACTGACCTTCCCACCTAATGTGATCACGAGCCTCTCGTGGCACAAATACCCTGTTTCGTTTCTGCCATAACTCTTGTTATGTATGTAAGAATTCATGTTATCTGCTCTCGTGACTTCTGCCGGTCTCTCCCGCTGTAGCACACGTTTTACAAGGCAGAGAAGGTTTAGGTCCTGATGACATTCCAACTCAATACAGCATCCCCACTGCCTGACACCAGCCCTGCCTGGAGCCTGACACTGGCTCTGCCTGGAGCAGAGTTTGCAAATGTTTGCTGATTACATGCAAAAGGCAGCAATGACACAAGGAAGCTATATGGCATCAGTGGTGCTCCGAGAAAATAAGGAAGCGTGTCCACTTCCCATCTTCCTGTCTTGAAAGCTTGTTGGGGCACAGACACTTGTATACCCTTGACATCCTCTTCTCGGGAAGGTCATCTTCTTCACTTATCATGCAACTTTGGGAGTGGTGCACACAGAGTGGTGAGGGATGAAGGGACCCTGCCTGGCCAGCCAGATCAGCTCATTCAACCCTGGCAATTAACTGGGTGACATACATCAGAGCCAAATGGCCCTCACATCCTCAAAGTCCCATTCTCTATTCCAGGTCCAGCTCAAGACACCAGGCCCTGTGCTCGCTGTATGAAAGTACCTTTCCCCACCCACCAATGCTTTACAGAATGTTGATTGCTTCCTCCTAATCTCTGCTGTTCTATGTACCACCATAGTGCTTATTTATTTCATATTGGAATGTGTTTATTTTAGGAACCTCACAAAGAGTTTTAAATGAAAGATAGCCTCATAAGTCACAGTAAAAGCCAGGCATGGTAGCACAAGCCTTGAATCCCAGCACTTGGGAGGCTGAGACAGAAGGATTCATGAGCTTGAGGCTAGCCTAGGCTACATAGGGAGAGCTGTCTCAAAGAACTAAAATAAACAATTATCAGTAAAAAAATAGCAATAAAATGTGCAAATTAAAATAAGAGCAAGGGAGTAAAATGGAGTCTGCAGTAAAGTTAGTGTGCAAAACTTGTGTTATCAACTCTGATATGAAGAATGGACTCTACATTCAACCTGAGCTCCCTGGCAGGCGTTGTGAAAAGGGCACACAAACCGCCATTCCACTCGGCATCTGGTGTATAGATGTTAATGAAGACCTCAGGAAAGGACAAACTTCTGGTCCTGAGGGCATAGAAAACATAGTGACAGGGCCCTGAAAAAATACTGTTGCTGCAAATGAGAACTGAGGGTGTGCATTCCTCACCCCCAGCTGTCTTTCTTGGTTCTCCTTATTTGTTTCCAATAACCTGCCTGCTGCCTTTCACTTTGAGTGTGAGGCTTGGCCTAGCAGTCCTTACTCTTGAGTCTAAATGATGTGTGCATTCACTGTGGGCACCTGCAATAGCTGTCTTTAGTTTGCAGTGACACAGGTTCTTTTAATATCCTTCATCATAAACTGTAGCAGCAGCAAGAGAGGAAGAAGGCTCCTTGTCCTGATTATGTCCTCCCAAAGGCAACTTCAAGTTCACGCAGACAAAATTTATCCATGCTCCATGAGTGAATGAATCAGATGCACTAGAAAAATTCCCAAGATCCACAGACGCCAACTATGGGTGTTTTCTACCAAAGAGTCTTGGAGGGAGAAGCCCCTATCTGAATCTCACAAGATAGATAAATGGATGAGGAGAGAAAACTAGATGTCCACGCCACTGCTGCTGACTTCCCTCACTCTGGAGTTCCCATCTTCGGAGAGAGATGCAGAACTGTCTGTCTTTTATTAGACAGGAAAGTAGAGCCTCAGAGAGGTACAGTAATTTGCCCAAGGTCACACAGCTACAAAGTGGCAGAATCTGGACTTGATGTCAGGTATTCTTGGCTTCAAGGCCTCTGTCCCCTGGAACCTTTGCTCCCAGAAAGTTTTGCTGCCTTCACAAACCTTTCCTGTGCCTAAAGAAACCCCTAGGCTAGACCAATGTACCAGTACCTTAAACAACAAGGTTTCCTTCTCCTGATTCAATCAGCATCCTACGTGCTCTAATTCAGCTTGTCATCCTTCCCCAATGGCAAGTCCAAAATCCTCATGTTCTTAGAGCAAGGCATCAGCCACACACCCTGAGATTTCCTGAGCCTATGAGAATGGGACGTTCTGTGCTCACAGTCTTGCTCAGTTTCCAGCCTTTGCCACCTGGACCCCACGGAGTGAGGATGCTGAAGGAAAAGATGGGTTCCACACTGCTCACTGACAGCCAGCCAAGCCCAGGTCTCTTTAAGACATACACTCCAGAACACAACAACACTCCCCCAAATCCAGATGGGGTCTTGTCCCGAGGGGAAGACCCCCCCCCATTGAGCAGCCCTGGGTTCTGGCCAGGACTGTGGGTGCTGAATCAGCAGTCCCGATACCCTGCTTTGTCACTTTTCATAACGAGGCTAATAAATTAGTATTTCTCTCTGCCAATCAATCACAGCCCATGCATATGGCCGCTGTCAGCATCCTCTGCAGGCACAACTCCTCGTGGAGACCCAAGTCTGTCAGCTCCTCCAGCCGGCATTTGCAGCTACGCTGGGTTCTTCCCTTTCCTTCACTTGCAATTCATCAGCCCCGTTACACCTTCTGGGACCGAGATGCTGCTTAGAGACATGGTAAAATTCTAGCAGTAACACCAGTGGCAATAATCACCGCCCTTGTGAAATGATAATAACTGTCAATATCATGGCGAGCCCCCTGCTCTGACACACACCGATGCACACTGCACCGGGCACTTTGCTAAAATCACTTAGGAGGTACGACATCCCCAAGCTGACCTGCACTGCTGGAATCACTATGATCTTCAAACCAGAGAGAATGAGGAAAGCCAAGGGACATGGAGCTGGAGGAAGGGGCACTGACTCTGGAATGCTAACCACTGCCCTGCCCTGTCCTGCTTCCTTCCTAGTGTCTCTCTTGGCATGGAGTGGGGAGAGCTGTGATGGGAGGCTGGAGGTGGCTGCCTGGGTGTGACTTCAGTGTGTCTTTGGGCCTCAGTTCCCACACCTGTAAAATGGGTACAGTAAGGATTTGTACAGAAGAGCTGACAAAAGACTTGCTTTGGAACCTTAATGTGGAAAGAGCTCCCAACAAATGTTACTGAGCAGGTTTTTCATTTGTTTGCTTTTTGTTTTTTGCAATACAGGGGATTGAACTCAGGGCTGTGTACTTGCTAGGCAAGCTCTTTAACTCTCCAGACCTTTTGCTTTTAGTTTGGCCTAAAACTGAGATCCTCCTACCTCTGCCTCCCTCCAGAATAGCTGGGACTACAGATGTGCACCCCTACATCTGTCTCTGTTAGGGTTCTTTAATGACATAGGCCAGCGCTGAAGACCTGAAGTCCAAACCCTCCTCTCTGCCTTTCTGCACTCTGAAATCTACAGGAAAGAGACATCAACAGACTTAACAAGAGTGAGGTGACTGACTGCCAAGTCCATGCACTATGTGACAAAGGTGTCATTGGCTTCTCAGAAGAGACACAGAGTTGATGCATATGGCTGGCAGGGATCTCAAGTAGCAAGCCCGTGGTATGCAGACCACATGCAGTGTGGTCACAGAACAGCTCCAGCCTCCAGGGCGCAATGACCAAGGACAGCACGTAGACAGACAGTTGCCCAGGCCCTCCCACAAAATCACACTCTAAACCTGAGCCTCGAGACAGGGGCACAGGGGTCCTGGGCAATCGAGGGCCTCAGGGCTGCAGCCCAGAGCCAGGCTGCACAGGTAGCAACCTCCATCACGGCTGTCCTGTGACAGCTGCAGTAAATAAAAATCAGTGCCTTGTTTCCCTTTTGTGGGAGGGGCTCAGCATAGCTCCCAAGAGTCACTCATGTTAAACGCAAGACCCCAAACCACTGCACCACACTACATCCTACCTCCCTCGTGACTCAGGCAGCAAAGAGGGCACATGCAAGTTGTCAGCACTGTGGGCTGTGGGCTCACACTACCAGCTTCAAACTCCTGGGTGTATTGTGGTCTCCAACAAATTACTTGTAGCCTGGTCCCACCTCACGGTCTGTCCATCTGCAAAATGGACCTTGAAAGGAATCAACCTGACAGGAGCATAGAGTGCTCCAGGTGGTAGAGAGTGCTTTGCTTGGCAAGTGCCAAGCCCCAGGTTCAAACCCCAGCACTGCAAATGGAATCATTCTCTGCTTCTATATGGAGCCTCTCAGCTCTGGGTCACGTACCTCGCTAGATGCCAGGAATACAAGGATGTCCACCCAGGTGTGTGCGCGGCCCACCTAGAGTTTACCATCCAGTAGGACAAGAGAAAGGAGAAGGCAGAAAGAAAATCATGGAAGTGAATGCAAATGCCCTGGAATGACTGTAATGAGGGAAGATCTGGAGGACAGGTAGGGAGTGAAAAGGGGGATGAGGTGGGGGAGGGGCTCACATGCCTGACACCGCCCCCCTCCCCGCACAACGCACAGTGAACTCACTGCGGCCACCAGCACATACTCAACAGGCAGTCATGGAGTTCCAGGGCTGTGGTTAGAGACACGTTCAGCGTCAATGTCAGGGGGAAGTTGAGTTGCCCAGGGTCCAAAGAAGACCTCCACCTTTCAAGGCTGGGATGAACAATGTCGCCTGCACTCAGAGCCATTCCTAGTTGACCCACTGCTCACTGCATAGACCAGGAGACCAGGCATCCACCTGCCCAGGTGGACCTATGGAAGGAGCATGGGGCATTCTCTGAGGGAGCCCCCAGGGACATGCAATCAATATGTGGACATGTGTGACTCTCAGGGATACCCTGGGCAGCTGCAGCCAAGCACAACTTGTGTGTGTGGCTGGGTGGGCGGGTGGGTGCCTGTTGCAGGTGTTGACTTAGAGAAAGGACAGCTAAGGAAACACAGTGTTACCCTTGGGCTTCCATCCCCACACTGGGAAATAGGGTTCATCTGTCCTTCTCGCTCTCCCTCTCCCTCCCTCCTTCTCTCTCTCTCTCTCTCTCTCTCTCTCTCTCTCTCTCTCTCTTTGGAGATGACCGGGACTTGCAAGTGTTAGACAAGCACTCCACCACTGAGCTGCACCCTAGCCCAAGCCCCTAGTCTCTCCTCTTGAATGGAAGAATGGAAGACGTTGGTCTAAGCCCCCAAGGGTGGGGAACCCGCAAAGTCTACTTTCTCAGAGGTTGCACGCTGCTTTTCTGGGTGCCAGTAACTCCACAGCCCAAAGTCGGTCACAGCAATGAACCGGAACTTAGAGAAAGAACTGGAAGGTCAGGAAGATGTGCTAACATGTTTACTCATCCCAAGAATATCTGACAGTGTTTCCCATCATGCTTAAGTCATAATTGTATCATGACATTTATCTAAATAAAATCCTGCAGGGGATGGGCTCCCCGTTAGAATACTACCCAGGACTTGCAGGCCTCAAGAGCCAGAATCAAAGTTAATTCAGGTAATTTAATAATCAGTCCAGCCCCAGGGCCTTTGCACTGGTCTCTCTCTCTCTCTCTCTCTCTCTCTCTCTCTCTCTCTCTCTCTCTCTCTATCTCTATCTCTCTCTCAACCTGCACCAGAACAGGGCTGTCTACCTGTCAATTCCAAGGCTTTGAGTAGTGCCTGGTACGCAGATGGCACTAATGAGCACTCCTTGGTTGAATGTGGAAATCAACACACATCTGCTCCTTCTTTTCCTTCAGGTCTTGGCTCAATCTCCCCTCCTTGGAAAGCCCGTCCTGTCCCCTCTCTATCATGCTGTCCCATGGTAACTTCTGCAACTTTTCTCCTTATTCTGGCAAGAACGTACCTCCATCCTCTGCTGACTGTCCAGCTTCTCTTGTGCCCACAGAGGCTTCAAGAGAGCAAAGCTCTCACCTGCCTTGTTCACAGAGCACAAGGTCTTAGGTGGGGTGTGTTCTAAACAGGCAGATACCACACTGGCCACTCCTTTATCCAAAGCCACCCCTTTTACAAAATAGTCTAGCTGGGACAGCTTGAGTGAAAAGAGATAACCTATTAAATAATAACAACAAAAAAGATTCAACCAATCAGGCCACAGCTACCCACACCTGTCAGTCCAGTGAGGGATAACAGACCAGTGACAAGGACAGTGCTCAGGACAGACACACAACGGTTGAGTCTCCTATAACCCTGTGTGTTCATTTATTCATCCTTTCCTCCTTCCTTTTCTTTATTTTTTTGTTTTGTCTTGTTTCTTTGCTAGCCAGATGCTCTACCACTTGAGCCAAGCACTCCCAACCCTTTTTGCTAGTTATTTCCCAGGTTGGGTCTTTCATTTATGTCCTGGGCCAGCCTCAAACTGTAATCCTCTTATCTATGCCTCCCATGTAGCTAGGATTACAGGCATGAGCCACAGCACCTGGTTCCCAAGTGTCATTTCTAATAATAGCCCCCAGCCCCAGTCTTACTATGCTCACTGCTGACATCATCTACACGTGCTATATTCCCTCATCTCAAAGCCCCATCATCTCCAATTGATCCTTTAATTAAAGTTTTAACATTTATGTGCCTTGAGGCGGTATTTTAACTAATGGATGCAGGCATTAGGGAGAGCCTTGTGGCTTTTTAAAAAAAACCATTATCTCCACGTTTTGAGGTCTGTAGTGCAACAATCTGGGCAAACGTGAACATGAGCGATTAGAGAATGATGTTAGGAGAGTCGTGCTGGTGTAAATTTGGGAGTCATGTTTACTGCGTAACAACTCCCTTGCCGGACAAAGGCAGGGCGAGCCACCCCAGGTCCTTCTGAGTGAGTTTCTCAGATCTCAATAGCCCCCTTTCATGCCACAGGGAAATCACTACAGCTCTGGAGCATTTTCTGTGTCAAATACAGTTCCCCTCCTGCAATGTGTTCACTACTCCACCGGTGAGCTCAAAGGATGCAAACAAAGTGGTCTAATTTTTGGAAGGGGGAAATGTCAGACACATACAGAGGCAGAACCAATTTTCTGGATACAAAAAACAAAAATTATCTGAAAGGACTTTGACAACATATAATGGCTTGGATGGCTTCAGCTGAAAGGGATAAACCTATTTAAAGAAAAAAGCCATCAGAGGCATCAGTGGGGAAGTGAATGTGTAGAAGACCTATGCTCAAACCCTGGAGGAGGAGGAAGTGAGGAAAACAACATCAGTTACCACAAACAGGAAACAGGGCGGTGTGTCAACCCAGGAGGATCAGCCTACTGGGACCCAGCTTGGTTTGGGGTGGAAAACTCTGGTGCCACAGGCTGACGGTAAGGACAGGGTGATCTAAGGAGAGTGGGATTTATGAAATACCATTGAAACTTTTTATACCTGTTGCTTGATAGAGCCCTATCTTCCCACTCCATTTATGTCCTGGCATCCTCCCTTCTGTCCCCTGCCCCGCCATGCCACTCTGCATTTGAGACACCTGCGTAACAAGCAATCCTCACATGGTGAAGGTCACTGTGTCCTGCACACATCCTAAGCAACATTGTTCTACAGCTGACAACACTGTGCAGGACAATTCAAAAGCCTGTGAGGCAACTCGTGCTGTTCTCACCACAATAAAAGTTTTAAAACTTAAAGAACCTTAATCAGGATACCTAGTCTTACATTCCTTTCTTTCTTATAACCAGTGACCATGGTTGTGTTAATACGTTTAGATACTGTCAAAAAATCCCATATCGAAACACAGACGCTGCAATGTATGAGTCACAGGATAAATGATAAGCAAGCCACTTCTAATATTCTTCAACTTGTGCGTTTTCAATTAAAAAGGATTTACTAAGGCAATACTTTCAACCCAGGAGGCCAAGGAGACACAGGCCTCTTCCTTCAAATCAGAAAAAGGCACAACAGCAAAAACCAAAGTTGGTTTCAGGTCCATAGTCCTTGTCAAGACTAAGTCAACCACCACCAACCACAGCCCAGTCTCTGGGTGTCTGTCCCGTCCTTAGAACCAGCCAAGAACACAGGAGAGGTTGGCCAGCTGGAGCTTGGCCAGCTGGGGCTCTTGTCCGGCAGCCTCTTCTTTTATAACTAATTCCTTGTTTTCACCAGTTACTTTAAAGGTAATGTGTGTGTCTAAAGCAAGCTATCTGTCTTTTCTATCTGACTGGATGTCACAGAGCTAACAAAAATTAGAGCAATATATTTGGGGAAAGAAAAACCCATGCACATAGTAACTCAGGCACTCACCACATGCCAGGTCCTGCTCTAGGTGTTTACTGCTTTATTTAATTCAACCCAAGATCTTCTAGGAACTATGGAAACTTTCATTTCGCAGGTGAAGAATCAGAGGAGGTTAAATAACTTGCCCAAGGTCACACAGCAGGCAGGTAACAGAGTCAGGATCCCTGTGCTCTTCTGGGCTGCCAGCTCTTCTCCCTGGACTATCCATTCTTGTAAGAGATGATAACCCTTTTCATCCCTCCCCAACCCAGTTCATCTATAAGCTAACTTGGGGGAGACCGAAAGGATGTTTCTGGACCCCAGGAGTCCTTCCTCAAAAAAGAGGAAGACTTGCATTCAAACCCACTGTTTGCCAGCCCCTTAGTCAATCACAGGTCCAGGTCCTTTGCCTCTGAGGGAAAATGGAAAAAAAAAAACAAAAAAACGCTGGTCCAAAATAAATCTGCCAGTAGCTGGGGCCAGGCCCTGTGTGGTCACTTAAACACTGAAAGGATCCAGGCCTTCTCATCTTTCTTTCTTCTTCTTGTTTAACAAAGATAAATGGTAAATGGAGGAATGCACAAACTAGAAGGCAAATAGGGACCACAAGGGTGAGGATGGGCGGGTGGGGGGGGGGGTCCTGATCTTGTGTTTATACGGACAAGTCCAGGTGTTTTGGTGCATTGAATTTAAAAATAAAAATAAATTAGCATTCTTATCATATAGAAAAACTCAAGTTATGATACATTATGTTTGAGCTGAGACAAAGCTATTCCAGAACACCTCCCCCCACTTTCCAAGTTAAACTCAGAAGACCCTTGGTAGGGAGGCGATTTCCCAAACCAGACCTCTTGGTGAGGATTTCTGAGCTGGGGAGCAGCCCCAGCCCCCAGCAGGCAGGCAGGTGCACCAGGCTCTGCCCCACACCAAAGCCACGTGCGGAGCTCCCCATTCTTGGCAGTGGAAACCGAGTTGGTGACTCCAGGGCAGGGCGGGATCGGGGTCTTCCCCTCCCTTCCCCGCGGACAGCTTCCGGGTTCTGCGTGACACCTGGTTCATGAAGCTGACGCCTGGAAGGCTCCAGGAGCGTAACAGCCTGGTGGCCTCCTGGGCCGCGGGGGAGACAGGAAAGGCATACGGCCGGCCCCGCCCTCGCCTCCATCCTTGGATAATTGGAAGCTCGGAGCATACTGGGGCGCACCCCTCCCCCTCACCCCCGCCCCAGCCTGTGCTCGGATGCCTCGCGGAGGTCCGCTACCCCCTGGGTTTGCTCCCCTAAGGCACTGAAGGAACCCAGGGCGCGGCCAGAGTTCCCAACTCCGAGTTTCCAGGCTGGCCTCCTCCTCTGGGGTCTAACGCTACATCTAGGGGAGCTGACCTGGTGCCAATAACCACAGCTGCTCTCCCTCAGCCAGCCACCCCTTCCCGGCCTCCCACTAGGGGTCTGAGGTTTCTAAATGCCCTCGCCCTCCCAAGCCACGCAGGTGCCTCCTCCCTCAGATCTGAGAGGGGCGGCAGAGGAGGCAGCGACCCCGGGGGCTGCCGCTCCCGCACCTGGGACTCGCTGGGAGGTCGGAAGAGGCATTTGGGCGCTTCAGGAAGGACGCTCTGGAACAAGGAAGGACTGGCTGCGCAGAGCAACCCACAGAGTCTCGGGGTCTGGTCCTCCTGGGGGGGCCGAGTGCCCAGGGATCGCTCCACACGGACTGAAAAAGTTCCCGTCCAACGCGCCCAGACTCGCTGTGGTAGGAGGCCACCCTCTCCCGGGGACCTGGCTCTTCCCTCCGTGGGACCCTTTGGGTCAGATCGGGGGTGCGTCGAGACGGCGACTCCGCCTGGACTTACCTGGAACTCGCGGCGAGCCCGGCTACGATAGCCTTCTCCTGGGCCCCAGTCCCCCGAATTCCTTTGCTCTCTCGGGACCCCCTGGCACACTCAGCATGAGGTTTAGGCAGCAATGGGGGGTGTTGGCTTCTCACTTGCTGTCCGCAACTTCACGGGCAGGTCAGCCCCGCCCTGGCGCCCCAGCCTGGGCGCGGCGAGGGTCTGGACAAGTCAGGGCCCTGAGGCCACTCTCAGGGTTGGCAGAGCGCGAGGTCTCTGGCTGGATCCCCGGGGGCGCGATCCGCTCCTCCTCCCTCCGCCGGGGTTGGAGGCTCGGAGTTCTCTGGCTCCGGACGCCGGGGCGGGGCGCACGGCTGTCCCCTCCAGATGCGGGCTCCGCTGCTCGCTCCTTGCTTCTTCGACCCCGGAGGCGCACGCGTGGGTCCGATCGCAGCCGCCACCGCCTCTGCCGTTCCCTTCCGCTGGTGCAGCCGGGGATGGGGCGAGGGGAGGAGGGATTCCCCTCCGCGAGTTTGGGGTTTCCCCTCCCTGCGCGGACCCCGGCTCTGTCCGCCGCTGCCGCCGCGACAACCACTTCAGGGCAGCACAGCCAGAGCCACCGGGCTCCAGCTGGAGGAGGCTGCGACGCGGCTCGCAGGGGGACTGGAAAGGAGGTGACCTTCAAACCCCGCTCTCGGGGGGGGGGAGTGATGGAGGTGGGGGGAGCGGTGTGCACCTGCTGGCCCACAGGAGCGCTTGCAGGCGGGCAGGAGAGAAGGAAGGAGAGAGCTTCCCACAAAAAATAAATAATAATAACAGATTAGAAAATAAACAAAGGAGAGCGAGAGGGAGCGCGAGGAAGTGTGTGCATGGGTGTGCGTGTGCGTGTGTGTGCGCGCGCGACAGGCAGCGAGCAGCCCCGGCTGCGAAGCCAAAAATAATCCGGTGCGCGAGGGAGCGCCCCTCCCCCTCCCCTCGCCCGCGCCGCCACCGCCGCCGCCGCCGCCGCGGTCACGCGTGCAGCCCTGGATTCCAGCGGCCGCGGCGGGCACGCGACCCGGCGCCTCCCGCCGGCTCTTCGCCTAGAGGGGACAAGGGGTGAAAGTTGCAATGGGGGCGAGGAGCCCAGGTCCTTCCTGTGCGCAAACCTCACTCATCCCAAAGTGGGCTGGCTTGTCGCACACCAGCGCCCTTTTCCATCCTGACTCCCAGTGGGAGAAGCCAAATTGCTGGAGAACCTCTAAATGGACGCGGCCTCTTGCCCAACCCACTTCTGCTCTGGGGAAGTTTTCCAGGGAATCTTCAAATCTCGCGGCCTGTCAGAGATGGAGCCATGCAAAAAGTTTGGCCAGATCTGGGTGGTCCCCGTCCCTGTTCTGCGCCCTTACTGGCCACCTAGTCATGGGCTGGGCGCCGCTGCTTCCAGAAGCAATGAGATTGTTTTCTTAGCAGCTGACAGCCTACAGCTGAAGCCCTGTGACTCCTTAGTGCACACATGGTCCAACTTTGTAAGCACATACTCTCCTCCAGATGTTGGTGTATGCACTTGACATTGTGTCTTCTCAACAAATGGATGAACTAGGTGCTGTGTGGATTGATCCATTTCACAGAGCAGAAAAAGGAGGCTTTCAAACGTTAAAATAATGGTTCCCCTTTCCTTAGCCCTAGCCTGGACTCCCTGAGCCACAGATACACACACACACACACACACACACACACACACACACACACACACACATGCTTTCTTCTTTTTTTTTTTTTTGCTTTTGCTTCTCTTCCCCTTTCTCTTTTTCCTCCTCCTCCCCCCCCCTCCTCCTCTTCCTCCTTCTTTTCTCTTTCTCTCTCTCTCTCTCTCTCCCTCTCTCCTCTTTGGATTAACATAACAAGGGATCCTGTTGCACAATAAACTTTGCTATCTTATGAGCTCTAACCTTCGCTCAAGGTCACAAAGTTGGCAAGGTGCCAGAATCCACCCCAGGCAGTTGTAGGGAGACCACCATGCTGCTGTGCCCTCCCCACAGCGTAGATGAGACTGGACGAGGCCAGCTCCCACTTGGAGCACTTGACCTGGAGCTCTGACTCAAGTTCTTATCATCTGATTTGAGTTTTCCTGCACTTTTGAGGGGCTTCTCTTGCACATGGGTCTGTAAAAGATTTGCAAAGTAGGAGCCACCACTCATAAGATAAGGTCCTGTACCTCCCTAACTAAGGCCTCACAAATGGCAGATTCAGTAGTTCTTCTACAATCCTCTTGGGTTAGGGTTTCTTCCAACATCTGTAAAAAATAAAGGGATCTCCTATCTACAAATAGAATTTGTTTTAAAACTCTGCAGTAATTTATCCTCTTTTTTGAGAAAATAAGTTTATAGAATCCAGAAAGACATCTCTACCATTGGCCCTAGTGACTTTGAGATTTGGGTTGGTTTTTACTATAGGTTTTCTCAGGCTGCTCTTTGGTAATGATATAACGATATGTAAACTGTTTTTGTTTGTTTTAATTTAGACTAGTCTCTCATCCATCCTTCCATGGTAGCACAGTGAAGTCATAAATCTGGATTAGTAGCATCATAATCATTTCCCCCAAAACTGTTTACATGGGGGAACCACCAAATTTAAATGTAATTGTCTAGCCGTGCAGGGAGATGTGGCAGGTTGTAAAAGAAGTATTCTCAATTTAAAAGCAAATTATCAATAATGAGAGGAGTAAATGGAGTTAATGGGAAGTTCTGTTGAAATATAATGTCTTGTGCAAATTCACCAACAGGAATTGTCTCTCTGTACTCCTTCATTTTTATTCCAGAAAATGGATTTGATCATTCAAGGCAGAAACACTGGCTGTTGTCTCACTAAAATGGTAATCACTGGGCCCTTTTCTTATTTCTTAATATGTATTTTACCCTTGGAAACAAAATAAAACATATCTAACTATCTGGAAACCAAGGTCAGATGGGATCCGTTCTGATTTATTTATTGTAGAGTAAAAATCAGCTTAGATAGATTGGGAATGACTCACTCTTACATGACTTAAGAAGGCTTAATCTGAGGAAGGGAGACATCACTACAATTTAAAACAAAGGTAGCAAAACATCAAAATATCATGCTATCATGCAGTTCATTCGGGAAGTACTTGGTACACACACACAAAAACCTGTCCTGTTCCAGGCAGATTTTTTGCTCCATGTTGACCTTCAGAATGGTCACTGAAGGTGCTGACCTAGAATAGGTCCCAGGACTCCCACTATGGTTACTAAGAACAGGGAACCTCTGCCTCCTCCTACCGAACACGAAAAACACTTAGCAATTCCTGATAGAAGCACATGCCACAAAATCATCTTCCATAAAGCTGATGAAAAAAAAAAGAACGACTTTGCAGCCTCCTGCTCAGCTGAGAGCTATCTTAATTGCAATTTTCATCATCTCACTTTTCAATTTAGAATTGTCCCACGGCTCCCCACAGCTCTCTAAGATAAGGCCTAATGTCCTCTGTGTGCATTCTAAACGCCTGGATTCCATGGCTCTTTTAGTTGACCCTGTGACCCAAGGGTGCTTTCTCCAGCTGGTTTCTCATCCTGTGCAAATGCAGCTCCTCCAACCTGGAATACACCTGCAGACTCTTCCTGGATGGCTTATATTTGCTTTTACATCTCTATTTGAACATCGCTTCCCCCCACCACCTCTCAACTCCCCCCCACCACCTCCACACACACAGATAAGGACCTCTTTTCAACTCCTCTGGCACCTGTACTTAACTTTATTATATCATGTATGCCAGCCTACTATAAATGCTATTCTTCTTCCTTAAACTCCTGAGCCCATGAAGGCAATGATCTACTCCCCAGGGTGCACAGAGTCACCATGTGATAAAGTCAACCAATGTCTGATGAGTCTTGCTTCTGCCCCACAGTAAGATGCGTTCTAATGGGCTCACCAGGCAGAGGATGGTGGTGCACATCTGCAATCCCAACTACTCAGACAGAAAAAGGAGGATTGAGGTCCAAGGCTGGCCTATGCAAAAGCATGAGACCCTATTTGGCAAACAAACTAAAAGCAAAAGGACCAGGGACATGACTCAGGTGGCTAGAGGCTTGACAAGCAAGTCCAAGGTCCTGAGTTAAAAAAAAATGGACTAAAGGACTCACCACTCAGGATTGGCGTGAGACATTCATCCGCCTACCTGCTCATCATGCTTTGAGTCCTTTCAGTAATTCCAATTGCATTTTTCTCAAGGCTTGTGCCTCACAGAAACCATCCAACAGATGAGTTAGACAGTCTCTGCCTGTGGTCTAGCAGAATAAGCAGGCACAGACATAAGAGATTACAGATTGTAAAGGATTTGGCCAATATTGAATGGGAACATACAGCCAGACATAAGGGAAGGAAAAGGCAGAGCAAAGATTTATGGACAGAGACCACTCTACACAGAGAAGATGAGTGGGAATCTCCCAAAGGACATTCCTGGAGAAGAGGAATGCCTTCTTTTTATTGCTTGTTTGTTTTTTGGCAGTACTGGGAGTTGAACCCAGGACCTTGCACATACTAGGCAAGCACTCTCCCATGTGATCCATATCCCCAGCCAAAGAAAAATGTCTCCTGAGAGATCTTAATGCAAAACAGTGGTGTGCCTTCAAGGAGCATCAGATCTGTTCAGTACAAGGAGGAGCATGCTGAAAGCAAGAGGCAGAAGGGGCTGGGGAAGGCAAGGCAATAGGAGAGAAGCTGATGATGGAGCCTGGGGCTGATCAATGGGTTGAATTCTGAGGTCCACCTGCCTTCCTCAGGCAGCAGAAGACCCTTTGACTGACTCACACTATATCACACCAAGGGTGGACACCACCACAATTCTGACTGCCGATGCCTGATGAAGAACTTTTCCAGAGGGTCAGTGTAAATGTCCAGTGAATTACAGAGATGAGTAAATGACTCCAAAATTACTCTAGGATTTTTAGGTGTGATCAGTGGTATATTAAGGGAATAGGGAGATGGAAAACACGAAGTTAAAAAAACATTAGCGTAGCCAAGCATTCTTTCAGTTCTCCTTCTGAAGATCACTTCCCGTAGCAGGCACAAAGGAGAGGATGATGGACTCACATTTTGTAACAAGCGACTCTGGGCTCAATAAAAATCATTCCACAATCCTCATCTTATCTAGAACCTACCATGCCTAGAAGCTTCTACTTGGAAGCTTCCTCATAGTCTGAGTCAACTAATTAACTAATTAAAAGACCATGAGGACCACAGGGGAAAGGTCTGTACCTTATGCTCTCCACCCCCCTCCCCAGGCCTTGAACAAATGGCAGATTCTCAGTATTTAGTTACTGATGATGTGAATTCACTTGCCATCTATCATGAAGTTTGGGGTTTGATATTAACCCAGGCATTCGATACTAAGAGTGAACTCCAGTGTTCGGGATGACGTCACTTTCTCTGAAAAGGCACAAATGTCCATGCTCTGTTTTAAAAATGTCTTGGCAATAGTGAACATGATGACTGCTCCTCACCTCCTCTGTCACAACCTTGTTCCTTACCTGCCTAAAGATGATGGAGGAAACAGTAATGGTCACAAAAATAGCTTCCTGCTAACAAGAACGGCCATCAAAATAACAAGCATATAAACTGCTCACTGTGTTTCTCACGTAATCTTCACAGTAAAACTCTAGGTATAGCTATGATTATGATTTCCTTTCTTATAGATGAGAAAAGCCAAGTCTTAAAAGAAGGAAGAAAAGCAATGACTTGGCCAAGCTCACAGAGGTAAGAATGGTTAGGCCAAGACTCAGAGGAACGCTATTTCAAGTAATATCTTGATTGATGATGCGTAAATCATGAGGCATCCTGACTTTTTACTTGTTAGGATTCTCAGTCCCTGCAGAAAAATATAGAATCATCTCAGTGATTTATTATCATAAGAGCAGACATTTCTAACCCATTGGTCTCAGAATAAGAAAAACACAGAGGGATGTCCAGTAGTCTGTGGCAACAGAGGGAGCTTGCTTATATAAAAAGCACTGTGAAAACAAATATTTTGAGCCTGATCAGCATCAAATAAGATTCCTGAGCCATTGGTCAATAATAAGTAGAGTCTAGTCTGTGTCTTTCATTTGGGGCAGGCTGATTGCTATGCTGTTTAGCATATTTTTAAGAAACATACTATAAAAAAGAAGTAACATACTAACATGCATCTTTAAGAAATATATCTTTTATGCCTGTAATTCCTGCTACTTAGGAGGCAGAAATAGGGGAGATCAAGGTTGGTCTGGGCAAAACTGGAAAGTAAACAAAGCAAAGGGTTGGATGTGTGGCTCAAGTAGTAGAGTGCTTACCTAGCATGTATGAGGCTATGGTTTCCATCCCTAGTACTGCAAAGAAAAATAAAAAAGAGGACACATGGTCTGAAGCCAGGTTTCTCAAAGTCGCCACTATTGCCAGGTTCAGTTGGATCATCCTTTGTTGGAGAGTGCCTATCTGTGCACCCTTAGACGTTCAGCAGCATCTTGGCGCCAGTACCCCTCCTCCCCTATCAGGCTCAGGTGCAAAAACCGAAAATGTCTCCAGAGATTTCTGTGCTACTCTGGAGAGCATGACATCCTAAACCATCCCAGTAATCGTGCTATTAATGATCTAAGTACTACTGGGAGCATTATTACAGTAATGAACCCTTATCAGCCTCTCAAGGACTACGCAAGGGTGTCTATAAATCCATTAGTATTCCCACAGAATCCTCACAACAGCTCCACACACCAGGGTTTGTCACCATCCTCCCTTTACAGATGAGGAAACTGAAGTCCAGAGAAATGATGAGATCTGCTCACAGTCACCAAGCCAATAAGCAGCTGCAATAGGATTCAAGCCCAGCTCAGTACCAACTGCTCTCCATCAATGTGGTGGCGGGAATTAGATACCAGATGCAGAAGCAGCTCTCAAGCATGGTGCCTGGCACCTGTGCCTGCTCAGAGGAGGTCGGTGTGGACTCCCACAGCACAGCTCTGCGGCCCTGGGTCATCTTTAAATAATTCCACTGTTTTCCAAGTTGGGTGTTCACTCCTCCTGTGCTTCAATAGGGCTGACTGCTCAGCAGCTCCAGATGGTCACCAGTTAACAAGCAGGATGAAATCCCCACCATCCCGGGCAGCCCAGGGCCAATCACAACCACCTTTTTTGCACCTATAAATGGAGGGAGTGAGTTTTCAGTGTAAGCGATTGCTAGCTCAAGTATTCACCAACTTTATGGGCTCACTGTTGAATGGTGACTTGGGAGTTAAATGCCAGCTTTCTTCTTTTACTAAGGATGGTAGAAAGAAGTCATGACAGGCCTTTTTAGGACTTGTTCAAAAGAAGAAAACTAGGCCAGGTGAAGTGGCTTGCTACTGTAATCCCAGCTACTCAGAAGGCAGAGATTAGGAGGATCACAGTTCAAGGCCAGCCCAGGCAAAAAGTTACCAAGACTCCATATCAACCAATAAAAGCTGGGCATGGTGGTACATGCCTGTCATCCCAGCTACACAGGAAGCAGGATTGTGGTCAAGGCCAGTCCAGGCATAAAGCAAGACCCTATATGAAAAAATAACTAAAGCAAAAAGGGCTGAGGGTGTGGCTCAAGAGGTAGAGTGCCTGAGTTCAAACTCCAGTAATGGGGAAAAAAAATGCAAAACCTAAATGGTGCTTTGCTCAGTTCCATCTAAAGTCAACCCTGAAGGTTAAAAATCAAGATTTCTCAAGGAAAAAAAAGTTGCAAGTCAAAGAGGTATAAAAAGTTAATGAATTTATGATGAGAACATAAATCGTTTTTCCCTTAGTGCACTAACACCTCGGAGGGCAAAACGCTCCGTGTATTAACAGAGCTGAGTATTGGCAATCAGTTTCTTTGCAATGCACTTTCTGTTAAGCCTCATAGTCATTTCATTACAAATGGATAAGTAAAGAAATTCACGCCCTTGCAATGAGCTATGCAGCCTAGCAAGGAAGGATGTGCTTTTGCGGTGGTTACTGGCAGGTCACAGATGCTCTGAGCGGGAAGGGATCTGTCAGCCACAGTCGGAGCATGCATTGCTGTGCCTTCCATTTGTACATCCATTGTTCCTGCGTGCTTCTTATGTTTCAGTTAAGAGGCTTGTACCTCTAAATGAACGAAAACCACTGGGAATGTCTCATATAGCAGGTAATATGAGGAAATAGAAGGCAATGGCTAAAAGTCAGGATTCTAGAAGCCGACCCTAAACATCGAAAGGATTCATGTGGCACTGAGAGAAAGGTGACCTCCACACCATGAGGTGTGCTCCATCAAGGGCTCACCTTCCCCACACCATACGGTAGGCTGGGCTCTAACTACTCTGCTCATTTACCCACAGGTGCCTTTTGGGGCCCCCAGAAGAAACTTTCAGACAAGTGTTGCACAAATGTAGTGACTGCAGGGGATGAGGGGCCCAGGAAACCATGGCATTATGATGCGGAGTGAGAAAGTGTGACAGGGAAGGGACAGAGCCAACAAAGGCATGTTGGTGAGTGAGTGACTTACACTGTAGATAACTGGGGATATACCCAGTAAGGAATTCTAGAATGTAATCCCAGCTACTTGGGAGGCAGAGGATAGTAGTCTGAGGCCAGCCCAGGCAAAAAAGTCAGAGAGATCCCTTACCAACAAGTAAGCTGGGTGTGGTGGTGGATGCTTGCAATCCCAGCTGCAAGGGAGGTGATGGTAGGAATATTATGATCCACGGCAAAAAGCAAGACCCTAGCTGAAAAATAATTAAAGCAAAAGGGCTGGTGGAGTAGCTCAGGTGGAGAAGCACCTGCCTAGCAAGTGTGAGGCCTTGAGTTCAAACTTTGCTACTGCCAAGAAAAAACAATTAATTCTAAGAGCCAGTGTAGAACATGTGTCCACAGTCATCAAACCTGGGAGCAAGAAAGATTGGTTAGTTACACATCCATCCGACGTTGGTGGTGGTGGGGTGTGTGTGTGTGTGTGTGTGTGTGTGTGTGTGTGTGTAGAGATGTGAATTCCATGCCACTTCCAGCCTTCCTTGGCATGTGTAGAGTTCAATCCAATGACCAGAGAGAGTTCTCGGGTGAGAACTGGCACTCAGAAATGCTCAGGCATTTCATGTAAACACCTGGGGACAGGGCCCTGGGAGATGAAGCAATGAGGCATCTTCTGTATATTCAGTGTCCCCACAAAAACGGGGACAGTAAGAATGGGAAACCTCTCTATCTCTTATCACCTGTGAGACTCCAAGGACAGAACATCTGAACATCTCACGGTTGTCAAACTACTGTGTACATAAGAATTACCTGAGCTGGGTGCAGTGGGGCATACCTAGAATCCCAGCACTTGGGAGGCTGAGACAAGAGAATCATAAGTTTAAGGCAGCCTGGGCTACATAGTGAGACCCAGTCTCAACAAACAAATGACTAAATAAATAAATTTTTTTCAAAAATAAGATGTCATCTGAAACACTTATCAAAATTCAGATTCCTGGCCTCACCCTGGAGTTTGGGATTCAAGGAGCCTGTGATGAGAATGGGATCTGAAACTTCAAGTCTACCTAGACACATCCTCCCCACCCATGCATACACCCCACCCACACCATGTCACATGTGTCCCCAGCTGCCGACATGGAGTACAGGGTGCTTAGCCCTGCAGAAGGATCTGTGGATAGACAGGGTCACAGATGGAAGGGAGGGAGGTCTTGAGTCTGTGTTTTAGCTCTGAGGGTTCTGAGCAGGGAGATTTCCTTTCTCTTTGCAACGTGATCGCTGCCAGGCTGTGGAGTGCACAGGAAGGAGGCCCTTGTTAGCAGTGTTCTGAAGCACTGGTTATGGCCGTGAATGCATTAAAACCTACAGGTGAGAGGCAGGAAGCCCACGGGAACACTCCAGAAGTGCCATTTCTCAAAGTTTCTGGATCTGGAAGTAGGTCTAGCATCCAGTGATGTCATGTTTTAGGAAGAATAAAACAATCAGACTGCAGGACACTCCAGGGCTTGTTCCAGGAGGGACATCAGAGCCCATCTGGACTCACGTGATGAGGATCACGTGCCACTTGGTGAAACGCATCTGTAGCCTGTGACGGGTGACGTGAGCAGGGGGCCATCACCATCTCTGGTAAGTCATTTTAGAGAGTGTGAAGTGCAGTCATCCTTCAGTCACTGTGGAAGGATGTTGTGAGCCTGGCATTTGCACAAGAAGTCCTTTTATGATGGGCAAAAGGGGAAAAAAATAACTGAAGCACAAGCCACGTGCCTAAGGACAGCAGGTGAAATTGTCTTCCATCCATCTCTGTTTTCAGTCTACAAAGTATTTCCAGGATGTCAGCCACCATTAATGGACTGACAAAAGAAGGGGGAACCTACTTGAGAGACTGTCAACCAAAAGGCCCTCGGTCTGTTTGATTTCTCTACCCTTCCTGCTTTGATGCATCTCTGTGTTCCAAAGCTCCAAGACGAGCTTGCTTGCTGCGATTCCATCAGGCAATTAGGCAACTTGGCAATCAGAGCAAGCCCGTTTTTCTGGAGTCATTCACAGAGAGCACGGAACTGCACAGGACAGATGTTGAACCAAGATGTGAGTACTTATCTGAGCACAAATCTTAGTGCCAAGGTGAAGTGCTCCGATGATTCCGCCCTCCTTCTCTTCCTCCAGAATCTTTCTCCATCCATAAATCCTTCATCTCTTCATCTCTCCTGGCCACCAAGGTGTGAGCACATCAAAACTCTTACACATCCATCCTCCTCCTTCAACTCTTTTTCCACCTTTGCTCAGCTCCTGGTTTGGATTCACCTGCAATCGCTGAGCTGTTTGCAAGCAGTAATCCAAGTTTATCCCTTCCAGCTACTCCACCACCCTAGTGTCATCTGCTTTCCCCGTTCCCACCATTTCACATCACAGAAGCTCTTAGCTTAGCCTCTTCCTCTTTGCTGAGCCCTATGACTAAGTGTAGCCCTGGATCCCAGCTGCTGTCTTCCTCATCTGATGTGTTCACCATCTCTGAAACATCACACTCATGGCACCTCCTTGCCTTCCAACTGCCTCCTCCTTGTCTGTTGTCTATCTTCTCTGCTCAGACACCACCCTCCCTAAAAGACGTCTCTGTTCTTCACACACTCTGCTTACGGGATGTCTCTTCCTATGGACGTCATCTACATCCCTGTGGCTGCTGGATCCTTGACCTGTTAGCTAACTTCCCATCCTGATATCTGCTATCATCACCACCTGGCTATTTGCTAGGCATCCAGGGCCACTGTTTGTAATTCATCCACTCATTCATTTAGCAAGGATTTGTTGAGTGCCTAATATGTTTGCAAAATACATGCAAAGCAAAATGCACTGTAGTAGTTCTCGCTTACAAGTGTAAGTATTTACTCCAAAAGTTAGCAACCCAGAACACCAAACACTGGTGCACGATGTCTATGGATTACCTGTGTGGCATAGCTCAGCTGGGGCCTCTGGTTCAAGTCCTCTGGCAAGGCTGACCCAAAGTATCCACTACAACTTCAGTTTAATCCAAAGCTCAACTAGAGAAGGAGCTGTCCCCTCCCCTGCCCTGTGACCCCTGATGTCACTATTGGACCGTTTCTCATAGGTCCTTTTTTTTTTCCCATTATTATTAGCATATATTAACCACACAAAAGGGTTTCACATATGCGCTCAATGTACCTCAGTGAAACTCCACCCTCTTAAACAATTTCAACATGTGTAATAAAGTACTCTGACCATACCTGCCCTGTCCTTTCACCCTCCCCTCCCTGCTGGTACCTAACCCCAGTCAGAACCTGGTTTACATTCCTGCCATTCATTTTTAAGGACTGGACTCCACATATGAGGAGGTTACCTGCAGTATCTGTCTTTCTCCATCTGCTTAGTTCACTCAGCATGATGATCTCCAGTTCCATCCATTTTCCTGCTAATGACAGAATTGCATTCTTCTTTGTGACTGAGTAATAGTCAGTCCATGGTATACATATGTATATACATATGTGTGTGTGTGTGTGTGTGTAGCTATATCATATTTTCTTTATCTGTTCCTCAACTGATGGACACCTAGGTTGATTCCATGTTTTGCTATTGTGAATAGTGCTGCTGTAAACATGGATGTGCAGGTGTCTTGACTGTTTGTTGACTTACTTCCCTTCATCTTGCCTCCATTTTCAGTGTCAGTGGCTCTGACCACTCTCCATTCCTTATCTCACCGGGCCATGCACGACATGGCAGCCAGATTTTCTCAGAGCAGGAGAGCAAGCACCCAAGAGCAAAGCCGATGTCTCTTCATGACCCAATCTCAGAAGACATATTGCATACTTCTGTCGTGCTCCACTCTTTTGATGTGAAGCCAATGCCCAGCCCACACTCCAAGGGAGGGAGTGACAGGAGAGTGTGGCTACCAGGAGAAAGGGGCCACAGCACGCCATCTCAGCAGAGGACTCTCTCATCCTCATTCCCAGTGAGACACAACCCTAAATGCATGATGGAGACCTGGGGAGGGAAATGTGGGGAGGAGGAGCCGAGAACCATGAAGGCAACTCAGCATGGCACAAGTTAAACTCATTTCCTCCTTCCTTCGATCCACTTAGGCTCAACGAGCAGTGTCATTGCTGTTCATTGCATCTTATCACTCTCATCTGGCTGGTCTAATAGCCTCTTAGCTGCCTCACCATCACCTTCTCCCGCCCACAAACCATTCTTCACATATCCAAGAAAGTTTATTTTAAAACACTGCAGTCATTCAGTCTCTCACTTCCCATTCTAAGTGACAGGAACTCAATGCAAACTAGTTTAAGCTAGAAATGGGATTTATGGCCCCACAGAGGGGTAATTCCCATGGACATGGACTTAAAGGCATTTCTGAATCCAAGTGCTCTGTGAGGACCACTGTCTCTTCATCTTTGTTCCTGCCAGCACCCCCTGGAAGCCTCTTCAGTTAGGGGTCAAGATGCCCTTCAAAAGATACTCACTTACATTTAATATTCCACCAAATTGGTGGCCCTGGCACTAATAGGAGTTGTAGGAAAATCCCTAGTATGTACCCACACTGGCCCAGATGGAGTCGATGGCCTATGACTGAGCCTCTGCTGTGACCATAAAGACACAGTCCTCAATCTGGCCACATCTGTGTAGCCAGATCATGGATTCCAACCATTTCCCCAGAAATACCTGGTCATAGAAAGGTGGACAGGGAGTTCCCCTAAGGCAACTGTGGTGCCATTAACACACAGGAGCTCTGGAAACTGAGTGGTAGATAACCTGACAGGTGATACAGTTCCGATTCAGACACATCTCTTATCTATGAAAGATCCAATTGCCACCTCATCACCGTTGAGATAAAGTCCACACATCTTTGCTTGACATACAGTTCTCTGATTGGCCCAAGCCTGCCTTCTTAGCCTTATCTGTCATAGGGTCTAGCATCACCCATGAAGAACTGAACCGCATCCTCTGCACAGACTGCATCCTGTGGAGACAGTCCACCGCTTGGCCAGACCACTCGACTTGCACTGCATCAGCCATTCCACATATTCCTGACTCAAGACTCAGCTCAGATTCCACCATCCTTTTTGAAAAATCCACCCAACTTCTCTTGGATGAATCAGCTGCAACTTTCCCAAGAAAATATGCAAATATCTCCCCTTAACAATGGGGCCTCAATAGGGGCCATTTTGTCTCCAAGAGGACATTTGGCACTGTCTAGTGACATTTTTGGTTGATACAACTGGAGAGGAGAGGTTTCTGGCATCAAGTGGATGGAGACTAGGGATGCTATTCAGCATCCTACAGTGCACAGGTACCCCAACCCCCGCCCCCCCCCACCCCGCCCAGAGCAGGAAGGATCTCTCAGAGTGCCAACACACCAGAGCTGAAAACTGAAACTGCTCACTTGCAACATTGAAGTCCTCATATCATGATGACAATTTCATATCTTCCCAGTTGGACCACGAGTTTCTCAGGGACAGGGATGCTCTGGTGCTGGTCGATGTTTCTCCAGCTCTAGCAGGTGCCTGGCCCATGGCGAATGTTCCATAAACATTGGCAGAACGACTGAGTGAGCAAACGAGGGTCCAGATGGGCTTATGAAACATGATCCAGGAAACTGAGTTTCTGGAAGGCCTGGTGGTTCCTTAAATGGCTATTGTATTAGAAAATTTCAGCTGCAGGGCACGTTGTCCTGCCTTTCCAAGAATAAATCTGAAGAAAATGTAAAGTGAATTCAAAGTCAAGGGAACTTCCCTGCAAGTCTATTGCTGTCTGAACCTTGTACATTACTGATTATCACGAAATGGCCTCTTGGCTTTTTAAATTTTCTAAAATCAGAGGAAATAGCTATATCCCTATATACAACCCTGCCATAGTTGTCCTTGAGTTTTTACTTTGGCAGGACTGGGGTTTGACTCAGGGCTTCTAGCTTGCTAAGGCAGGTGCTCTATTACTTAAGTCATTCCCCCAGCCCTTTTAGCTTTAGTTATTTTTCAAACAGGGTCTCACATTTTGGCCTGGGTTGGCCTCAACCTCAATCCTCCTATTACTGCCTCCTGCATAGCTGGAATGACAAGTGCATTTCACTATGCCCAGTCTTATTAGTTGAGATGGGGTTTTGTCCAGGCTGGACTAGAATCATGATCCTCCTGATCTCTACTTACTGAGTAGCTGGGATTAGAGGTGTGAGCCACCATGCCCTGTACCCTTGATTTTTTTTTTTACAGCAAAACAAGGTTTCATGATGCTCTTCCCCATCCAATTTTAGTCCAAAACAAGGTCGTGCATGTGATATCTTCATCTAAGTCATTGCATGCTTGACTAAGAAATGCACACACCACCAGGAGCTCAGAACTCCGTGTAAGGTCTAACACATTTCTCAGAAAGGACATTCAAATGTCAGATGGAATGATTTACACCGCATGTCAATAAAAAGTACTCCAAGGTTCACTGAGTCAATAAAGCTTATTAGAACAATCTTAGGGCTGAGCGTCAATATGCCCTGATGAGGACTTTTACAGTCACACACTATCTCCTGGCTGATGGCATTAAATAGACCATTCTGGAGGGAGAAATAAAATTAAAACCCTCCATTATGTTGAGAGTTCATATTCACTGCATAACACAGATGAACTAGAGAAAGCTGTGGTTAGATTCCCATAGTTAAAATCTACTGGACAGTAAAACCTACCAGATAGTCATTCTTTGAACTCCCCATATGCTAAATCCCCAGTGTGTCAACATCGTGTCTGGCATACCATATTTACTCATTTTTATTTAACAAACAGTGCTCAAACAGTACTCTCCTAAATCTTAAAAAATGTTGACTATTTTAATCTTGATTATGGCCCTATGAAATGGCTATAATGTTGTTATCCAATCTTGCAGATAACCAAACCAAGGCTCAGAGAGGCTAAGTAAAATGTCTGAGGTCACCCAGTGAGGTGGTTCATCTTGATTGTCAACTTGGGTGGATTAGGAGACACCTGGAAGATTCTCTGGGTGGGTCTGTGATGACCTTACCAGAGAGAATTAACCAAGGAAAAAAAGACCTAGGCAGCCCACATAGAATATTAAGGAAGGAAGAAACCCACTGGCACAGACATTCTGTGCTTCCTATCCACCAAGAGGTGAGTAGCAGTGCTCTACCACACCCTTCTGCCATGATATTCTGCCTCACCATGGCCCAGAAACAATGCAGCCAGCCAGTCATGGACTGAAGGCTCTGAAACCAAGAGACAAAATAAATTCATCCACCCTCCAGTTGTTTTCTCAGGTATTTTGTCACAGGTCTTAGGTATTTTGATACAAGGTCCAAATAACACCCCATCAGTAAGCCTCAGAGCCTTTGCACAAAGCCAGGTGGTCTGGCTCTACAGCAGGCATTCCTAACCACTGTGCAACCCTGCCATGCTTGTGTCACTTTGAGTTCTCTCAGTAACTCTTTACTCAAAGTTTGGTTTGCTAAATGTTTCTTAAAAGCCTGATTCCGGATTCTCTTGACATATTACAACATCTGGCCAGATGGGGATGGAGAAGAGGTTTCAGGTGGGACTGAGACCTGTCTGGTCTTTGGAGACACTTTGCCTGGTTCCTGGGAATTTGAATTTAAGACCCTGGCCTTGCTGTTTTGCAGATAAAGAAGCTGAACCTAAGAGAGGTTACAGAACTTGGCTGAGGCCCCAGATCCAGTGAATAGCAAAAGCTGCATTTGAACTTGGCAGGATCCCAAGGGAAAAGACCTGGCATGCTCAAATTGAGGCAATTCAAGGAGATGCCCCTGGATTTAGATGAGTACTAGTGACAAAAGTGCCCAGGGGTGGAGCAAAATCCCAGGACTGATATCAGTGAAGCCATCATTATCCCTGGGGATCTGAAAGTAAGGAAGGGAGCAGTAAGTGGAACCTGGAAGGAGAGAGCTGTTCAGAGCAGGTGCATCAGAGGGAGATGATGACCTCAAGGGGAAAGGTGTGGGAAATCCCACAGGGAGGGAGCCAAGGAGCAACACCCTGGCCTCATTCTTCTCTCCCCCACCCACCTCCATTTCTCACCAGCACCCCTCCTCCCCCTGCCCACCACACACACATACACATTAGGAAAATCCAGTGGCCATAGGTGGGCCCAGGATTTCACTGATGAAGAACAGAGAAGAGGATGGGGGAGGGCAAAGAGTGTGCTCCTCACGTGGGGAGACTCGAGCTGGCTTCCCAAATCATGCTTTTCCATTAGCAGTAATTCATCCAGTCAATCCACCATTCTAGTAATAGCAACCTCAAACGTGTGCTTAAGGTGTGGCAGCCACTGTGGAAAGGACTTTACCTATTTAGCCCATTTGTCTAAGAATGTGCCATGCACAGAACACACTGTCCACTCTGGAAGCTCAGGAAAGCGACTGAGGTCTCAGAAGTGGGACCACATCTCAACCTACTTTAACCTTTCGTTCAAACTCAAAGAAGTTTGGAGAAACAACACCTGTCTTTAAAAAAAAAAAAAAGAGTACCAAATTGAGGTGAAAGGAAAAGAGGTGTGCTCTGTGCTGACCATTCTCCCTGTGACCCAAGACACCGGGTGCTGTCCTATGGAGCTGGGAGATATTTACTCATGCTGAAAACGCAGGCTAGTTCATTCCCTCATGGAGGGAATTTGACCATTAAGATAATGGGACCTGGAGAACTAATGGCAGACACATATTTCTTGCTCCCAGGGACAAGCCCAGAGTCCACTGGTTCCCTGTGAGACATTCCAGACAGTGAGGCAGCTCGCCATGATTCTGTGCGAGGCTGTAAGCAGCAGAACCACACCATCTCTCACACTCTCACCTTCTTTTTCTGACTCCCTTCCCTCCATCCTTCATTCTTGCTGCCCTGGTATTGTGCCTCTCTGTAGAGCGTTAACATGTAGGTTTTGTCTCAGAATAGCATTTTTTTAAGGAAATCTAAAACTTCCAACTGAATCAAGCGGCCATACAAGTGAATTCATATCTACAAAGTGTGATGAGAGCCTTTAGGATTTGGCTTGGACTTGGGAGAGCTTGAAACGCTTCACTTGCAGAAGTGATGTTTACAATGAGATAGAGGCTGAGTCAAAGTTGATTAATTTGGGGAAAAGGCATGAAAGAGAATTGTAGGTAGTTAGAAGAGTAGGTTCAAAATTTCTGTGGAGGGCTGAGGTAGGATAAGGGAAGAGGTGAGTAAATAAGGGAAGGGCAGCATTGAGAGGGGCTGGATATAAACTAAGAAATGCAGCCAGAGAGGACCACGCACAATGGATCACTGATGATCCCAGCCTCCTGCCACACTTGGGAACTCTGTCTGCCCCTCAAGCAGGGACATGAAGCCAGTGATTGAAGCAAGGCTCAGAGGATTCAGGATGAACATTTTCCCATAACAATGTCACATCTGTTATGTGGACCGGGAAGTGTATGCAAGCCAATGTCCTCCATAGAGAGAAGTTTCCCAGGCCAGGAAAATGAGAAAAATCCTGACGAACTCAAAGGTTACCGCTTAGGATGGGTCACAGGTCTTACTGTCACACGACATGTGGATTTATGTACGCAGTGACATCCACTATGAGCGCCAGTAATTACCCACATTCAAGTATTTGCCAAAGTTCTCCTGAGCTATACACAGAAAGGTCATTGGGTAGGAGGGTGACACAGCAGGGGATGTCACTCCATCACCAGGACAGACATTTGGAGAAGGAGGAGGGAGGTAACCGTAAACTCTCCACAACCTCATTTCTGGAAAATCCTTCACTTTGATCTGATCCCTGGGCTACAAATCCCCATCCACTTTACTCAAAGAGAATCCTGTCACCTCATGGGAAGCGCCCTGGATGCGCATATGAAGTCCCTTCCAGCTCTGAGCACTTCCAGTCTCTAAGGTCCCCTGACAACCGCCCCCTTCTCCCCCAGTATACCTTTACACTCTCCATCACTGCTTTTAACAATTCTTCACTTTCATTGGTTAGAGACATTGAAAGTGCAAATGTGGCCCACTCCGATTTCCCCAAAATTTAACATATCCCCCACAGGTCCAGCTATAGGGACTTTTGGAGACTTTCAAAGAGGTGTCAGTGCATAAAATAAAAGACCCCATACTTGAGGACTCTGGGTCATGTTCACCAGACTGGATGGAGAGCACACCCCTTACAGGGCCCTGGTGGGCTTACAGATCTGAAAACTCAAGCACCTTCTCATGTCTGCTCACGCACAGAGAAGGGGAGAAATGGGTATGGCACCGATCACAGTGGGAAACCCATCCCTAACTCCAGTGTTGCCATGTGTCTCCCTAGGTGAAAATAAAAGCTCAATATTGACAAGCTTTTAGTTTGTCAAGAGAAGTCAGAATCCAGAGTCCATACAATATGTTCTAATGTCTTAAAAATTAGCAAATGATTCATAGCAACCAGAGTGGGGTGGGGGGAGAGAGAGAGGGAGAGGGAGGGAGAAATGTGAAACTTGTGAGAACAAGCAAATGGTCAACATCTGATGCTGTGGAAGATGGGTTAGACTTCCAGGAGGACTTTATGGGAACGAGGACCATTTTCCTCTCCCTAGAGCTGCCTTGGGAAAAATTCAGAAACTGTTTCTCTTGCTATTCAAAACTGAAACTGGTGTTTCGCGTTCCTTTCTGTGATCCATCTGTAATGACTGGGAACTCCAGCGACCCACTTGAGTGGCCAGCTGGTGTAGATATGTGGATACTTCCCCCAATTCTGGTGGCTCCCAGAACTCTGTCAGGTAAAGCACAGATGTGTGTCACTTCACTGCCATGACTGGGTGTTTGGTTAGCCTCTGGGGGTTTTGCAATCATGCCACTAATCGAACCACGTGGTAACAAACTCCAAACACTCAAGTCTAAGTCAAACTACCCTGCCTTAGAAAACAGAGAAAGGTTGAGTAGCCCACTCAACCTCACAAGGTCGGGAAGCTTCAACTTACTCTGGAGTCCCAAGCTCCACATCCCACCCTGCTTCGTGCCCCAGGCAAGAGGCCCAGCTGGACAAGCTCCATCAATGGGTGTCTTTCCCTCTGGCTGCTGATGGGTTCAGCCATCAGGGAGCATGGGGCAGAGAGAGGGAGGGCAGAGGATGTGGGCAGGCCATTTATTCCCAGACCCCCTTCCTTCAGGGGAGCTTCCAGCTGCCTGTGCTCTCAATGACATCCCATGACTCTCTCTGTCCAGGGGCTCTGTGGCTGCTGCACTCTCACCCCTAGAAGCCTTGGATGGAAACTGCCTTGCTGTTACCATCTTTGGGTCCAGAACCACACTTGGGATCACCCATGCTCTGTCTGTGCTTTTGTCCATAGTTCCTGCTCCAAGTTACCAGCTCCAGCATGCTGCCCATTTCCTGCAAGTACCTCTGAGACATTCTAACATTCCTGCTGCTCATTGGGAGAAAATAAAAAGTCATCCTCACTCCTCCCTAGTCTTCTCCAACTTGTCTGCAGAATCAACACTGAACATGGCATTAAAGAAAACCCAATGTGGATCCCAAACAACTGGTGTGGTCTGATTCCCATAGTTTTCAACTTCAAATATAACATTGGGATAACTGTATTCTATGTTACCTTTCTATGGTGGCATGAAAGGGTGCAGTGATTCATACCTGTAATCCCAGCTACTCAGGCAGTGGAGATCAGGAGGATTGAGGTTTGAGGCCAACTGGGCAAAAAGTTTGTGAGACCCCATCTTAACCAATAAGCTAAGTGGTGCAGCAGGCATAAGTAGGAGGATCACAATCTGAGGCCACCAGCCCCGGGCAAAACGCAAAACCCTGTCTAAAAAATAAGCAAAGGCAAAAGACTGGAGTGAAGCTCACGTAGTAAAGTGACTGCCTAGCAAATCTGAGGCCCTGACTTCAAACCCAAGCACTGCCCTTCTGAGCCTATATGGAAAAGGGTTGCCATGCACTGGTGTAAGACCTTGCTGCTGAAATCCTGTGGCTTGGACCACAGCACCATCATCCCTAGGAACAATCCAGAACTCTTGATTTGCCCCAGACCCGATGAGCTGGAACCTGCATTCAATGACATGCCTATTACAGCTGGAGAATGGTGAAGTTCGGGGTCACAGGAACACCCCCCCCCCAGCTCTATTCCCGTCTCATGCTATTTACTGTTGGTATAGACAGGATCTCTGAGGTAGAGAGAGTTCACCTGAGGAGCTCAGGGCCATTTTCCCATCAACTCCAACATCCCTGATGCAAAGTGCTCCAACAGAGGCAATCCACACACCGACCTTCCCACGCCTAGCAGGGCCCGCTTCACTAAACAAGAATTAATACACCTCACCTGCCCAGATTTACCTGTCCTCTATTAATTACCAGAACAGCACTTAGCTGAAGTGAACCATTCGGCCACGCGAACGGCAATATTCCAGCTATCAATTTCATGGTGCTGCTCAGGAAAACACAGCGATACATCATCCCACCCCAAATGCAAAGGTCAACTGGTATTAATTAATACAGCAACACGACTCACTGCGACTAAATGGGTTTTCTTGATTATGGCTCCTTGATTGAGAACTAATGCCTCATTAATCTTAAATATATCAACCCAAGAACATGGGAGAAGTCAAATAGAATAATGACAAACATTTCGATGAACAGACTCACACTCACAGGTAGGAAGGTGAATTCCACAGACAGGATGTGTGTTCTGCTCCTTTGCCAGATAAGTTTTCAGAGAGTGTTGGAAGGAAGAAGCTCTGAAAGTTTCCTCTCTCTCTCTCTCTCTCTCTCTCTCTCTCTCTCTCTCTCTCTCTCTCTCTCTCTCTGTGTGTGTGTGTGTGTGTGTGTGTGTGTGTGTGTGTGTTCTACAACACACAGCAGTTTCAGATAGGAAACTGCAGACAGGCATTTTCTCTCCCGTGGTTTTCACACACATGCTACAAGAAGAAAGTGTAATTGATTGACTTAACGTTGCTCAGAGCCTAAGGTGTAGTATCTCTGAAGTCCCAAAACCACACACCTCTACCTCAAGTGCAAGGGGAGAGAAGACAGAGGGCCACAGCAGCCCCATGGCCATGGATTGTTCTCTATCCCTCTCAGTTTACACAGAATGGTCCGTGTGGACCTGAAGGAGGCTTGGGGTGAGGGAAGAGGACAGTAGTTCAAAGCCCAGGGCCCCACAGCCTGGCCCAGCCATGTGCTCTCATGGACTCGGGTCAGTGGATGTTGACAGCTGCTGCTGTCCTACAGGACTTAATAGTGTCTACTGTCAGAGTCTTCACCTTCTTGTTGGATTCCTACAGAGACAACCAAGAAAATGTGCGCACACACCCCAAAGGCTCAGTGAGTCACTAATTGCAGAAAGGTCGTAAGGTCAAAGCTGGGGGATCCTGTTCAAAGGAATTCAGACTCACACCCGTGCAGCTCACACAGAACTTAGAGTGGCCAAGAAAGGGTTACACATTAGCAGTCTCCCTATAATGAGGAGATACAATCTGAGTCAATTACAGAAGTGGCTTTTGTGAGAAAGTCACCTAAGCAACGCAACCCTTGTCCCCATCCATGGCAGTCTACGTCCAGGCTGCATACTTTTCTCATACGCAGTCTACTAAAGAACTTGAAACCTCCTTGATCTTTGAAAAAGGAAGTTATTTCTTCCTTTCTCCACTTCCTTTCCTTTTTTAAATGGTTTTTAATATTTTATGTCAAGGTAAATTCAGTCTAATCCACTTCCTAAAGATCGCAGCTCAGCGAGGACTCTACAGTTCCTCTCTCCTTACGCCTAAGCCAACCTGCAACAAAGTGTGCGGAATGTCACTTTAGGTCGAACACATTTTTCATTAAAAAAATCTCAGTATGCTCGCTACCTTATTTGCCCTAGCATGTGCTTGACACTTGATAATTCATGTTAACATGTTAAAATTTCAAAGTTATCCTAGCTCCTTGGGAGGCTGAGATCAGGAGGATCACACTTGCAGACCAGCCTGGGGGGAAGGAGGGAGAAAAAGTTTGCAAGACCTCATCTCAAAAGAAAGAAGCTGAGCATGGCGGCTCATGCCCGTCATCCCAGTTACTGTGGGAAGCATAAAATAGGGAGATTGAGATCCAGTCCCACCTGGCAAAAATGGGAGACCCTATCTCCAAAATAACCAGAACTAAAAGGACTAGAGGCGTGGCTCAAGTGGCAGAGCACCTGCTTAGCAAGCAAAAGCCTTGAGTTCAAATCCCAATTCTACCACCATCACCAAAAAAAGTAAAAAATTATGCCGGGCATGGTGGTACAGGCCTGTAATCCCAACACATAGGGAGCCAAGAGGGGCAAAAACTTGAGGCCAGCCTCAAATTTGAGACCCTGTCTCAGACAAAAATACAATTAAATTGTTATTTTTTAAATGCAGTAAGTGAAAATCTTTGCTTCTACCGGCCTTTGGACCTCATACCTCAGCTGCTAGAGGTATGCACCAAGATAAGTATCAAGGTTCAAGGGAAAGAGCCCAATTTACCCAAATCAGCCCCGTGGCCTCCTGGGAGAGCTGCGATCTGCCCAGGTCTCCTGGGCTTCAGAGACAGACACATCTCAGAGCAAACATCCCCAGCAAACTTACAGAACTTTCACAAAACAATAATGTCCCAAATGGAACCACAGCATCTTTGGGATGAGAAAAGATTCTCCTTGGGAGGCCTTTCCAGCACGGCCACTGAGCACTGAAGCCGCAGCTCCTACCAGGCCCTTTTGCATGTTCCTTGTCAATAAATACCTCTTCAGCAAAGGCCCCCAGAGACATCCATCCAAACAACAAACTAGGCTAAGTTACCATTTCCTGGCTCAGAGCTGCAGGATGATTCTTTATTTTTTATGTAATTTTTATTAGGATATATTCATTATACAGGGGGAGGGGGGATTCATAGTGACAATTCCAATTAGTCTTATATTGTGCATTGGTCAGATTGCCCCCATGATCTCTCCTCCTCAATCCCCTCCCCGCCCCACTTAAAGCAATTCTTTAATTCTTTGTACATGCTCACAGCCCAGGAGCTGAGGTTCACACGCAGAATCTGGAAGGGGGATAGCAGACTGGGGGACCTGGGTCCCCATCCCGTGTCCCTGTCTGTGTCCTCTTGGGCTCCTGTAAACTGAGGCTATTTAAATCAACCTAGTAGGGTTGTGGTAAGGCTCAACAGAGCACAAGGTTCTGCAACCCTCCAGGCCCGTTCCGAATGGGCCAAAGCCAACATCGAGAGGCGGGCAAAGGCTGCTTTTCAGATGAACTCATCATCTTTCTTCATTCCATGAGAACCTTGCTGGGAGGCATAGGCGAATGCACCTGCATGGCTCCCTCCCTCCCTTCTGTCATGCACTGCAAACACCTGATGAAAAATCCACCACCCATGAATGCTGGCCTTCTCTTGTCTTCCTGTTCTGCCACTGAAAGAACAAACCTGGGTCAGGTGCAGTCCCCCATGTCTGTCCCAGCTACTCAGAGGCAGATGTTGGGAGAGTTGTAGTTTAAGGCCAGCCTGAGCAAAATGGTTCCAGAGACCATTAAAAAGCTGGCTGTGGTGGCAATGCCTATTGTTTCAGCTATGTGGGAAGCATAAATAGAAAGATCACAGTCCAGGCATGAAAGTGAGACCCTACTCCAAAAATAGCTAAAGCAAAAAGGGCCGGGGGAGTGGCTCAACTGGTAGACTGCCTGCCTAGCAAGCGTGAGGCCCTGAGGTGAAATCTCAGTAAGGAGGAGGAGGAGAAGTAAAGCACTTGCCATGGCTTTCCACATGGAGTGCCACAAAATAAAATAAAACAAAGCAATTGAAATGTGTTGTGGGGAGATGGGAGCCTCACCACGGCTCTGGGTTGAGGCCTTGGTCCTTCATAGGTGTCACCACCTGTTCTAACACAGCTGTGTGAGGGGGAGATGCTTGCTGCTGCTTTCTCCAGCAGAGTCCTATGGGTGGCTAACCTCTGCCAGGGTGACACACAGGATCTTTCTCATGACAAACATAAGCCTTGGAGCTGGCAGCAAGAGAAGGGAGTGAGCTCACTTCCCACCCCCAGAACCATTTAAGCTCAGCTCTGGGTGTGACTCCTCGCACTGATCTAAGGTCACAAAGGCAGAAAAGCAGGTGAGAACTCTCCCTCCAGTGCAGAAGGACTGATAAACAGAGCTACTCCCCACTGCCAGTGCCCGACCAAAGCCAGTGAACTCTGCTGACCTGGGAGCCCACAGCCTCTGCTTTTCCCCACTTGGATTTCCACACCCCTCCCAAACAAAGTCACGTCCATTTCCGGTGCCACTCAACATCCAACCTCCAACCCCTGCTAAGCATCTGCTCACTCGTGCTACATTCTTAATACCTGGCCTGTCATTTTACAGGGAAAACTCCCTTTGTGTTAAATCTTTGCCTTTCCATTTAGAGAAAAGCAAGCTGAAACCCAGAGAGGATAAGTAACTCATCCAATGTCACACAGTTGCTACCAGACAGGGGTGTGATCTCACACCTATCCCCAGCCAGAGCAATGTCCTCTGTGCTGTGCTGTACTCTGGTGCACTCTGTGTTCTCTGAGTCTCTGTGAACTGTCACTGGGCAGCTCAGGTTTGTTATATTTAAAAAACACAAGCCTTGAGAAGGACCAGGGCACAGAACTCCCCTAAATGAGGAAATTAGAAATCCATAAAGATCGCAGCCTCCTGGCTGTGCACACTCTTAGGCTGGCTGTCTCATGTCACTGGACTGTGTCACCTCAGCTCAGGTTTGTGCTTGGTCAGGTAGCAGGGATGTGGCTTGTGTCAAAATGTCACTGTCCTTCCTCCAGGAAGGAGTGTGGAATGACTGGTAAACAGACCCAGGAAAGAAATGCATCCCACTCTGAAAGCACAGGGCTCCCCAAAGTAAATAAAATTATATTAAAGACAGAAATAGTAGAGGCTCTGATAATGTAATCATAAAGTAATCACTTTGAATTAGGATAACGACTGTGTCCAACTCTTACTGCATTTATTTTGAATATCACATTCTTTCAACTCTCATTATTTTAATTATGTTCAATTACAGACATTTGCATATGCTTTATTATGGATATTAGCAAGGGGGGAAGACTTTCCTGAGTTAAATGATGAGCAGTTATTTCATATTATATCACACTCATACCTCCTGAAAATTTGATTTAGCTACAGCCTAAAGAGAGATCCCAAGACAGACAGATTGGAGGTGAGGGAATTTTCTGTCACGATGTATAGAGCAGAAATGTCCAGCCAGGGGCAGAGAAGCTGAAGTAGAAGTGAGGCAGGGCTGTGCCAAAGTAAGGCAGAGATTAGAGGTGTGGGTGTGGCTGTTTGGACTCAGGAAAATCAAGCAACCTCTCTGATATTCAGTCTCTACATCTTTAAATGTGTGGGTAGCTTCCAGTTCACAGAGCCATCCTCCATCCCTAATATGGGGACAACACAAAATGAGGCACAGAAGTGCCCAGCTCAGCACCAGCATGTGGGAAAGGTTCAGACATTAGCTGTACTTTGTAATAAATGGTAGTGGAACAGTTGGACATCCGTGGGTAAACAGAAAAAAAAAGTTAAACTTCAAACTAAGCATCACATCTTGTACAAAAAGCAGCTTAAAGTGGATCATAAATATAAGTATAAAGTATAAAACAAAAATGTTCGGGGAAAATACAGAAGAACACCAATCACTGGGCTCTAGGGTAAGGTTAAAGAGGTTACAGACTTGACACCAAAAAACAAAACAAAAAAATCCACAAAAGAGGAAATTGATAAATTGAACCTCATCAAAATTTAACCTTTTATCCAGGTATGGTGGTTCATGCCTGTAATCCCAGCACTCAGGAGGCAGAGGCAGGAGATTGAGAGAGTTCGAGGCAGCCCCCAAAGGCAGTCAGGCATTTTATATTCTCTGTGAAATCACTGGAGGTCAATGGCTACATGTGGGATTCTTCCTGTGGGACCAGCTTGTCCCCAGGTGTCAGGTGTGGGAAGCTGTCACCAACAGCTTCCCAACCGGCCAGAGAGAGGGAGTGGTAAAGTCCCAAGGAAGATGGATGCCATGTCAACTGGGGTCCTGTGCTCTGCCTTTGGAGCCAGTCTTCCTGGGTTTGAACTTCCTCTCTGCTGCTTACTAGTCCACGTGATCCTAGAAAGGCCACTTCACTCCTCTGTGCCTCATTCTCTCATCTGTACAATGGGAATAATAATCCCACTACCCTACAGGAAGGTGGGGAGAACCAACTGAATTAAAATAAGGAAAGCTCTCAGCCCTGTGTGCGCCAGTGATACAAGCATGCACTGTTGCTGTCAGTTTGTTCCTAGGGTCAGTCAAGCAACTTCACCACAGCAAAACCTGTTACTGAGTAGGTCATAGGTGACAGATAAGTATTATTGCTGTGACTGAGAAATTACTCGGTGATCCCCTCTTTGTGAACTTTTCCTTCCTCATTCCCTTCATTCAGGTCAACAAGGTCTTCAAGGGAAACCAGTTACTGCTGATAATTCCTGATCTGCCCTGGTCTTTAAAGCGTCAGCCCCAGCATGGGGAGAGACAGAATGCTTTGAGGGCATCCTGGCATAGGATGGACATAAGTTTCCTGCAGCCATGACAGTTAGGGGTCAGAAATGAATTGATCATAAAGAATGAAGATGTTTCCTGAAGGCTTGAGCTTATGGACCAAGCCCTGTGGCCAGGATACTGGGGTTTCCTGGACCCTGGAGTGGTCATCCCTGCCTTGTCCCCTCTTCTTCCTGCCTGACTCTCCTTTTCCCTCAAAGAGTCAGCGGCAGTCAAGCCCTCGCCTCCTTCTCTTCACACCAGCCACGGGAGACCAACAGAGCACAATTCAGTCAGGAAACTCCATTTTCCCCTGGAGAAGCCCCGGTCTAAGTGGAAATGCTGTAGCTGTCAGGGAACATTTCTCCTCCCCACCTACTAAGCTTTTAAAGTGACTGAAGTGCCACCCTCCCTAATTACCCAATTCAGTGGTGCACACAATGGATCTGCCACTTCCTCAGGATTTCTGACATCCCTAATTCCCTGAGGCCTCTCAGCTCTGACAAAAGGCATCTGGGGTAATGGGGGCGGGGCTGGGAGAGTGCCAGAGGTGACAGGAGGAATGAGAGACAGACAGGGATGCAGAGAAGTTGTGCTCTCTCTGGACTCAGACCCAGAGATACCAGAGCAGGAAGGACCCCTAGAGGTGGGTGAAGTAACAGTCTGTTGCCTGACAGGGGAGGAAACTGAGGCAGAGACAGTAAGTGAACTGAACACTGACTTATCATGGACTTGTCACCCAAGCATTCGTGCACTCATCCATGCACTCACTCTTCCTTGTTTATTGGGAGCATTCATTTGCCATTGTCACAACCTGGGAAGTGACAGTGAGCAGGACAGAGTCCTGGGTCCACGGTGCTCAGAGTCTAGGAAAAGAAACCAAAATGACTGTATTCTTCCAGTGGATGCTCTGTGGGGAAAAACCAAGCAGGGTAAGGAGAGAGACAAAAGACGTGCTGGGTAGTAGGACAGGCATGGTGGTGAGATGGCCCAAGTGTTTTATATGCAGGACAGTGACACTCATTTTAAATTATTTTTAAAAAGACTTAAGTGATGGAGTACCTGCCTAGCAACAAAAGTACACACTACTACCAAAAAAAGTTATAAAAAAAAAAAAAGAGGAGGGGGGAATCTGAAAGAGTACTAAGAGGGCAAATATAATCAAAGCATTCTATATCATGTATAGAGCTATCACAGTGAAACCCCTTTTTAATATTCGCTAATAAAAAAAGAAAGTGGGAGGAGCCTGTGG